>NC_092321.1:15374444-15696388 GCF_036785885.1 Coffea arabica
GTTGCAGAGGGATGTGGGTTTGTGATTAAGTAAGCATAAGTAAATCCTTTGATGTAACAATATTTTTGAGTCGTCTCGTAATTTTTTCCTGATTCAAGACTCTTATGAATTAGTTCAGCCCGCCTTCTGAACCTGGAGGTCCGTCTCTTGCTGATTGGACAAAAGCTGATGTTGACATTTTCACAACTAATGGAAGTAGACGAGGATGGTGTAACGTGGATCCAAAGGAAGCTTATGATGGTAAAGTGCATTTCAAAGAAGAATGTGATTGCAAGTATGATGGCCTCTGGGGTCGATTCTGCGAGGTGCCTGTACAAAGTGTTTGTATTAACCAATGTGCTGGTCATGGGTACTGCCGTGGTGGATTTTGTCAGGTAAAACTAATGATCATTTACAAGGGATGTGGAACTTTCATACTTATTTAATATCTATTTTAATAATTTCAATTCTAATTATAGTTTGATCTGCACAAGAACCTGTACAGTACTGCCATGAAATTCGTCTATATAGTACTGAATATTATCAAGCAGTAGCCATTGACATACTCTACACTACAATAAGCTCATAGTGTGTTCCTCAGTTTCTTATGCAGGAAAACCCAGTATAAAGATGACATTCTACTAAAAAATTGAAACCAAAGTGTATATCCTGCATGAGATCCTCACACAACTGATGTATGGAAATCCACTTGTGTGCTTTCACTGTTGGTTTCCTTTTGCAAAACTTATATCAGTCTAGCTGCACAAATGACACAGGCTCTGATATACTCATGGATTTTGACCTTAACTGTCTCTTTTGATCCCTTCATTGTGACTTCTGCAGTGTGACAAAGGCTGGTACGGGACAGATTGCAGTATTCCTTCTGTTTTATCCTCTGTTGCAGAATGGCCCAAGTGGCTTCGACCAGCTCAGATCAAAATTCCAGATAGTGACAAACAAACTGGAAAAATAGACAATCTAACTGCTGTAGTGGCAAAGAAAAGGCCTCTCATATATGTTTACGATTTGCCGCCAGAATTTAACAGTCTTCTATTGGAGGTCAGGTTGCTTATATCTTAACCCTTGTAATCTTTCCTACTCCAGATGGAAATATTTAGGCTTCTGTTTATTGTATTGTAAATTTCAGGGTCGGCATTTCAAGCTCGAGTGTATAAATAGAATCTATGATCATAGGAATGCGACAATATGGACCGATCATCTTTATGGTGCACAGGTATTCCTGAAAGTGTATCAAAGCATCTAAAGAAAGATGTTATATGGCAATATTGACATTATTCTGTCCCTTACTCTTACTATAGATGGCACTCTATGAGAGTTTGTTGGCCAGTCCTCACCGAACATTGAATGGTGAAGAAGCGGATTACTTTTTTGTTCCAGTTCTTGATTCTTGTATAATAACTCGTGCCGATGATGCTCCCCATATAAGTATGCAGGTATTGTGCAGTGACAATCTCCTTTCTATACAGTATACCACTTAATGCAGCATATGTGTCTCTTTTCCTTTCGCAACTTACTCCATTGCTTCCTATATTATTATGCTCTGTTGTTGAGGTTGTCTGAGGGATAAAATTAAAATCCTGAGAATATATTTATTGACTTTCACAATCACATTTGTGTTGTTATTTTTGGTTCCTCTTTGGAATTTGAAGCATCCTGTCTCAGCTAGGGATTTCAGATGTTTTATGCCATCTTTGTTTGGCTTTTGGATGCTAGTGTTTACAAATTAACATATTCGGCTTCTGGGTCAACCCTTGGTCATTCCTAACTAGGAAACCTAAGCTACATGGGTAAATTTTTTTCGTCAAATTGAATAGATCAAAGTAATCTATACTTTCTCTGCTTCATTCTCTTTATGCCTGTGCCATCTTTATGCTAGCATGTGTACATGAAAATATTGCTAAGTGGGTTGTAAGTGGAGAATGATTTAGCAATCCAGCTGTGGACATAACTCGAACTAGAAAATCTGTTTGATAAACACCTTATGACTGCTGGCAGCGATCTTTTAAACGTCTTTCCTCCTCCCTTTTCCGCTTATAACTGTTTGTGACATATTTTTAGTTGACCAAGCCATGCTATAGGTATTTTGCAATCAAAGTCTGGATTGCTTGACCTTAGATTTGTTGTTACTTTTTGTTTCCTGATGCAGTTTATTGGTCTAGGTCCATGGGAAACTATGTAGGAAAATGATAGAGGCAACAAATATTTCTTCATTTCTATGTTGTGTGTATATGGAGTCTTATTATATCTGTGGATTATTTATGTCTATGAATCTTTTAGAAACGTGATTTGATGGTGTACTGATAATATATCAATTCCAGGACCATTCTGGCTTGAGGAGTTCTCTTACTCTGGAGTTCTATAAGAAGGCTTCTGATCACATTATTGCACAGTATCCTTACTGGAACCGCTCATCTGGAAGAGATCATATATGGGTACTGTATCATTAACTCTTTCCGAAAATTGTCAGTTTATAGGTCCATTGGCAGAGCTTTATTTGTCTTCCTGCTCCCTTATTTTGGAATAACATTCTATAGTGTTTATGCTAATAATGCCATGCTCATGTCTCAAGCCAGTCCTTTATGTGGGATGAAGGTGCTTGCTATGCCCCAAAGGAAATATGGAACAGCATGATGCTGGTCCACTGGGGGAATACAAATTCAAAGCATAATCATTCAACAACCGCATATTGGGGTGACAACTGGGACACCATTTCTCCTGAAAGAAGAGGAAACCATCCATGCTTTGATCCAGATAAAGATCTTGTACTTCCTGCTTGGAAACACCCCGATGGAAATTCACTGAAATCAAAACTTTGGTCGTGGTAAACACATCTTTCAATCTACATGACATTAGTATTTAGGCTGGTTTTAATTTACAGCTCTAGTGCTCTGATGCAACGAATTTTGACGTAGTGCAAGCTGACATATCAAATGCAGGCCTCATGAGAAGCGGAAGACCCTTTTCTACTTTAATGGAAACCTAGGGCCTGCTTATGAACATGGAAGACCAGAAGATACGTAAGTCAGCCTGAAAGTTCTAGGTTGGACAGTTGAAAATTATCTGAAATGCTTTTTAAAGAAGCCTGTATGTGATGTGCCAGCACATTAGTATATGAGGCTGTCATTTGAACTCAGTTTATGTATTACTGTTTCTTAAAATTCTAATACCATATAAACTCTGAATTTCAGGTATAGTATGGGCATTAGGCAGAAAGTAGCTGCAGAGTTTGGATCAAGCCCTAACAAGAAAGGGAAACTTGGGAATCAGCACACAGCAGATGTGGTGGTGACCCCTCTACGTACTGATCATTATCACAAGGAATTGGCAAGTTCTATTTTTTGTGGGGTTATGCCTGGGGATGGGTGGAGTGGCCGTATGGAAGATAGTATCTTTCAGGGCTGCATCCCCGTGGTCATTCAGGTTGTGTCTTACGCAATTCTTGTTTCTCTGCTATATTGGAGGTTAAGGAACTGAGCAAGCATGTACATATCAAATTCCAAACTGTTATACATATTAATTTACAAAGTTGTGCCAAACTGTAGGATTCAGAAGTTATGAGCACCTGGAGTTACTATTCTTCTACTTCCTTCTTTGAAACAATACTGCAATATAGACCGGCTATTAACAAATAAAGTAATATTCTTCTGTTTCCATATTTTCAGGATGGGATTTACCTGCCATATGAGAATGTCCTAAACTATGAAAGCTTTGCTGTTCGGATACAAGAAGATGAAATTCCGAAGTTGATTAGCATTCTCAGGGTAACAGTTTTTTTGTTGATGCTAAGAAGCGAATTAATCATTATATTCCATCTAGAAGGTCACTGAATTTCACTCATTGGTGCTTTGACTTTCTTTAGAGTTTCAATGAGACAGAAATAGAATTCAAATTGGAAAATGTAAGGAAGATATGGCAGAGATTCTTGTATCGTGATTCTGTTCTTCTGGAAGCTGAGAGACAAAAAAATATTCTTGGGCTTGTAGAGGACTGGGCTATTGAGTTCTCCAAATTGCTTGAAGATGATGTGTTTTCCACGCTCATACAGGTATATTACTTGAAGCCTATTTCTCTATCCTTTTTTTAATCAAAATGGTACTCTTTTTTTATCCAAAAAAAAAAGAGTAATGCTTCCATTACTCTTTCCAAATAAGGGAAGTTGGTTTTACTAAAGTCGACTTCTTTCTTTTTCATCTCAAACTTCGTGTCCCATCCTCTCTTCTCCTTCTCTTCACTCCCCTTCTCCTCTTATTGACTCCTTCTGTCCTTGTCTCCTTCTCCTTCTCCTCAATTCCCTTCTCCTCGTCTCCACTCCTCCCAATTTAAAGTTTAAAGATTTGAAAAAATTTGAAAACATGAGAACTTGGATTCCTATCCCAAACTTGTTCAGGCAATAAATAAATTCTTCAACTCCTTAAACTGGGATGCACACACACATGCATGCAGTGTAGGTATTCCTTAGTTGATTCAACTTCCCAGATCCAGTCTTAATTTCAATTAAATTCCAGTGTTAAATGATTAGCAGATACAAGGTCAAGACAACTTAGTAAAATCATCTTTTCTTTTGTAGCCAAAACTAACTTGATTTCTGTTTCCAATTGTTTGAATAATTATTACTCCTAAGATCTTTATTCTGGGAATCTTAGTATAACCATGTGAAGTTGTGTGCAGACCAGATACAAGAGTTTCTTGTGTTCTGTAGTGTTTGCACCTCTAATGTACAGCAGCTAGCAAGGTAAATTTTGATGAGGAGAAAGAGAGAGTGGAGAGAGGAAGAGGAGTAGGAGAAGGAGAAGGAGAAGAGAGAACAGAAGGAACAAGGGGTTTGAAAAGACAAAGAAACAGAATTGATTTCTGTGAAATCCATTTTAATAAGTTAGGAAATAACCTGCACTATCCTTCTTACTACAGTAGAACATCTGACTTATGTGCACCACAGATTTGATATAGCATTGTCTACATTGGCATGTTGAGGATTTGATGTTGGCTGGACTTGATCCGAATAAATCCCTCTTATGACTCCTAGATAGATTAGTTTGTTGTTTTTTTTTTTGGGGGGGTGGGTGACTGAGTTCTCATCTTAAGAAGGGCCATGAGAACGAGATTTGTTCTGAAGTTTGGGTATAGACAACATTCATCATAGTTGAACAGTAAAGGTTCAAATAACGAAGGAAAGATGCCGGGAGTTCTGAAAATGCACTTAACTGGTCAGAACTTTGTTAACAACAATTGTGCTTCTTGAATCTTGAAATGGGCTTGCAAATCATCATGTACAGTCCTTCCATAGTGTCAGTTTTATAAGGGTAACCACACAATAATTTACCATACTGATTTGAGATTTTTTATTCTTGTTTCTCATTGCTATAGTATATCCTGTATTCCCCTTGCTCTTTATGGTCCCAAAACACTTGTTTGTTGATATTGAACCGGTCTTTGCTTGATAAGGTGTTGCACTACAAGTTACACAATGACGTTTGGAGACGAGAGCTGAACCATGGGAAAGAGTATGGATTACCTAGAGAATGCCTGATAAGATCATAGAAGGGCAGTTGTATTAACTGTACAATCTATCATAGAATATAGCAGCTAGATGGTTCTTGACATGGCTTGGAGAATGATACCCTGGTGATGTCGCAACCACTGTACAGCACTTGAAGAAGAGTTCCATCCCATGAACTTGAATTTTGAGCAACAATTTTCACAAGTGCACAATTTTCCTGTTTAGTTAATCTTCCAGAACTAGAAATATCTTGTTTCTTTTTTCTTTTTTCCCTTTATCTTAATGTTTGTTCTCCTCATTTGTATACATGGAGGTAGCTATTCTACTTTTTGTACAAATATAGATCAAAATGATGAAAATAAAACAGCAATCCATCTTTGTTTACTATAGGTTATACAGTCCTTACAGCTCATAGAAACAAGCATATTATTTCTTTGAAATGCAAAGTCTATTCCGTTGATGTCAATGATGTGATCTTTTATTATTCTCTAAGTTTAATTTGTTTGCTGCAGGTTCTAAACATCTTGCACATTTAAGTGGGGAAAAAAATGTTCAAAGATATGAACATGTTCTAATCCAATTGTCAGTTTAGCACAAATCATGGAAAAGAAGCTGATAGAGTAGCACATTGTCTTAATCGCTTTGCATGTTAGATATCTGAAACTGTTGAATGGGACTATGCCAAATCAATGGCTTTTCTACAATCTGTGGTTTGCAGGGATATGTTCCAATGATTGAAGTAATGAAAAATACACAGTTTTTTATTTAAAAAAAAAAGTCCTGGAGAAAAATGACTACAGCATAACGTCTTCCTATTAAATCTGATGCTTGGATTGGTTAACTTCTGATATGAAAAGAAAAATGAAATTATAAAGCAGATTAGACTTTAGAGCTAAGGATGGTAACGGCGCGGGGGGTCCCCCGTCCCCCGCTCCCCCCGTGGGGTACCCATGGAGTTAATAAAAATTTATTATATAATTTTATTATAGTTAAATTTTAACAAATAATCAAGTACTAAAATATTAACACATCGTCAAATTATTATTTATTGTAATTTCACAATTGAAACTCATAAAAATAATCAAACAAAAGTTAATACAATCTAACATGATGAAATAAATACAATTTAAGTAGTCAAGTTTTCACTTTTAGCACAAATACAATCATTAATTCATTATTGTGCTTGTGCCCTTTTTTTTTGAAAAAAAAAGTTATTGTATTAAGTGCAATTAGGAATTTAGTATAAATGTATTAGTAAATTTAGTATAACTAATTAAAGTAATAAAAAATACACAGTTTTTTTATTAAAAAAAAAAGTCCTGGAGAAAAGCTTAGTTCAAATTAATGTCATTGATAATATGCAAAGTTAAACTGCAAAACACATGGTGTGACTAGAGCATAATGTCTTCCTATTAAATCTGATGCTTGGAGTAATTAGCTTCTGATATGAATAGAAAAATGAAATTATAAAGCAGATTAGACTTTAGAGCAATGTCTTCTCTTTTTTTTTTTTTTTTTTTTGGGCAGGTCCTTTTGAGCAAAGTTTTTATTGTCAGAATAACATCAATGATGATAATTACTCCTTTTCTCTTTTGGTTTAATAGCTAATTGTAACTTATAAGAGTCATATTAGGACAAAACAACAAGAAGAATAAAGAAGAAATAAGAGCCAGATATCAAAAGGAAAGCATTGATGCCCTCGTGTGAATATTTGTGAGAATACTGGCCAAATTCTTTCCAAGAGTTCTTTAGAAGAGAAAGACTAAAATCCGTTTAAATTATTATTTTTTGAAGTTTTTGTAAAAAAAAAAAATACAGTGTAGTGATTGATTTAATATAGGTGAGATAAAAAAGTAATTAAAAAATATGTTTATAAAAAATATAAAAAAATTTTGAAAAAAAATTACAATTCAAATATTTTGAGATCATGAATTATTTGCATTTGTTAAACTATTTCCTAAACTCTTTTACAAGGAGAATGCAATTTTTAAGAACGAGATTTTCATTTTCTCATTATTTTTTTCTTACTACTAACTTGTCCAAAATTAATTTGGGATATACAACGAAATTTATTAGTACGAAAATTATATAAGTAGTCTTTTTTTTGTCAATTATTATTTTTATTTATAGTATTCTAATCTAATGAGATCCAAATGAATTTAAGGAGATCGATAGGGACTGAACGAGTGTGTAATTTTTTAAGAAATCTCGGTGGGCCCTTTGAATAGCTTAGTGGTGGCCGGCTGGTGGCTACATAAGCGGTCTCTCTCTCTCTCTCTCGATTTTCCAAAACCTTTACCCCCTTACTCTCATTTTCAGCGCCATCGCCGCCGCTACCTCTGCCGCCGACGCCATGAACCTCTCATCGTCCTCCTCTTTAAGACTCGATACTAACTCCATTTCCACCAGAGCAGCTGTAGCAGTCCCATTCAATGGACCCCAATCTTACCGAATTCCCTTTGGCGGGACGGGTCTGAGGAAAGTGGTAAAGTTCAGCCCCGCTTGCTCCTCTGCAGCCAAGCCGGTGGATGCTGTGGTGGATAAGCAGCCGCAGAAGGTGGGTGAGTTGGGCGCCCGTGGGCTGAGTCGAATTGAGTCCCTGAGTCAAGTTTCGGGGGTGCTGGGTTGCCAATGGGGCGATGAAGGGAAAGGAAAGCTCGTTGATATTTTAGCTGAGCATTTCGACGTCGTTGCTCGATGTCAGGTAACTTACAATCGTTTCTTTACCTTACAATCCCTTTTTTTTTGGGTAATGTTGCTGAAATTGCAAGAAGCTTTTAATTTTGGTTACCCTTTTAATTATTCGAATGAGGGTTAAAGTTTGGATCTTGATCCTGATGATTGAATTATATTTGAAACATGGATGAAGCTACTTGATAATCTACTCGAGTTTGGTTCCAGTTTAGTAACTGGCTGGAAATTGGTTCTTTGTTAATTACACAGCCCTGACAAGATTTTGTTGAAGTCTCGAACTTGAAATTCACTTACTTAGCTACTGCAGCTAGTTTGGTTAGTTTGTTGGTGCTGCTTGCAGAATAATCAAGCCAAGCTCCAACTCTAGTAAAGCTTCCTAAACGAAATTAGACCATGCTTAACTGGTCTAATGTTGGATTAGCCTCATTTAGACCCTTATATTAAGTTTCCAGTTGTGGAAAGTTTACAAGTTCAGCTTGATTGTTGCGTTAGCTTTTATTCCTGTCATGATAAAGCTTGAAAGCGATATGTTGGTTGTAAAGTAATATGCTTTCTAACATTCTCTGTGTTTGAAAATTTCATTCTTGGTGTGTGATCTTGGTTATTGATACTCGCTTTTTCCTCTTTGGCACAAATGGCCAATAAAAACTCTTCTACTGGATGTCAGTGTATCTTTAGCCTCTTCTGCAGATTGGACATCTTTTTTGGCCTTCACAAAGATAGTAAAGGATAATTTGAAGATAAATTGTATCAAGATGCCTGAAGTGTGTAAGACAAGAAGCACATTCTTCATTTTTTTATCCCAAAATGTTTGTTTAACCTTTCAAGTAAATAAGAATTCTTAGTTCTTGTGTGTGCTTATGGCATCAAAATTTTGTTGCTGAACTTTTTAGAAGGCTAGATGATGAATCCTTTTATGACATGCTGCTGACATCTTTTTTTTTGTTATTGGTTGTTTTACAGTGTTCTTTTTGTCATAGAAGATGTATAGCATAAATTATTCTACTGAAGAAATAAAAAAGTGCATTCTTTCCCACAAAAATTGGCATCTAATATAGCTTCCCCAGATGTGTAGTAATTACATTTGTTTCTCATGGGGTGTAGATGTATAGAGATGTACTATAGAGATGTACTTGCTCATAATACTTGAATTGGAGGCCTTTCTCCTTGCATGAGTGTTTACATTGTGGAGCTTTTCTTGATCTTGATCAATTAATGAATGATAAATGACTACATAATTTAATGTCAGGGTGGAGCTAATGCTGGACACACTATATATAACTCAGAAGGCAAAAAATTTGCCCTTCACCTTATTCCTTCAGGAATTCTTAATGAGGAACCCCTCTGTGTTATTGGCAATGGCGTTGTGGTGCACCTGCCAGGATTCTTTAAAGAAATAGACAGTCTTGAATCTAATGGAGTCTCTTGTAAAGGAAGGATCTTGGTATCTGATCGTGCTCACTTGTTATTTGATTTTCATCAAGTTGTTGATGAACTTAGAGAAGCTGAGCTTGCCAAATCCTTTATTGGAACCACCCGGAGAGGCATTGGACCTTGCTATTCAAGCAAAGTTATCCGGAATGGTATAAGAGTAAGTGACTTGAGGCATATGGATACTTTTCCACAGAAGCTTGATCTTTTATTATCAGATGCAGCTTCAAGGTTCCAAGGTTTTAACTATGGCCCTGACATGCTCAGGGAAGAAGTTGAACGGTACAAGAGATTTGCTGAGAGGTTGGAACCCTTTGTCGCTGATACTGTGCATGTCATGAATGAAGCTATCTCTCAAAAGAAGAAAATTTTAGTGGAAGGTGGTCAGGCAACCATGTTAGATGTTGACTTTGGAACATATCCATTTGTAACTTCTTCCAGTCCTTCAGCTGGAGGTATCTGTACTGGTCTTGGAATTGCTCCTAGAGCAGTTGGTGATCTTATTGGAGTGGTAAGTGGAATTTTAGTTTCTCTTTTCTTCAATAAGATAATGTTTCTTAAGCATACCATATTTGTTATTTTATCCAACATTTCAAATATAGGTTAAAGCCTACACTACTAGAGTTGGTTCAGGACCCTTTCCAACAGAAATTTTGGGGAAAGGTGGCGACCTTCTTAGGTTTGCTGGACAAGAATTTGGCACAACAACTGGTCGCCCTCGTCGTTGTGGCTGGCTTGACATAGTTGCTCTCAGATACTGCTGCCAAATCAATGGCTTTTCTTCTCTGAACCTCACCAAACTTGATGTTTTATCAGATCTACCTGAAATTCAGTTAGGTGTTTCATATGGACAAATTGATGGTGCTCCAATCAAATCATTCCCTGCAGATCTTCGAGTTTTGGAGCAAGTCAAAGTAAGCTCTCTCTTTTTCCTAAATAGTTGACATGATTTCTCGGTACCTAGGTCCTTCAGGTCAATTCATTTAGAGGGTTATTGTGGTACCGGATAAATGTTAGAGAGTTTTGTACATAGTTAGCTGGATGAATATGCCTTCCAATGCAGGAGGATGGGGTATTCTATGTGAGTTTGGTAGTTTAAGAAAATGACTTAAAAGATATAATTCCTCAGCATTAGTGGAGCTACACTTTAGCACGAGAGTTGCATAGAAGAAAAACATATACTACTGTTTTTAGCTATGCCTAAAAAGAATTGTCTGCTGCCTGGATAAATTTCTCTTCTGGTTGAGTGTTGGATGATCTTGACTCTGTTGGACAAATGGGGTTACTTAATTTCTGACATTCTATAGCTCCACCTCCTAGTTGGTTGTCTTTCAGCTATTAGCATCTGGATGTTGATTACTTTTTTTTTTTTTTTCATCTTCAACCTTAGTTTGATTTATGCTATGGACATGTAGGTGGAATATGAAGTTTTGCCAGGGTGGCAGTGTGATATATCTTCTATCAGAAACTACTCGGATCTACCCAAGGCTGCACATCAGTATGTTGAAAGGATAGAAGAACTTGTGGGTGTACCCATTCATTACATTGGTGTCGGGCCAGGACGTGATTCCCTTATATACAAATGAGGTTTTGAAGCTCTGCTTAGGGTCTCCTTGATGAGATTATCACTTTGCCACAGCCGTGGCAGGAATAGTGCCCCTATTTTTTGAATGGCTAAGGTTATCAATTTGGTGACATTATGTATGTATTCGTCATTTACGAAGGCTGCTCTGAATTTCCATGTAGTGAATTCTCATTCAAGTTGAGCCTTTAAGGAAATTCTGTAGGTTGATGTATTGTCGAAGGCAAAGACACATTAGAAAGCAAATTCGAGTTGTTTGGGGTGGCTGCAGCAGAGGGTGGCAACAAGGTTCTAGGGAGCTCCAGTATTTGAATGATTCAGTTGCAGAGCAACCTGCATATATTAGATTCGAATGCTTGTTTTCGGTTGTTGTCCTGTTAACTTAGTATCCTGGTTTTGCAGAACTACTTTAGCAATAAATAACAAATCTTCAGTTGACAAAAGCAACTTAGTCCTAGTGCAGTGCCTTTTTCTTTCTCAGTCACAGCATGTTTCTTTTGAAAACCAACTTATCTTGGAGCCGCTCCGGCCTGGTTCGTGAGAATCTGCATTAGCTGTGAATGCAATTGGCTGAAATTTTTGTTCACATTTGCTCTTCTGAAATATGCTTTTGTGAGACATGCATTGCACGTAACTTGTTTTTAGTAAACTGGATTGGAATAAAAGAATATGCTGCCTTTTTAAAAATATAACAAGCTTCATTGGAATTTGTTTTGGTTGGCATATTAAAGAGGAGTAAAATTAACCAATGGAAATGGCACATGCTACGCGGGTGCATATGAAAAAAAATTCGTAAAGGAAAAAAATAATTTGTTGATGATTATTGAAAATTTTATTAGGCTTATAAATGGGAGGGTTTTTTTTATCTTTATCTTTTTTCTTTTAAGAAAGGAGCTCATTTGTAATTTTCTTTTTAATTAGTAGATTATTGAATTGTGGAAATCTAGCGTGATCAATCACAAACCTGATGCAGTGACTCAGTGAGTAGTGAAGGAAAGATAAAGTCCCAGGATTGAAATCCAGAGGCAAATGGGAAACAGTTACATTGGGGGTGGGAGTAACTGTTTCAGATGAGCAGACTCGAACAATAGAAGAATGGGCATTGAAGGAAAGAAGGTGTGGAGTTGCAGCAGCTGTAGCAGTCAAGATAGTCATGAGCAAAGCTGCAATAAAACAGTGGAGAAAGATCATAGACATGCAGATGAAACAGAGGCAACTCCTGAAGCAGATTGCAATCCATACAGCTCATGATATCTGGTTGGCTACCCTAGTGGAGGAAGAGGATATAAAAAATTTGAGCAAGCTAATTTATATGTGCTATTTTTGTCCCGTTAATGAAGACCATATATAGTCATTTAAGCTACAAGCTCAATATGAGAAATTCATCATCCCCGAGTGGTATGTGACACTTGTATAGATTTGTGCATACTTGTATCCTTCTACATTATAATCAATGAAATATTTCTAATCGTTTTCGAAAAAAAAATGGTAATATATACATTATTTGTCATATGTTGGCTGTATACTTTGTTGGTTCATACATGTTGAAAGGCATGTCTTGAAAAATAATATAAATAAGGGCAAAAATTAATTCTTTGTCATAATCTTCTCTACATTAGAAAATCATGAGTTAAGAGTTATTTGAAGAAGCAAATCTATTGCATCACAAGCGCGTTTTTAACTAATATTTAATATTTTTAATTGTGCTTTTGCTTCACGTGTATTATATTATATTAAAAAAAGTGATACAATATATTATAGAAAAATTTTCCAAATAGATTTGGATTCTTTCTTGCCACAAAACACAATCTCCTAGTCCTAAGTGGCTAAGTCCTACCCCACCTTGCTCTATTCGATTTCGAGGGGCACTTTGGTCTCACCGAAGTGGCAAAATCAAGCAAAAGAAAAAAAGTTTCGAAAAAAGAAAGAAATCCTTCAAAAAAAAAAAAGAGAAAGAAATCCAAAAGCCTGCTAAAACCCAGAGAACGTCGTTACGTCCTTTGGAGAAGAGTGGGAAAAGCAGTAATCAAATCAATGGAGAAAGTAGGAAGAGGAGGAGGAGAAAAGAGCAATAATGAGAAGAAGAAAGCTGCTGCTAATATAACTCTGGAGCAATTCGTCTCCATTATGACCCCTTTAATCGATATGGAAAAGGTTTCAGTGACCATCTTTTTTTAGCTTCAGTCCTTCCGGAATCCCATTTTTGGCTTCAAAGTTTTTTCCTTTTTTTGGATCATTTGATTTGGTTCTATTTGATTGTAGTTTTATTGCAAGATTTTTTTTGTGTTGTTTGGAGGGCGCCCCGGGGGGGAGGGGGGGGGGTTCATTTTTAGCATTTGGTTGCGATTGAACGCTGAAACAATAGTTGAAGTATGCACTGGATTAGCTATTGAAACAATTAAAGAATTCCCTTTTGTCCTTATTGTTGAAAACAATTAGGAAATGTTGATGAATTGAACTATATTGTCTGATAGGCTTCCTACTGTACTCTTAACTGTCTTTATTAAACGTTGATATAGGCAGAGTGTGGCTAATAGGCCTCAAACACGATCAAAGCAACTTGATTTTTCTAGCCTAAGCTCTCTTTGTGGGTAAAAGGTACAAAAAGAGGTTTACTTTTTTGTTTTTTTTGTTTTTATGATTGAGGATGTACTTTATTTGCAGATAATCAGGGTAGAAATTCTAAATGAATGTACTGCCATACTTTTTTGATAAATTCAAAATTAAAAAATTTAAACGATAAAGGTCGTCTTATTCAAAATCCCGATAATGACAATGCATGTTAACGCTAGAAAGTAACCGTTGTCTCCAGTATAGGCTAGTTCTGATTGTTTATCTGTATTGTTCAGTCCAAGACTTAGTTTCTCTAATCCTGTAACATGCAATTACGATGTTCTCTTACATGCAATTAGGATGTTGTGTATTTCTTATGAGACGCGCATTCCACATGTAAATGCATATATTTGCTATTATTTTTCAAATATATCTGGATCCGACTGTAACCTTCTGGAATGGTTAGAATGCAGCATGTTCACTTTATTTACAGTGATGCATATGTTATTGTTTAAGGAAGCTGAGATATCTGCATCAATGAGCTCTGGTGCAACAAGGAATTTGGAGACTTCTCAGAAGAAGGGATCCACTATTCTTAATTTGAAGTGCGTAGATGTTCAGGTACTACTTTTTTCCCCATGCGGTGAAGATCATGTGTTGAGTAAGACAGGATTTTGTGCTATAAAACATGGTATGAATGTTGCATTTAATTGTAGACAGGGCTAATGGGCAAGGCTCTTCTGGAGTTGCAGTCCAATAAAGGGGATGTTCTTCCTGCTCACAAAGTGAGTCATTGTATATGGAATCTTTCTTATAATGATATATTGTGGGATATAAAGCAATTCTTGCCTTCTTCATTTGCACTATGCAAGCGAACCTGCTAAATTTAAGGTGGAAGAAACATGTGGTTAACCTTCTCAAATTGATTATGTCATTGATTTTCTTGCATGCTAGTTACTGCTGTATGTGTTTTTCTGTTTTCTATGAAAATATGTGCTTTGAACTAGAACAAAAAATCGAAAATAACTAGTTTTGTACATGCTTGAGGAGGTCATACTAGTTCTGGATATTGGTTTTTTATTTGCTTGTGTGTCATATAGACAGCCAGTACACTATTCTATCTTCCTGAGCGCTTCTGTTCCATTTAACTTTGGAATTTTTTAGAATTTACATTGATTACGCGCCTTCTGGTATGCTACAAATTGATATGGTATTGAAATGGTTCTTTGGATGACTCACAGTGATGTAGCAAACAAATTTCTTTCATGCTCAAAGTTTTGATTTCTCTTGATTTTTTAAAATCTGTTCTTCAGTTGGTGACAATTACTTCACCTTGCAGTTTGGCCCCCATGATGTTGTGATTTTGAAGCCAAACAAGGCTGACCCCGGCTCTCCTTCCCTTGGACAGGGTGTTGTTTACAGACTTAAGGTACTTTAGATGTGGAACTTGTCTAATTTCTGGCTGTGCACTTGACGTGTAGTAGTTTCTTTAATTAGTGGCACTATTCGCTTTTGATGATGATTTTGATCTGATCAGGATTCATCTATTACGGTGGCTTTTGATGACATACCTGAAGATGGTTTAAATAGTCCTCTACGCTTAGAGAAAGTGGCAAATGAGGTGCACTCAATAATGATTTTTTTTCATAGACTTTAAGAATTAAAAAAAAAAAAAGAAATAGAAAATCTTCTTAAAAATTTCAATTACACTTTCCCCTTTTCCTTTCCAATGATGCTGCAAAAAAATCACAGTGACAGAACTCTGATTCTTTTATTCTTTCTATCTTGTATATTTGTTATGAGTTTTCATTATTCTGCTTGAGATTAAGCTTTTAGATTTCAAGTCAATTTGATAATAAATTTAAGGATTTTGAATGTTGAGACTGCTATATAAGCATGTTTTCTGAGGTTTTTACCTTGATGAACTGTCAATGATAAGTCATCAGAATTATGCTATCTCAAGTTACCCGAATGAGGAACAGGTTACATACTTATTCCTCAAATTAGGGAGTTCTTTACAAGTGCAGTTACGGATTTTGGTAGGTTACATATCGGCGGATGAAAGACACATTAGTACAATTGAGTAAAGGAGTGCAAAAGGGCCCTGCTGCTGACTTGGTTCCTGTATTGTTTGGAGAGAGGCCACCTATGATAGCAAAAAAGGATGCCAAAATCACCCCTTATAATGCTAACCTTGATCATTCTCAGGTTAAGAAGATAACTTTCTTTTATTAGTTGGACATTCGTGCACTTCTTCCATTTGGATGCTTTACGTTTTTAAGTTAGACATATTGTTTTTACTTGTTCTATTCTGGTCACAGTAGTCCTCAGAAACTCCTGAAGTTTCAAGGAAATTGAATTCATGGAAGCGTATTTCTGCATCAGCCCTGTTGCTTCTAGCCAAAAATGTTGTCTGTTTTGTATTCCACTACGATAATATGTTTGATTTACTTTTTCCTGTTAAAGTTTCTGGAGCATCTTATACAGCTAGTGTTTGTTTCGTTGCCTAGCTACTATATCAGGGTATTATCTTTTAGTCTTCAATGCTACCTTGCAATGATTCAGCCCAAACTTTGCTAAACGAATGTCGCTTAAGCTGATGCTTTTTCATTTTCTTCCGCCCTTCCCTGTGTCTGACTGTAGAAGAAACTCGAAATCTCTTATAGCTTGTAGAGATTAGTGTCAAACAGGGGATTTTGGCTGTTTGTAAGCTGTCAATGTTAATAAATCACAATAGGAATCTCTTTCTTTTCAAATGCTTTTTGACATTTGAAATGAAAGTTTTCTAAACCACCAACACCAGCAATATGTTTCTAGTGATTTCATGTAGTAATAGTGGATTTTAAATCTTGGCATCTTCTGGTTCCTGTTTCCATTGCTTTTGATGTGCTTTGGGTGAGAGGCAGAGATGGACCTTAAACAGCAACTAAGCATTGCTTACAACCTTTCTTTGAACTTGATTGCAATGGTAGATCATGGTTACTAAGCTTCAGAAGCAAGCTTAGAGTTTCTTGTTTTCTAGTGTCAATTTAGTATATATCCGCTCAAGGAGGTTTATATTTTTCTGTCTTCTTTGTCCTGTGAATGTCTATTTGACAATTGTCGAGATCTACATATGAGGGTGATAGACTGAGAGATGGTCGTGGAAGATTATTTTTTGGATATGAATCAATATATGTGCTTGTTCTTGCACAATAGAAAATTGATCTCATAGTTAGATTTGGGAAAATTGTTTGTCCAAATTGGGTTTTGGATTATATGCCATGTTTCTGTCATGAAGTTGATCAAATATGTTTTTGCTGCTGTAGAATCTGCTTTATACAGTTAGGACTTTTGGATTGAGTTATTAGCTATCTGTAAATTGTATTTCTAGGAATGTACAAAGCTGTTCATGGAGAGTAATTGTCTGTTTTGGTTTTAGATGCACAAATTGGGAATATTTTGCTGCATCCAGGGGAAATGGGCATTGTACCATGCTCATTACCTTCAGAACTTGAGTGCTTGTCAAGAAGGTTTTAGTAATAAGAAAGGTTGGTGCTTCTTGATGTAGTGCCATGTAAGCTAAAAGATTGCAACTTTGAGCTTGACCATGGACTGCTTTTGACCAATTAAATAATAAAAGAAGTGCTTCTAAAATTTCTCTAAACACTTCTACAAGCACTATACTTGAGACCAGACTCGAACCAACCTTTCTTGTTGAATAATTTGCTGAGAACTCTTGCTCAGCTTTCCACATTTGTTTGTATCCATATCTGTATCTGTAGCACATGAAGTTGCATTTAGTTCTTTGATCACTTTTTTGTCTTTCTGATACATGCAACTGGAGGATTAACATATTCTGCCCCATTATAATCTTAATATATGTTGAGGCATGTATCCCTAGACAGTGGACATGGGAGCCTCGGTTACTCTTGTTATTATAATTTGTGTCATCTACAGACTGAAGTGTGTTCCTCTCTCCTTTTCCCCTCTTCTAAGAAAGCTGCCATTTCAAAGGCTCTTTCATCCAAGGACCTTTTCTTGTTGCATGGACCTCCTGGTACAGGGAAAACTACTACAGTGGTGGAAATTATCTTACAAGAAGTGAAACGTGGATCAAAGATTCTTGCTTGTGCTGCTTCAAACATTGCTGTGGATAACATTGTTGAGCGACTAGTCCCTCATAGGTACCTTTTTGTGCTCCATATACGAACTGGTCCCTTGTGAGGGAGATATATTGTAGATGATACTTTGTTTCTGTAAATGTACTTCCATCTTCAAGTAAACCGGTCCAAATTGGTTTGCTATACTTTCAACTAAGAATGTTTTACACACACCCACACACACATATATATAGATCATTAGACGCTCTGTGAATAAGATAAAGTAACTTTTCAATACAGAAAAAAGTTTAATTTTCAATTTTATTGTTTAGGTAGCCTTCTGTAAAGTGAGAAGTTACTTGTTTATCTTTCTATATATGTCTAACAATCTGTTGTCCACTATCAGGAGTTAAAGATTGCTAGTTACCAAATTTTGCAAAACGCCTTTCATGATTATGAGTAGTCTCATAGATTTTTAATTTCAAAGTGCTTGAATGATGGTAACTAAGGTATAGTTTCGTGAAAATCACAAGTAGAAGCGTACTCTATGATACCTTTACAGATGTATAGTTAATCCATCTTTACGTGCTTGGTCAAAGGGGAGGACATAAACAGGGTTGGGAAAGTAAGATGATTGCACATGGAAGTTGAATTGTTGTATAGTTAAATATGTTCAGGATATTTCATCCACTCCTTTCTCCCCTCGAGGAGGACATCTGAAAGTCTTTTTCCCATCTTAAGTTTCTTGTTATGCACTTTACCCTTATTGCATAATCAAGTTGAAACTTGTTGTATTGGTTTAACATTCCAGAAAATTCATTTATCTGTTCATTTATTTATTTATTTTTTGTAAGTTTTATCAAACCAACAAAATAACTCTCTACTTCCATCTGTTGATCAGGGTAAAGTTGGTAAGATTTGGGCACCCTGCACGTTTACTTCCACAAGTATTAGAGAGTGCTCTAGACGCACAGGTACCTTTACCTTTGTGTTCCCGGACAATTGGTGGACCATGGGACATCTTTAGTTGATTCTCCTGTAGGTTAAAGGTTCTGGTTATGAGAACATGCAGTTACCATAGATTTGAAGCATTTGTAATTTTTTTTGTTGCTGCTTCTTTAGTTGTTATTGTCTCTAGATGTTGCATTTTCCATGTAGCTTACTATTGTTTAAAAAAAAATTTGATCTTATACTGCTAAGCATCTCCATGAATTACTACTTCATCTAATAACTTAAGATGGAGAAAAAGACAATTTACTGATTAGTAAACTTTAACACACCCCACACTTTGTGCTAAATGTTCCTTTTAATGGGCCAAGCATGTTCTTAGTGCTAAATTTTCTTTCCAATGGGCCAAGCATGTTCTTATTGCTAAATGTTCTTTCAATGGCCAAGCATGTGGAGCCATGGTTGTGGCTTTAGGGCATTGATACTTGTTGGATCTTTCACCAGCTATAGTACCATGTTCATTACCACTTCATCTTATGTAGATAATAGAGAGGAAGGATTTTTTTTTTTTTTTTTTTTTTTTATGTACTCTCAGTTGGTGGGTCAAAATTATCATTAATCAGTCACTCTTTCTGCAATATGACTGATTTATACACTAATCTTTCAACAAGAATTTGCGGAGGTTTTCTTTGTTTACTTTTGCTTGCGGTTTGTAATTATAATCACTCTAGGATTGATGTTGACATTTTCCTTCTATTGAGGCTTACCAATACTAATTCTCATTGGTTTGCAATATATAGTGTAGGATGGTCCTACTCCTAGTTCTGATTCAATGTTTACATGCAGGTTCTTCGTGGGGATAATAGTGCTCTTGCAAATGACATCCGCAAGGAGATGAAGGTAAGATGTTCTAATTATGATAGTTGCCAGTTAACTTATTCCACCCCTGATAAAAGAGATTGCATTGATGGGAACCATTTCAAAGTTGCTAAGAGGTTGATCTTTTCTATGCTTGAAATTGGGCTCATCCAGTATCTTGGAGTGTGATTTTTGGTTGAACATTGGGAATCTAGCTGTAGAAAGCAAAGTAAAGCTGCACTAGCCCCTTAGGCATGGCCATACATGGCATAGAAATCACATTTGGAAATGGAGGACAACTAATCTGGAGCTGCTGGTGTTGTAGCAAAACTGAACTTAATGGTACCAAACTTGATCAAATGGTTTAAGTGTTCCCAGACTCCAGATCCCATACCACCCCTTGTAAGCTGAATTCATATGCCTCAATAGCTACAGCGATGCTGTTTGCTTGGAGGGTCAGTAAAGCGAAATTGCTGATTGAGTTTAATATGAATTTCGCATTTCTTATAAAGTTGTTCTTATTGGGAAAAAATCAATCAGATTGCAAATTTACAAATTTTTATATTCCAGCTGTACACTTGCAGCTCTGATGGGTTCTCAGTCATTGAATTTTTCCTTTTAGTGTTTTTGTGATGTTGATGGTTGTGCGACAGTTTGTTCCTCGCTGTATCTATTTACAATACTAAGGCATCTTTGCAAATTCAAGTGAATTTGAAACCTTTTGGTACGAAGATATCTTTTTGTTCTTCGTCAAGTTTTATCATGAAAAGATGTATTCTTGATATAGTCATTTGTAATTTGATTATGCATATGATTTTTACATTTTGGATTTTCTGTTCATTGTTTTCCTCTTCTTCCTTCATTTATCTACTTTTTAATTCTTTCTCGAATATGGAATTCTATAGGCCCTGAATGGGAAACTGTTAAAAGCCAAGGATAGAAACACAAAAAGGGATATTAAGAGGGAGCTCAAGGCTCTTTCGAAAGAAGAACGCAAAAGGCAGCAGCTTGCTGTGACAGATGTAATTAAAAATGCTGATGTGGTGTTGACGACCTTGACTGGCTCATTGTCTAAAAAATTGGATGGTACTTCATTTGATTTGGTTATCATTGATGAAGCTGCTCAGGCACTTGAAATAGCGTGTTGGATTGCTTTGCTGAAGGTAATTTTAGAAAATGGACACAAAACGCGAATTGCATGTCCACAAGCTTATGTATTTAAACTGCATATTTGTTGTGGTAAACTTAGACAGGAAGCTGTCTTTTCATGTCTGTATTTTTTTTCCATGTCTCTGTTGTTTTTACTGATGAAGTCCTAATTAGTAGTATTGTTCGATTTACTTTATTAAGGTTCATTGCTTTTGCTGTTATAAGCACTCAGAAGGATTATCTAAGGACAAGACTGAAGCAAGTATAGCTATACGTTATATGAATTTTGAAAAATGAAAAAAAATCCTAAATTTCCTTGCATCTGTATATGGAGATTTATTTACAGTTCTTCATGAGGTCTTGAGTTTAGGATGGTTGATATAGAAAGTTAGAATATAAGCAGATCATAGTGGTGGTGAATGCCTGTAATTGACCCAAGAAGATTTAGAGGGAAATAATGATGTCTTGATTTGACTTGTTCTCAGAAGGGATTCTGATTATTCTTGAAAGTAACCAACATGTGCAATTTATGTCAGATGCAAGAAGAAAATAATTACATTTGACAATTAAAATAAGCTGGACTGAGATGCTGCACTGGTAGGTGATGACTTTGTTTTTCTAAAAGGAATAACCTTTGCATGTGGGAAGAAAATGTCCCTGATGTTACTATGCGGAAAGAGAGATCCAAAGGCCAGCATGTAGTTAAAGCTATAATTAGGGAATGTAATTAGGGAATGTGGGAAGTGCATTTCAGCTATGTTCTTTTCACATACTTGAAACTGGGTCAATGGGGGATCTTTTGATGGAGGCAGCTCAGAAGCTTTAGGAAGTCTTTGAGTTGAAGTGAGTCTGTTGTCAAAGCCTTACTTTTTGTAGTCCTGCTTGCATCAATGTTATGATTTTTTTGGCTTTTGAGGTCACAGACTAGAGTGCAGTGGTTTTAGATGTACTAAGTTTTGCTCAATTGGCTCAGATCCAGCCATGCAAAGGTGATATTTCTTTGTGATGTGCTTTTTTCATATATTATAGAGACATGTTGCAGCTATCAACTGTTTTGCTTTTCTTCTCTGTGTGCCCCATCTTTTTCTTTTTCTTTGGTGGGTATTGTGGCTTTGGTGGTTGGTGTGTTTTGGTTAATTTGCTTTTCTATATTACATTATGTACGAAATAATTGTTTTACATCATGAAAAAATAGGGATTCAATATGATGGACTACTTGTGGCAGGCAGCTCTGAGAACAATTTTTGATATTGCAGGGGTCAAGGTGTATTCTTGCAGGTGATCATCTCCAGCTTCCTCCAACCATTCAAAGTGTCGATGCCGAGAAGAAAGGACTAGGGAGAACACTTTTTGAACGACTTGCTGGATTATATGGAAATGAAGTCATGTCCATGCTCACTGTCCAGTACCGCATGCATGAACTTATTATGAACTGGTCATCTCAAGAGCTTTATGACAGTAAGGTGCTGAAATTATATCTGGTGCATTAGTAATGCAATTGTTTTCCTATAAGGCGATGCTTGCTTATGGAAAAGTTGACAAAAAGTGATCCATTATGCTGATGTTGTTTTCTTCTTTATTACAGATTAAAGCCCACCCAAGCGTTGCTGCACATATGCTATATGATCTTGATAGTGTGAATAAGACACCTACAACCGAGTCAACCCTTCTTATCATAGACATAGCTGGGTATGGTGCTATTGGTGCTATCTGTTAGGTTGCATGTTTCATGGAATTTTTGTAATAATTGCTAAGAAGATGGTCCAAAAACGACTTTTATTGAGTTTTAGTTTCTTCATAGATGTAGAAGCTGAAAAGTGTAGGAGTATCATTTGTCTCTTCATTTTACCCAAAGAAAAATGTACATTTTGTACACAAGCCAGTACAAATGCCCTTCATAACTAAAAGCCCCAAATTGTATCCTGCTTAAGGATTAAGCATCCTGGTGCACCCTTTTCACAAAGTTTTATTTACTTTTAAGTGTTATACAAATTAATGTTGGGCTCCGAAAAGTGATCAAGGAAGAACAACAAAGTTCACTCCACTACCATACAGGGACAAGCAAGTTCTAAGAAGTTTTGACAGAGTTGCTAATATTTTTCTCATGCAAAGCTTTCGCTTCCAGTTCCATAGCTCTGGAATTAGTTATATTGCTGGTTTTTAATGTTTAGAAATTTTAATGCACTGTGATACAGTTGTGACATGGAAGAAAAGAAGGATGAGGAAGATAGCACATTAAATGAGGGTGAAGCTGAGATTTCCATAGCCCATGCAAGAAGACTTGTTCAGAGTGGGGTTCAAGCTTCAGATATTGGTATTATTACACCTTATGCAGCACAGGTATTACTTATGTTCCATAAGATACAGTTCCTGATGACTTAAGGCTGATATGATTCCATTGTATATGGTCCTAATGGTCTTGCTTCTTTTCACAGGTTGTCTTCTTGAAGATGTTGAAATGCAATCACGACAAACTAAAAGATATGGAGATCTCTACTGTTGATGGCTTCCAGGGTCGAGAAAAAGAAGCCATCATCATTTCAATGGTTCGGTCAAACTCAAAGAAAGAGGTAGTCTTGTTATCTTCATCATCTTGTTTGCCCTTGCCATTTGAGCGGCCAGTATTTCAATTTGCAAAAAGATTATAATGTAGAGAACTTTTTTTAGGTGGGATTTCTAAGTGACCGGCGAAGAATGAATGTTGCGGTGACACGGGCAAGGAGACAATGTTGTCTCGTCTGTGACACTGAAACAGTAAGTAGTGACAAATTTTTGAAGCGGATGATTGAATACTTTGAAGAACATGGTGAATATTTAAGTGCTTCAGAGTACGGAAATGAATAAGTGAAAAAGTTCCATGAGAATTTCCCTTGGTTGATGTGAGAAATATAGTTCCATATTTATAGGCGGCATTAATGCCATAATACTTTGTAAGAAAATCACATGGTGGCTTGCTGCAGATCAGCTATGACTTGAGATTAATTTAACAATCAGCAGAAAGCAAAAGTAACTTTATTAAAGGAATTTATGATGAATCTCTTCTTTTGTCATATTGGCTGGTTGTACGCCTTCTCTTTGTGTATGTTGATCAGTTATGATTCTTGTCTTCCTAGTATTAGAGCATGAGACTATCACCATCACAGAGTGATAGTTCAACGGCATCAGATCCTCGAGAATTCAATCAAGCTATTTTAATGATAAATATTGTGCGAGTCTGTGGTAATGAATTATGAATGTGGTTAAACCTTTGGAGTGTAACTTTCATGTCCTTTAGGGTTACTTGAAAACTTGCATAATTTTGTGAGAAAGTCAAGTATCCCATAGGTATGTTTTGGCTGATGTTTATATTTCTTCCTTTTACTGAATCATAAATGTTGGGCACCGATGCATGTATTATTGTTTTATTTTCGTGCGCATTTAACTTGACACTTATCTGCTGCTGCTTGGACGCTTTATGGATATTCTTTGATTCTTTGATTTCAATTTCTCGGATCAGTTGTAGACTATGTTACTTGGCTTTCCTAGGTTTTATGGACCACCAATGGTCAACTGCAAAGATGAAGCATAAATGGGTATTTAATGTGAAAAGTTCTTTTGAGTACAAAAATGTGACAGATATGGGTTCGAGTGTTAATAACCTATTACTGAATAGCAAGGAATATGATCGCGTGCTTGCCTGCCACTAGTTAGCACCTAATATCTTGCTCCTCTTCTACTCCTGTGATTACACTTATCTAGTATTTGGCGAAAAAGTACATGATCTCTCTCTCTCAAGTGCCTTCACCCCCCCCCCTCCCTCCCCCGGGGTCCCAAACCTTCCTTTTCTCAGGAGATCTGCTGCGGAGCTATAAACATATAGGTATAAGTGTATTCTTGGATGGTCTTTACTATTGGGAGCTAATATGTCCTCTGCTGGCTACTTCAGAAGTTCCAAATGGATGGAGGAAAACTGGGATCGTCATCATTATCATTGTCGACATGAAACCTACTATTTTCCACTAGCTGATTGTCTTCAATTCCAGGTAGTTCACTTGGCGTTTCCCAGTTGAAAATATTTTCAGGAAGGTTGGTGAATACGTCATCGTCTTTTGGTGAGAAATCTTTATCAATGAAGTTTGAGGGTACTTCACTTACATCAGGCTGGTCCTCTTTTTTAAGTATTCCTAGTTGCTGAAGGAATTCATTTAGATCAATCTGAGGCTTTTCTTCTTGGTTTAGTGACTTGTTTTCCCAAGGGTGCTCCACTTCGTCATTATTTTTTCCTTCAAGACTTTCAACATGGGGATGATCATCCACATATTCTACGTCGCTCTTGGGATTGCTAGATGATGTGCTTGCTGAAGATGTTTGACATAATAATCCTGTTTCCTTGAGTTCTTGGAGTCTTTGGTGAATAACATGTACACTAGGTTGGGCATTCAGATTTAGCAAACCGGTACTAGGAAACATCGAGACGAGGCTATTCGAAGGGAACCATTTGAACTTCTGTGATTTGTTCAAAGGGTTGAAGTTTGATCTCAGGTGGGGAAGATTGACGTAAGCATCTGGCCCGTATAACCTTCTCGCAGCTTCATCATATGCCATGGCAGCCTCTTCCGCCGTGGCAAAAGACCCCAGCCACAGTCTTGTTCTTTTCTTTGGCTCCCTGATTTCCGCCACCCATTTCCCCCAAGTCCTTTGTCGAACTCCTCGATACTCGCACATAGCATTCTGAGGCCCTCCTTTTCCTCTTGCAGGGCCTTTCTTCCATGGCTTTAACGGAGTCTTTCGGTAACCATCCATGCTATAGATTTTGAAGCAACTAGGGAAGCTAAGTGTGAGTGGTTTTGCTTAGTGTTGAAGTGAGAATGGATGATGAGAGTGCTAGGCGCGGGATATGTATAGTGTGTCTCAGTGCAGTTCGGTTTAAATGGTATCACGTTTGGAGAAAGTTTTGAAGCTCATGTGACCGTTGGGGCTACGTTGTGAGTAGTGAACACTCTTCATACACTGAACAGCGTACAATCACATATATGATATATCCCTCATTCTCTGGTTGTATATTCTCCATCAGTTTTGGTGGAAACTGTTTCATAGTTTTGTTTGAATTCTTGATTTCTGAAAATTCAAACACTGCATCCATCAGTCCTACAGACTTGGTGCACGTACTGCATGCATGATAAGTGTGAAGAATGCTGCATGTGAAAGTCCTGTTGAGGGCTCGTGCATGTCATTATGGCCAAAAATAGTGCGTATGACTATGAACTGCTTCAAGTGAAAGAATCCAAGGTTTTTCACAAGAATAATCTTTACCAGATTTTTGTCATTTTCCTACAGTATCATACTGGCAACCGTCGAATAACTTAGAAGAATTAAACATTTGGTCATTGTGGTTCAAGATGAAAAGAAAGGAAAAACAATTATATATATACAACGAAATTTCTACAGATGATTCATAAGGTAACAATAATCAAACCTGATTCTGCCAAAAAATTTTTAATAGACGCTTTGGTTACAACTCAATAAAGCATTTATGCATGTAATACGAGGTTTGAGATGACTTAAGAGCCAACTTTATTATGCCCGTAATCCCTCTGTGAAGAGGGCTTAAGCCCTTTAGACCGTGGCCAGAGGGTGTTAAAAAAAACACACACACACACAAGGAGGGCATTTTCTCTGTTTTTACTTCTTTTAAGACCAAATTCAAGACCTGGTTTGAAACCTTTGTGACAAAATTTGTATGGACTTCAATGCTCCCATGCCAGAGAACTAGGACGATTTAATCCAGCGTCCATGTATAGCTGATAAAAACTTTTGTATTGCCCTTCCGCTTGAATTTTTACACTGGCTATTTGTTTCGTTTCTTTTTCATATTTTAGGGGTTTTGGACTTTGGAGCTCATTCGATCGGGATTGATCAGACCGGTTGAACCGGAAGAATCACCTCACTTGCCCTTTGGTTTGAGTTTAATGCTATGGTAAATGCAAGCCACATATTATTTCGCACATCACAACCAACTTACATTCCTGAAGAAGCACTCAAATGGGCTACTAATACACTAAGGTTTTTTCTTCTTTTTTTTCTTTTTTAAAAGAGAGAAAATGATAGAAAATAAATTTTAAAAAATAGCATAAAATAAGCGGGTCTTCATAGAAGTGCCATGAGACGAAGAGGGGGGTGTTATTGAAAGAAATTGAATAACTTGGAAGAAAGCTATTAAGAAGAGTCAGAAGACAGCCACCTCTAAATATTTTTGGCAATCACGAGAGATCCCAATTATCACATGTTTTCCTGACATTCACAACTTGAAACCCGAGGCTTCCCCGTCGCCTTTATCATTCCTGCGGAATATGCATATCCACATGCATACTATGCATGGCAAATTGGAGCCCAAGACTAAACCTAGCACGTTCAAAGAAAAATATAGGGCACAATTGAATTCATCAATGACAAAAATATTTAAGCTTCTGCATGTGATGGTTATAAAATAGGGCACGGGCATGATTCCTTGTTTCGATGTTATCAAGCCAAGGATCCCTAAGAAAATACGAGTCTCAAGGGAACAGAAAACAGCAAGAGTCTGAGTTCTGACACACATCTTGATAGTCGATCACCGTTAATAGCCAGAAAGAAGAGATATACCCTGACAATTCAAGAGAAATATGATATAACCAAACAAACACAAACGAAGAACAGGTAAAATAAAAAAGAAATATGTTTATATAATCCGTGATTAACCTCAACAAACTTGCGAACATCACCCGCATGTAAGCCCGAGCTCAAGCATGTCAGATAATCCAGTTTGCTCAAGTTCAGGTCAAACTTAGGTGAATGTCCAGCTCAAGTGGAGTTTAGCCCGAGCAGCTACAATTTGTTTACACCCCTGGGCATCGTATTCCCAAGCTGCACAGGTTCTTTAAATCCATAAACATGGGCATTTTTGTTATTCAATTCTATCTTACGAACGTTCCATCATCCAAGCAAGCAGGATGGAAGGCGTGTTATCCTATTGATCCGCAAGAGAGGCCAAGGAATAGAAAACTTGTTAAAACCAACAGGTGTAGCAGATGCACTTTCCTTGGTACGTTTCAGATGAGTGAAAATGAGACCAAGAACCATAAATATACAAAAAAGGAAACAACAAAGTTTAGAGGTCCAAGATACAAGATACTATGAACATACACAGCCAGAGTCTCAAAAGATTATATCCACAAAAATTTACCGAGAATAACAAGATGCATCATTTTCATCTTGGACCTCCCTTACAAATATTTCTCCACTTATCCTTGAGGTCGATTGTGGTGCGACCTCTCTGGAAAACATCACCTCCAAATTCCAAAATCTGCTTCCATGGAATACTTCGATCGTGCGGACTAGAAAGCCTCTGCACCCCCTCCTGCAGCAGTAAAAGCAACATTTATAACAAATACATCTAGTGGCAATATTGTCAGATTCAGCGAAGGAAGTTCAAGGTTAAGCATGGCCAAATCTGCTTAATTAACTTTATAACAGCAGCAGTCCATGCTGATAATTTTAACATTTTCCAATATAATTAATGATTTCCGCCTTTCAAATCTCAAAAATCAACATACTTTTCATCCTGGCTTGGACAAGAACTATTTTATTCCATTCTTACATTAAATAGAAGGTTAAAAGGTCTTCCACTGACTCTTAGAATATTGCCACAAGATGTATTTGCTCGTGGCAATATTCTAAGAGTTTGTAGAACGAAAAAGTCTTTAAGCATGGGCCAAATCTTCTTAATCTACTTTGTAACAGTAGAGATCCATGTTCATAATTTTAACCTTTCCAATGTCATTAATGATTTCAGCCTTGGAAAAAAAATTTCTGCCTTTGAAATCTTAAAAATAAATGTACTTTTCATTGTGGCTTGGATAAAGATTATTTAATTCCATTTTTAAGTTAAGATGCTATAGCACGTTAAGTACAGGTCTTCAGGCTCAACTTTAAATATCTAATACAGCAGTATGGTAATTAAAAAACAAAACATCATGGTTTGCGATAACAAGTTCCCCGGGGATTGCTCACAACACAGCTCATCTGTCTTTAGCAAGATAATCAAAGATTCAGATTCAGGACTTACAAGAAACTAAAGACAGAAAGTACTGATCAAAAGGAAAAGTATGAAAAGATCATTCAATCATGTAGCAGGTAGATTCATGGTCACTGTAAATCATGTTATAATTTGAGAATTTTCCATTGTAAAATCCCATCCAAACAAACAAATTGGATAAGTAGCCAGCCCAAAGGTCCATTCAGCAAAGCTGGAAAAAGAAATGCACAGGTGATTTTCAACATTTTCTTATTTATCCAAAAGCTTAAATTTTAGAGGATGTTATTTTAAACATCTCCACATAGTCTGACCCTTTCAAGGAAAAGACCTACTTATAGGATTTTTCCTTTCATCCAACTTTTAAAATCCAACCTTGAAGAAGCTTTCCAATAATCCCAAAATTGAGGAAGCGCCGATCTTTTACTACTCTTAATTCTGAATGTCTCACATTCCATCCTATTTTTCATATTGTTTTGAGAATTCCAGATGAAATACGTACTAGGTTTGATAAGCTGTAAAAGATCCTCTGATAAGTAAATGGGAAAGCTTAGAAGGTATATTTTGATTAGAAAATAAAGCAAAGGAGGCATGTAAGTTAAAACATGTCAAACAATTTTGAACTGACAAGACCCAGTTGTAGACGCCAGAGGGGAAAGGGAGATTGGCATGATGTCTTTCATCTTTACTACTCTGGAAGTAGTTTGTACCTTTAACTTCTCTTCCTCTGCTTTTGTCCATGGGAGAATTTTCCGCCTGAGTTGAGGAATCGCTGGAAAAGTACTGTCAAATATACAGATTTCTTACACAAGTCAATAATAATCAATGGACATCCATATTCTATATGAAGCATTCTGGTAATAAAATAGACAGTGGAGAACAAGAGAAAAGGTGGACGAGGAAGGGGAAGTGAAACTCATAATGCTTCAGCACTGACTGAGAGCACTAGTCGATGCTGTAAATAAGAAGAAAGATGAGAGTTGTCTATCAGCAATAAAGCGAACTTAAGCAAGCTCGTGCATTAAAGAAGAATACTTACTAGTTCTTGATGGGCCTTCGCAATCTTATGGAGTAACTTCTCACAGATTTCTCATTGTCTTCTTCAGAGCTTTCACTAATTGGTCCACAGACAGGTTCCTGAGGTAAAGCTGACTCTGGAATTTCTGAAACTTTCTTGCCTTCGGCTCCAGCATTCCCCTCATTCCTATCAGCCATGTGAGCTTCTTTGCAATCAACATCAGATCCATGTACAGGATGAGCAACAACTGGCTGCTCAACTTGCACTCCAAGCAATTGGCACTGTGGCTCCATGTATTTCCTTTCCAAGTTTCCGCTCACCAAGGTATTGGGCATTCCATCACTTGGAGACACCACCTTTTCTCCAGAATGAGAATGATCACTAGAACATGACAATGGAGGCTCTGATTGATGCTTGTTACCCATTTTAACCCCACAGTGAGAATCAGAAACCTTGTTCACAAAGTCTTCACTGTTATTACCTTCATTCTTTTGCAACTCATTTCGACTTTCTCTCCCCAATTTCATGGTGGCCTTCTTTTGTTGACATACAGTTTGCACACCAATAAAGGAAGCTAAGTCTTTCCTTGCAAATGAGGCCTTCCTCTTAACTTGCATGTACTCCGAGATTGCACGAGAATATGCACAAAAAGGGCAGTAGAATTTTCCATTTCCATCAAAATGGGCAGCAGAAGGCAAGCAGCTGGAATGAACTGCTAACTGGCAGGTGTCGGAGCTACAAACCAGTAATTGCCCTTCTTTGTTACACTTCACACAATACTTTGCCTGTGTTGCAAAGGAATCTTGACTATATGTGCACTGAGAGCTCAAGAGAGCATCCTTTTTCAAGGCAATATCCATTCTCTCGTCACGATAGTCATCACTGTCACTAGTCATATCAAAATCAGGATTGTGCTGCATATCATCCTTGGATCCAGAACCACCGAAGCTTAGCTGAAAATTACCCTCAAAATTCTGCACAGGATTCTCTGGGCTATTATTTTTCTCCATTACTCCCATGGCCAAAGATGTAGCATTTTCTGTCTGCAGCTCAAAACCTTGATCGTGTCCATTGGTTTCATCAACGCTATTGTTTTGGCCATCTAACTCTGCATGCAATTCAGCCACTTTAGCATTATCATGAGGAACCTGCAGATCACAAACTAAATGATCTTGATGAAATGCATGACTACTCTGTGCAATCCTTTTTAATTGACAATGCTGATCATCATCACCATGAGGAGATCCATTTGACTCAACGCCTCCAACTTGAACTTCTGTTTCCAAATTGCAACCTTCTTTTTCAATGTGTTTGACAGTTCCTTCAGATGAAAATTTCATTAGCCCATGCACGGGTGAAGCTACAGTATCCTCATCAATGTCGTCCATCATAGAATTCCCATCCTGCTTAAACTTCTTAACAACTTCCCCACGGATATCACAACCATCACCTAATGGGATTTGGTCTTTCAAGGTTTTCCCTTCTGAATTTTCAGCAGCAATTGCTGTCCTATTCCTCTTAGCTGGTATTGAATTACTCTCAGGAAAATTTCCTTCTAAATCATCATCCACATTTTGAGGGGTGGAAGACCCACATTGGACTTCTTTTTTCGAATTACACCCTTCTTTTTCAATATATCTAACAACTCCTTCAGATAAAGTTGTTGAAGGTCCATGGGTGGTTGGAGCTATTGCATTCTGGACTACAGTGTCTTCAGTGAAATTGGCTTTCTGCTTAAATTTCTTGGTGGCTTGCACATGGGAAGTACAACAATCATCCAATGTGGTTTGGTCCCCATCGGTTTGTATCTCCACAATTTCACTTCTCATAGCAGCTGTTTTCCTCTTAGCAGGTAAAAGATTTGTATCAGGCAAGTTTTCCGGTGATTCGTCATCCATGTTATCAAGAGTGGGAGAACCAGCGTTTCCATATGGCAAAGTGACTCTGTTATTTATGCTGCAATCTTCAAGTCTCTGTGCAAGGACATTGGAGTTGCCACCATTTACCGGTATATCATCATTACACTGAGTTGTAACTGTTAATCCACTTCTTTCCTTTAAGGATGAAAGAATAGAATGGCTGCCTTCAAGAATGGCATCCTTAAGCTGTTTGTCAAAATATCCCGACAATTCTAGATTAAGAAGGAGCAGAGAACATCTATACAAAAAGTTTTCTTAGTTCTACAGAGATCAACCTATGCTGGTTCACCTTTTGCAAAGCAGGCTTGGGTAAAGAAGCTCTTTTGTGCACAATAAAGGGCTGAACATCCCCATTCAACATCTCTGGTGCAACTGCAGTGAGATCCATCGCAGACATCTTAAATACAATTAAGCACAAGTTAGAGATTCGGGCATCTGTATGCATCAATGAGAAAGGTTTGTAACAACATTCTATGCCTCCAAAAGTAAGATTAAAAAAGTCAAAAAACAGATTATAAGTAGAAAGCAGGACACCTCTGATATTTGTCGAAGAACATCTTCACAATTGTTTGACGGATCCAATTCAAGTTTTTGACCAACTGTAGCAGCATCCTTGTTCTTGTTTTGATTCCCCTTAACAATCAAACTCTCTAAGATTCTCAGCGACACGACTTCTCTGCAATTCTTCCCCAGTTCATCATCAGAAACCTCTGGAGCCTTTTTAATTATATCTGAATCGCACAAGTGCCAACAAAGCTCTAACACAAATAATTATGATTGAAAAAAATTCAAGGCAAATAATTATGATTGAAAAAAATTCAAGGTGAACTTATTCGCACCTATTAAAAGGGACGTATCTGCTTGCTTGGATCTGGATAGCGCTTCAATAACCCAACTCCAAGCCACGGTTGACGGTACAGGAATCTCGGAAGCCATAAACGACCGTCACAAAGCTTCAAGAACCATACATATACTTCCTGACCATCTATTCCAGTTAGGAATTCGTTACGGAAGTGTCATTGCATTACAAATTAAATTACAGAAAAACACTCTCTTGGTTTAGTTCGAAAACATATACAAACAGAAAATCAGATGACATGGTAAATTCAATTGCAGCAGCTCAAATAACAAGCCAGATAACTGGACATCACCCGGGGGCCAAAAAAAGTTCCCGAACCAAGGACGGGACTTTACTTACAAAAGCTCCATTAACTAAACACATATTTTTTGAGCTTGTCTGCCCTCTTTCACATATTTTGCAAGGGAAAAGCCAATTAAATTACCGTAATACATTTTGTTCAGTCAAAATTATACCCAAAAAAAAAATCAGAATAAGGGGAAAAAGCATAATAGCAGAAAGTGGCAGCACTCAAAAATTTAAAAAACCAAATTGCACATTTTAGCAGGAAAAAAAATGGAAAAACAAACCTCCAAAGTAATCAGCAACAGAAAGTCATCAGTGACTCAAACATCACAACAAATTTATCAAAATTTGTAACTTAAAAAAAAAAAAAGCATGCATTCATCACCTAAACACCAAGCATTTTCAACTAATTTCCCCTTTTTTTTGAACATTTTCAAAACCCTAAGAGGGAAAAAAAACAAGAGAAAATCTTAATCGCGCGTTATTAGCTCCGCAGCAAAGCCAAGTTATGAGGAAATCGAAATTTTAAAGCAGCTTTAGTCCATCAACTAACCCTACAAGCATGTAGAACAGTATACATTATTTGATCACTAAACAAAAAAAAAAACGATTAGCCCGAAACTCAAACTGAGATAATTACCGGAGAAATAATTAGACTTTGAAGGTTTTGGAAGCAAATGGGATTATGGCTTGGCCGGGAACGTTCTCAGACGGAAGTGAAGTGTATTTCTATTTGAAGGCGCTCAGGGTCTAGCGCTCGAAAAATAAGTGGGAAATCTGGAATTTATGAAGAAATAAAAAAATAAAAAATAAAAATAGTTTTGGGAATTTGCATTTGAGTCACTAGAATTGGTGTCACTTTTCAGTTATGTGACTAAAAGTCAACAAAAAAATGTTTGCTGATAATTTTTTATTTTTTGGTAAAAATTTGAATTGTCAGGGAATTGCAAGTCTGTATAAAATAGTTTTGAAAAAATATAATAAAATAAGCATCTATAAAATGGGGAGTGCATATGATTCTAACGCTTGAAATTATTCAAAACTGCATAAACATCTCTAAAATTTGAGTTTTTTTTTAAAAAAAGTTGCTTAACAACATTTTAAGTAAATTTAGTTTTGGAATATTGGATTGTATCATTTTATTTTGTTCGTGATCTTTATTCATCAGGTGGTGTACCATAGCAATCTATTCATTCTTTGGACTAATTCACCTTCTTGACCCATGGAGTCTTCTTTAAGAAGGTCTTTTTGTAAATTCCCTTCTAAGAATTCTCTTCTAAGAAATGTAGGACATATATAGTAGGGCGGCCAAAAAAAAAAAGATTTTAAATTGACTAATCGGACTCTATCTCAACCAATTCCTTGCCCCCAAAAGAACTAAATAAAAATAAAACAATAACATTATCTTACATGGAGAACAAATTATTATCTTACATGGAGAAAAAAGTGTACATTTAATGTTGTATAAATGCTTTCATAAAGAAAAATAACTCCTAAGTTTCATAACCTTTAAATGAAAAAAAAGGATGAACTAATACACTCTTTTGGTTTTACTCGAGTAATTCATTTAAATATTCTAGCCGAGCTCTAGTATTGAGGTGATGGTTTTAAGACTCGTCAACCTAATATTTTTCTTCTTCTGCTTTTTAGAGTTGGTATTTACACTTATTCAAACCCATTTAGCCTCAAACTGGAGTTTGAGTTCAAATTCGAATTTGACATTAACTGTTATATTGAGCTCGAGTTTGAGTTTCCGTCGGATGTATTTAAGTTGAGTTTAGTTTGTATAAATCGAAACCCGATTTGATTCGTTTGAAGGCCTAAAAATCAACATGACCATTTGAGCTTGTTGCAAAAAAAGTAAAGTATTAGACTCCTCAAAATCATATAGAGATCTTGGGCTTGATCAGGAGCATTCAGTTTTGGTTGAAGATACAAAGCCTCCACAATGACTAGTTTTAATTATACCATATAATTTATGTACTAGGACAACAGATAAGGGCACCATAATAATTACTATATACACTAAGATTGTGACTAATGATCAATTACATACATGATACATCCATCTAATTTCAAATCAAACTCATTTGGGATATTAAATCTGTTAAAAAAAAATGGTCTGCCAATTTGCAGTCCAGATCCCATGTCCAATTATTTCTTTGTCTTTGCTCTATTAATCTCTGTAGCCAAAAAGACATTAAGAAAAACAGTTTATCCCTTTCTTACATTTTGTTATGTTACGATCACAATTTTGCGTGTGTATCCTTACATTTTGATGACTTAGAAAACGCAGGTACAAGCAGTTCATCAAGCAAGAATGGCTATTATCCCATTTAGGTTCGTTACACTCATATTGAGTTGTATGATTGTTGTTCTATAGTCTTTGAGTTGACACCACAAAAATTAATTTGCAGTTCACAGTTCATTTGACAATTCCATCAGCAGAAGGCGCAAATACCACACCTATCTCTTTATTTGCTTCAACTCCCTTTGCAGATCAGCCTACTGCCCTGAGCCCAGAGCAAAAATTAATTAAACTGAATGCAAAATGCAAATTTGAATTTGAAATTCGTTTTTTGGTGTGCATATGTGGTTATGCTTGTTATTTTACATCTGATCTCTTATTAAAGAGTCGAAGAATCATTGCTCTTATGCAGCAAAATACACGCATTCAACCAAAAGCAAGAGATACAAGAAGGGGCAAATTGAGAAGCTGGTTTTTAGCGTTTGATTCATGAATTAAAGGATTAATTTCACTTTACGCCTCTAAACTTATATCACTTTCTCATTTTGTATCCTAAATTTCAAATTTGGACACTTTGCACCTTAAACTCTTAATTTTGGATATTTTGCACCCTAAACTCTGAAGTCTATTCTATTTAAATCTATTCAATGATTATGTTCGCAAAATTAATGAGATAAAGGGTGGTAAAAATTAATGACAGCGTGTCGTTTTATTCCAACTACGATCCCTTGACTTTTTTTACCATTTTTAGCACATCATCATGTATTTATATGATCTCAATTACTAATATTGTTAGCAAAATTAACGAAATAAAAGATGATATAAATTAATAATAATGTATATTTTTTTTTGTCATGATATTTTGGCATCATTTGATTACTTTCGGCACATTATCACTGATCTGTTGGATCCTCTTTGCCATTAGTTTTACAAAAGTTGTCATTGACTAAACTTAAATAAGATAAACTTGAAAATTTATGGTGTAAAATGTTCAAAATTAGGATATTAGACTGTAAACTGTCTAAAATTAAAGTTTATGATGTAACGTGAAAAATTGATACAAGTTTATGATGTAAAGTTTCACAGCACAAAGTGGAGTTTGTCCTGAATTAAATGCTTTGTTATTCTTCTTTTGTCGAAAGTCATGTCGATTAAATGCTCTAATTAAGAACAACTTAGGTGCTTGATTCTATTATCTTACTGTTGTACTTTCCTTTTGTTTCAATGGTAACACAGCATCATTTTCAATTGGCAACAATAAAAAAGGGACAAGGGGCACAAACGGGTGCAACCATTTGTGCGGGTTGTGTGCATTTTGCACTGTGAGTAACATCAATTGCACACGGTGTAACTTTCTTTGCACACGACGTAACTTTAGAACAAATTTTTGTGGACTCCACACTTGACGTGAAAATTGAGTTATCAGACGTGATCTGAGCCGCACAAAATTTTGAGGCCAAATCATGGCCGTCCAAAGTAGTGGGAAGAAACATCACATCTTTCAATTTCGAACACAGTCTTATAGTCATTTTTTTATGTAATGTGGATTAACCACTAGTCCTTGTAACGCAGACGTTTCCCGTTCCACTTGCATAACTGGCATCTGAAGCTATACACAGTAGAAGTGGATAAATACGGAAAATCAAGACTGTAGAACCTGCAAAGTAAATTACAAGTTGCCACAATGAAGTTGTAGAACTAGTCCTAGAAGTTGGTTATCAAATGGTGAAAACCTTGCACAACACTGTTCTTTGTCCTACAAGATAAGTCTAATCTTACAACTTATAATGAACTAGTATTCTAGGATTAGAGAATATAATAAAAAGATGAAAGAAATCCCTTCACAAAGAATGGATAGATATAGAGAGTTAAAAAAAAACTATTTGTAAAAACAAAGGATTCTATTTTTAGATCTCATCAAACGTTTTATCCATAGTTATTAAACCCAACCCGAGAAGGAACCCGGCGAAGGGGGTGGGTCAACGGGTTACTGGTTCAACCGGTGGGTGAGTGGTTGAACCGGTGGGTCACTAAATATATTTAAATATTATATTTCATAATTTTTGATATAAGATATATGATATAAATTGTAATAAATAATGCCATAGTAAAAGCTCATTTAATTTAATTTGCTATAAAATAATTAATTCATATAAGAATCAATTAAATATAAAGTTATTTAGTAATACACCAAATTCAAGTGTAAAATTTTATCTATATTTAGTGTAATAATGTAGCTTATTTATGAATTTTAAGTGTAAAAAATTATTAAATTAATATTTGTCTTTGAAATGAATTATGTAATGTGTTATTTTTTAAATTCATTTTATAAATTATAGAGTTTGGAGGGTACTAATTTTTATTAAAAGATTTCAAATAAATTTATTTTAGAGAAAAGAAAGATAGAATTGAAAAAAAATATATATATATATATATATTATAATAAAGACCCTTTATTAACAAATTTCGGAGCAGCTTAGTGGTAAGCATGCGTTAGTGATTGGTGGAGGTCCAAGGTTCGAGCTTTGACAAAGGGCAATAAATTTTTTCCACCAAAACTGATCCGTGAACAAAACCGGCCGGGTTTCCGGGTTAGCCCGGTCCGACCGCCGGGCCGTTGACTAGTCAACGGTCCAGTAGCTTAAACGATCTAATTTAAGACTCGGCCCGGCCCAATGGCCGGTTGACCGGTTCGACCGCCGAGCCGGGCCGGGTTTAATAACTATGGTTTTATCTCTGGGTTGAGACAATATGATCAGTTACAATGTTAGTGTTTAAGTTTAACCATTAGACAATTTAATGTAAAACATGCTTGTATAACTGTTACAACCATTGCAAAAATTTTTCAATTTCTGTAGAGAAAATATAGCTAAAAAATAATTAAGTAAGCTTATGGTTTTTGCATTGTTTAAAAAGTTGGAAAGATTAAAAAGAAACTTGAAATAAAAAATTGAAGTTATGAATCAGCAATTAATTTTAGGTACTTATAAATCGTATTTAAGTTGGAGGTGACAATTTAATTCTCATAGTATATGTATTTAATCAATTAAACCAGTACACTAACAACCGCATTTTTGGGATTTAAGATACAGCAAGTCATTCTAAATAGTAATTTAACTAATTGAGATTTTTATATCCACTTTAATTAAAGCATTTGCGTTACAATTATATATAAGGTAATATAAAGCAATGGGATATGGTCGATGTGTTCATAATTTACCGTAAAAGAAAGAAAAAAGATGGACTGATATATACGATCTTCTGGTGAGCTTATGCACTTTTGAGATGGCAGAGACAAAAACACACTTCCGTTGCATCCTCCTTATGGCTTTTCTCATATGTGGTAAGTCTAAATTCCAACCCTTCTTTCAACAATAATTCTTTTTTATATCAATTCATAGCTTTTGCTGGGCTTAATTTGCTTTGTCATTCCCTTTGTGAATAGTTTTTCCGTCATGCCTATTTGGATTTAAATTGCTTTGTTAAATCTACATTGCATTTGATTTATCAAATACAACATCTTTAATCCCATGCATGCAACCTTTCTGATGTACTATCAGTTTTAGTACTTTTATCACATCTGATAGGATATAAGATTTTGGGAATAGGCTCTGATAATCCATGTGCAATATATCATCTTTCAATCTCATTGAAAAAATGGTTCTTTCCCCTATTAAGTTCTTGTAGTAAAAAAGAAAATTAAGGTACCAATTTCAATTGAAAGAAAAACAAAACTATATGTATATTAAGCAACAACAGCTTGTATATACAAATAGTCATGTACTTGTAAAGTTACACTTGGAGGTTGATATGTTACGAGTATAGCATCCTCGCACGCTTAGAGGTTGATATGTTAGAGGTTATTTTATATGGTTTTAATTTACTGAATTTGCTCACCCATATTTTTCACTTCCCCTACTAACTTTATAGCTAGCACTAGCAAACAAATTTTAAAAAAAAAAAAAACAAAAGATAATAAGAAAAGATAAGTAGATAACTGATCTCTACCACTGTGATTCTTTAATTTTTGTAAACCCCTAGAATTTCATGATTTGGAAACACGACAACAAGAAGATTGGTAAAGAATAATGGCTTTCGTGGCATATAAGTGTTTTATGCTTATCCGGGCTTCGTTTGAATTGAGAAATTTGATAAAAAAAGATTAAATTATATTCGTCAAAATCGCTTTAGCTAGTTATTCGGGTTGATGTTTAGTAATCCAATTTGCGAATATTGGTTGCAGTTCATCCCAGGACTGCATCAAGCCAAGACACAGCAGTATGCTCTCGGTATAAGGGATGGTTTTTCGTTTTTTGCTACGACAGTGACTGCAATGACAAATATTGCAAAGAGTTTGGACCAAATGTTCAGGGAACTTGTACACAGCAATATATTGCTTTTTTCAGATGCGAATGTAATTTTCTTTGTTAAGAGTATATGGGATCTCTTACTAAAGATTAATTACATGGTTCTTTGCAAGAAATAATTACTGCTCTTGTATTGCTATTATGGAAAATGCAGAAAGCAAAAGGTTTTCATGTCTGATGAACTGAGAATTAATAGGTAGGAGTGATCAGGTTCTTTGCCCATATGGTTTTGTAGTTTTCCCTTCTGCAACATTTTCAATTGGTTATGGGAAATAAGCAACCTCCTTTCCAATGGAGTTTATACTTTATAGCATGTAACTTGCCAAAACATTAATTCTCAATTGACAAAGTTTGTTCAAAGGGTAAGCTTTTTTTTGGTATTTGTCTAAAACTTTACTGTAACTTACTGTAGAAGTTGTAGGAAAAATTTTTGAAGTGTGTAAATTTTTTGATAATTTGAAATGTATTGTTTAAAAACTTTGAAAAGTTTTTTTGAGATTATTGTAGTTAATATTGTTAAAAAATTTGTGACAGACAAATTTGGCCAAAAACTTGTTTGCCAAACGGGGGCATTTCTATGAAGATTGAATGTCAATTGATTATTCCGTTAAGGATTCAACTGACTTTCACAAACGTGACCTCCTGACTCTTTCCTTGTCTCACTATGAATACTGCTGTAAATGGCACAGCCCATTCTTTTTCCACAGTCATTTTTCTATAAAACGCCAAAATTGCTCTTCTTGAGTCCAAATGCAATTTGGACTTAGTAAGAGCAGTTTTTTTTTTCATTTCAGCATAAATTTGATGTGGAAATAAAATATGGGCTGTGGCATATTATCATTTCGCCACCATGAAAGCATATATGAAAGGAAAATGACCTTGATTCTAAATATGGTAGAATTTGTTTCAAGTGCGACAGCGCCTCCGCAATTTCTCTATAAAATGGGATGCATAAGAAAAATAGTGCACGAAGATATCGTAACAGGAAAAAACAAATGAAAAGCTTCTTGCAGCAAGAATCTGGAAGTTTGAACTCGTAAAGAAAGTTCAACTTTGAAATGGCAAAATAAAGTAGCATTCATGATTAATATACCAATAATTTCTCATACAGAAAGTTTGATTTTTTTTCTGTCTATTTCTCTAGGTACACGTACGTTTATTTTCTTGATCATAAAATAGACAAAACAAACCTAGTCAGTTGCACTACGAACTGGAAGAACTGCTACATGGGCAGACATAGCTAGCTAAGGGGTTTCGACCTTTGCGAGTTTGCGTAGGAGAGCCTCCAGAGGAGTGCAAAAGGAGATGCAGGAACATGTACATACACTTTGTTATCGTAACTACTAACTATCCTTGGGATCCTAATACATGCACCAATTATAGCTGAGTGTGCCCTGGATGTTTTCCAGATAAAACTACTACTTTTGGATGTGGATTTTTTTTCTAAATATTTTATTTGGTTTACATCATAAACACATTTTTCAATCAACTTTTTTTTGTTTTCAATAACATTTTCATGTCATATACATCATATCACAAAAAAGTGTTATGATTTTATTTTAAATAAATTTTCTCAAATAATCTCCTACACAAACACACCCAGAATTATTACTATCACTACAAGAAATTTAGACTCTTCATGACTGTCAGATTAATGCAAGTTAAAAAAACTTACTTTTTATAACATGAAATTGGTGAATGTAGCAATAAGTTGTTTTTAAGTCATAACTAATATAAATAACGTTCATTTACAAGTCACAATTGATCTTGTGACTTATAAATAAGGGTCACTATTTACATATTCACAATTGATTTTTTAAGTCACAAGATCAATTGTAACTATGTAAACCGTGATTCTCATTTACAAGCTACAAAATCAGTTGTAACTCATAATTGAATGTCATTTCTGTTCTTTTTTTTTTTTTTTTTTGTCGACACAGGGGTGTCCGGACTTTCGACCCAAACTAATTCTCTGCGACCCGAGAGCGGGCACCTCAACCCACTTCGAGTGCGTTAACAGCGGGACTCGAACTCTGGTAGGCATGCCTAAAAAGGAATAACTACACTAATCGAGCTACCCCGTTGGGGCCTGTTATTTGTGGCTTAAAAACCATACTTTTTGTGATTATCACCAATTTCATGTCATATGACTTGCAACTATTTGACAAGTCACAAAATGTCTAAATTTTTTTTAGTGTATTGTGAGTAAAGGTTATGCTCTATTATTCCACTTGAGTTTCTAATTGTACTTTCGAAGAGAAATGTTGGCGCATAAAATACAAATTTCATCCCATACAAGTCTATAAATGCTTTACTAACATTGCAAGGACCTTGGTCCAAAATAATTCAGTTGGACAACCTCAAATTGCAAGCAGACCAATAGGTGATGGGCACTATGCCTAGCTTCTCATGTTTGGCGTTTGCATTACTCCACATGTCAATAGTATTTACGGACCTTTTCATCATAAGACAAACTTATTTAGACAACCAAGCCTTTTATGTATTGACAATTTAATCAACTAGCATCTATGTAGAGGTAACGTTTTATTCTGAAAACTTTCCAACAGAAATGAGAGTGGATTACATTGCCAAAGGAAGAGGACTGGCGCATTTCTTACTTTGTGTTTTGGGACATAGGCCAATTGTTATGTACAACTCAGAAAGAAATTGCTATGTGGATATATGAGTTGATTTTCTATAATTCCATGCCATTCGAGAAATACATGCACAATTTTGAGTTGGATTAGAGATTTTCGCACTAACATTTATACTGCATCAAAGTAAATTTGAGGAGAAGCTGGTGAAAAAATAAGAGTAAATCTTATGTACATTGATAACGTATATATTGTCACCGTTAGATCCATAACATATATGTAAAAGTAGAATTTCAAATTTAATTTTGTATAATTATCATTTATCCAACGTTAACAGTATATATTATAGGAAAGATTAATCCAACAAATAAAGTGGCATAGTATTCATCGGTTAAATCTTCAGGATATATCCTATGTCAAACAACATGGGATTTGTGGAAGTGGTGTTTCAATTTTGGGTAAAATACCCAAAAACTCTTTGTGATTTGCTAAATGTTCAATTTAACTCCTTCTAATTTGAAAACTTACACGATAACTCTCTGTGATTTCAACTAAATTGAAATTGGACGGAAAGCATATAATCTATCGGTTATACATGAAATGCCAATATTGCCCTTATATAAATGAACTCCCTATGGTTTGTTGAATGTTCAATTTAACTTCCTCTAATTTGAAAAATTACACTATGACTCCCAACGATTTCGATTAAATTGAAAATTAAATGAAAAGCATCTCACGTATAGTATGGGTAGTATTGATATTTCACACACAACCGTTACACTTTATGCTTTCTGTCCAATTTTTAATTTAGTAAAAATTACAAGAAATTATAGTGTACGTTTTTAAATCAGAAAGAGTTAAATTGAATATTTATCAAATCACAGGAAGTTTTTTGGTATTTTACTCTTCAATTTTCAATGTCGAAGGCGAAGTGACTACTGACGAATATCAATAATGTGATCCAGATCCAGACAGGGTCCAAGCCCGCCTTGACGTTGGTTGAAGAGAAAATTTATGGGCCAGACCTAGATAATTCAGTTGCCCTGTGTCCAACCAAACAAATTTTGTTTAAGGATTTCCTTCTACTTTTTCCTTTTTTTTTTTTACTTTTTTTCCTTTTAAGATTTTCCTTTTCAACTTTTTCATAAGAAAAAGGGCCCAGATCCATTATGGAATACTTTTTTATTTTAAATTGAGCAGACAATAAAATCTATGTCTATATGAGTACGATAGAGTTTGGACAAGGACAAAAGCAGTCCAGATTCACACGAGGCCACCGTCCGAGCATTATTAACCATTAAATAATAGACAATGAAGCCAATCTTTTGCAACAATTTCATTCCTATAACTAACTTTACAAGAGGTATACATACAATTAGATAGGTCGATGGGTAAAGTCTGGGTTAGATATCTTTGATCCATATTCAAATTGTTAAATTTAGTTGGACCCAGATTCAGACCCAGACCAAACTCTTATGAGTCTGAAAAAATAAATCCAAACCTAGAATATACCCAATGGGTACTCGTTGTATTTTTCTAAATACACTAAAGTAAAATTATATTAAAAATATATAGATTTAAAATAATATAAGCATCATTCAATTTTTATTTTCAAATAATAAAATTAATATCAAGATGTTAAACGTACTATTATGAACTCAAAAAATAACTATTATTGACTGGTTCAATTTTTTTGTTTAAACTTTAACTGCATTTACGTCTAATCTTTCATTTATTTGTCTTTACTTTCTCTCTTTTTTTTTGGAAAATTTTGTACTAATTACAATGACAACTAGGATTGGTTTGAAAAAAAAAAATCATGAAATCTTCCTGTATTCTATTCAATGACCATAAAATATTAGAATATTTTATAAATATTCATGGGTTTGAATATTTTATATATTAAACCTTACCCAAGTACAGGGTTTGGCTCTAGGTAGGGTCTGAATTTGAAAAATTAAATCCAAACCCTACCCAAGTACATTGGGTCTAGGTCGGATCTAGATAAAATTTGATCCATTGATATGCCTACATACAATCTGAATGTCTAGTCATCAATGGCAAGTAATGTTATCAAACTTGGATCGAATAGCGACTCGGCTAAACTATTAGGTCAAAGGTTAACTGGTTGAATCGATCGAATCGTTCTAAAAAACCTGCTGACATTAGCATGATGTTACAATCATTTTGATATTTTTATAAGCTTCAGAAATATTTAAATTAAGTTCTTGATTGTATTTGGCCAATCATGAAAAATTTTTCAAAAATATTAGACTTGCAATTAAATATACAACTAATAATTATATATAAAAATATAAATTCATAGTTAAAATATGTTCATTCTCCAAAACTACTTGAAAACTAAATTAAAAGAAATATAATGCAAGTTGGAATCACTGATACTAAATTAATGATATCATAGGGATGAAAACATCTTGATTTGGAGATCATTTAGGAATGAGAGTGATTTTGATATTTACACTAATTGTGTGACATTTTCTTATTCCTATTAATAAATGAAAGTGTTACAATTTAAGTAACTCAAATTATGTTTGGAAAAAATAAGAAAAAAAAGTTTGAGAATCGAATCAAATAGTTGAATCGGGTCATTGGTTTAGGCGATTTTTGATGATTTTGACTGATTTTTTATTAAAATGATTTTATACCACAAACCACTTCAGAAAGAGGTTCAGTTCACGGTTAGACCGATTTCGACCGGTCCGAAACCGGGTCTAATAACACTAATAGCAAGTCATTACTATTAAGCTTCCATTGGATATCATGGTAAGTAGCCGGCAACAAGAGATGGTCTATTAATTTACTACTCCCTCATTCCCAAATTATTTAGGGAAATGTTATTTACACTCGCTTTTTTATTATTTGCATTTTCACTATCATTTTTATTATATATATTTTTATTTATTAGATTATATGATATAACAAATGGTGGGAGTGGAAATAATATTTTTTTATTATTTATTGCATTTCATGATTCTAATTTTTGAAGAATAATGATTTGATGGTGATGTTAGTAGATTTATTTTCAAAATCATCCTCAAAAATTGAAATTTAGTATGAAATATAGATAAAAACAAGGATAACATTGGAAAAAGAGATCAAAAGTAATTTTGATTTTGATAAGATGACAAACATTTTGGTACATCTTGAAATGAAAAGTCCGACACTTTTAATGATGTAATGGAATATTACTAACCCTATCTTCTATGCTTCTTGTAAACGTGCAACTTGCAAACATTTGCTACAGATGATTCAGGTCCTACAGTATTGTTGTCTAGCAATTTTCCGTTGTCGATTAGGACTTGAATTTCAGTCCAGCCTTTTTTCGCGTGCTTTAACTAGAGCCGACCTGTTCGCGTTTGCTAATTCCAGCAAAGGTGAAGCACCACAAAAAAGGCTGATCAAACCATCAAAAAGAGCAAAACAGTTGTGAGAGAGGCCTTAATGAATACCATTCATTCTAAAAGCTATTATTATATGGTTATAAAATGCAACACGTATATATAGACAATGTCAATTCTTCTACCCTCCGAAGAGAATCTGATGTCATTTATATTATTTGGAAGAGTCCATACAAAAACTTGACAGATAGCCATTTTGTCAGCAAGCCAACAAATAAAAGTGTATTTTCTTTGCCCTTTCCCCTGTTGTACACGGCTTTGAGTTATCCTACAAGGTCCCCAAAGGGGATGGACAAAGCTTGGGCTCATAATATATTGCAGTCCCATGGTAGAGGAGAAAAGAAGTTCTTTTGCACAAAGGAAAAAGATTGGCCACAGATACATCTCCATCTGAAAGTTCGCATTTTACATGGCAAAAGCAGCAACATACATTTCTTGCATCATTATTAAGGGACTACTTTTTTTGAATCTTCTCCACCTTTCCGCCTATCCTTGGATCCTTATCTGAAAAGCCATCTTTTTATCAGAAATTTTTTTTTATATATTTTTTATAAACATATTTTTCAATCCCCTTTTTATCTCGCATATATCAAATTGTTACAGTACATTTTTTTAACAAAAATTCCAGAAAATTGCAATCCAAACAGAAAATTTTTAACAAATCATTTGTTGTTTCGATATGAATCTAAGATAATTTTGTTCTCCGATTACTATCTCAACAATACCTACTGCAAATGATCTCATTACCCAACCTAACCCCGGAAAAACGAACTGCCGTGTAAAATTTGAAAGTTTCCATAAAGAAAATGAGTTCTAAATTAGGCAATGAGAACCTTTTTTTTTTCCTTGGATTAGAAAGTTACAATTGCTTCCAAATAGATGCAAATGGACATGACGTTTCCTTGGCGCATGCACTGAATTTTCAAAACAAGTTGAGTGCGAGGATGAGACTTGTGCCGACTAACATTGCGATTATCAGATTGTACAGCCATGTTTCTAGTCAGTGCGATCATCATTGCGAAATCTTGACCTCTTGGTACTTCTTGCTATGACCAATCACTGCACCTGATCCGCACATGTATTTTCCATTAAACATAATTGTCAGCAATTAGTCGTATCTTTTAGGGTCCACCACATAAATAAAGGGTTTGAGCGGATTATTTGTTAAAACTATTGAAGCGCATTTCTTGAAGAGATTGAAGTTCCGTAATTGAACTCATGGAGCTAAAAGCAGATATCAAATCACATACTTCACATACTATAGTAACTTGTTGGGAATTATATAGTAAAGTTCATTTCTTGAAGAGATTGATGTTCAAAGACGGTTTATCAAATCGCACATTTATAATTCAAGGGGAGACTTTTACGCCTCACAATTCACACACTTCAAATACACTATAGTACTAACTTATTAGGGAGTTTCAATGAGGATGGTTCCTTAATTACTGTTTTGGGAATGGAAAGGGAGCACAAAGATGTAGTATTGTTCAAACATCAAACCACATACATATATTCATATATATATAGACTTGAATTAGGGAAATTCCAAAATATTCCCCTAATTATAAATTTCCGAAGTGAAATGCAAAATCACTTCAGATGCTACTAGACTGTACTAATCCCTCAACCCTAGAAAACACAAGAAATGCATACCATAATTATTTCAACATCAAACTAAGTATGGTAAGATGCCCTCCAACCCAATCTAAGTAGGAGGATTCTTTTCATTTTCCTTCTCTCCACCTCTTCCGTTCTTGACCTCTGAAAAAGGTGCCAAACAATTCCTCCGCCTCCTCAAGGCTTCATCACCACTAGAACACAAGCAATGCACATCATAATTATTTCAACATCCAACTAAGTATGGTAACAAGATGTCCTCCAACCTACTAATCTAAATAGGACGATTCTTCTCATTTTCCCATTTCCTGCCCTCCACCTCTCTCGCTCTCGACCTCCACCTGAAAAAGGTGCCAAACAATTCCTCCGTCTCCTCAAGGCTTCTGCCCTTTGTCTCAGGAAGCAGCGTACAGAAAAATAGAAAGCCAGCAAATGCAATTGCCCCGTAGAAAAAGAAGGACCCCCCAATAGTAATGGCATTGTACAAAGAAATAAAGGTCATCAAGATTATGCCGCTAGTGACCCTATTGATGGCCACGGCTATGCTGTTCCCCTGTGCCCTCAACTTCAAAGGGAAAATCTCAGAGCTATACACCCAAGCAATCGGACCCATCCCCGACGAGAAGGTCGCCACGCTTGACAACGTGCAGAAAAAGCAAATGCCTATGGCCCATGTCAGCTTCTGTCCTGGATAATGATCAATGACCGTCAATCCAATGGCCAGTCCCCAGAGCGATGCCACCAAACCAGCAGAGCTAGCGATAAGCAATACACGCCGACCGACCCTGTCCAGATAACATGTGGAAATCAAGATAAAGATGGTTTTGGTTACACCGACAGCTATGGTGCAGAGCAACTTCCCGTTAGTGCTCGCGATGCCCGCTTTTTCAAAAATCCTAGGACTGTACATCACCACGGAATCTATCCCGCTCGCTTGCTGGAAGAAATGTACACCGATGCCTGCGATTAAAATGTGCAGAACTTTGGGTGTAGGGTGGATGAACAGCTCTTTCCACACGCCCGCACCGCCCTTCTTGCGTCTGGGCACCTCGACAACGTCCTCATTGCACTCGGCAGGGATGCCGGCGGCTTCCTTGATATCAGCCAATCTGTCGTGTGATTCTTGCAGAGACTCGGAGGTTCTGTCCAGAACTTTTCTTGCATCCGCAAGTCTGCCCTGCATCACCAGCCATCGGGGCGATTCCGGCATGGCCAAGACCCCGAGGCCTAGAAGCACTGAGGGCAGCGCACCAACCCCCATCATGAACCGCCAGCCCAAGTTAATGGGAAGCTTGGCAAAAAAATAGTTAGACACGTATCCCAGCAAGACACCTGTTGCATTCAAGAAACACAAAAGAAAAAAAAAAAATCATTGACTACTGAAATTGAATCTTATATTCTTCTTTTAACAACAACGTTACAAAGTTATGGTACAGCATCCAACGTGATAGGTGATGCAATGTTTTCCACGTTGTCAAGAATTAAAGCGCGGTGACCATAGGAATTATTAATATGTTGCTTGGTGAATAAAAAAAAGTGATAGGTCATTGTTGCAATTGGCGTCTTTGCCTTGTTGGATGCTTCTTCATGCTTGTAGTTATCAAGTTTTGGGTTTAGTCGATTGCTATAATGACCGACTCTCAAATAACTACGTAACCATAGTGATACCTGGCAGGGTTTGTATTGATTCTCGATCCCACCTAATCACCGTCAACCCCACTAGCCTTGAAGGAACCAAGGGAAAAAAAAAAAAAAAAAAAAACTTGCGGTTCTTGCGAAGAACTGTACTATTATTCATGTGTTAGGTCATCCCGTAGGATAATCATCCGTTTTACTTGCAGGTCTTGTTAGTTTATTCTCTGTTCTTATCAGATCTAAAGTCCATCAATCAATCTTTTCATGAGACTCTTCACATAACTCGGGACTTTTCAGGACGGAAGCTCTGGAATCCTAGGATTCCTCCTTGCTCTTCACAACTTGAAAACAATGAGAAGATAAACAATAACGAATTCTAGTGGTTGTTAAGAGACATGAGAAGATGAGTCATCTCCTTAGTCTTTTCATTTGAAGGATAAAATATAAAATGAAGGAAAGACAATCAAGTATTTAACAAATATAGATTCAATGGCGAGAGAAAGGCTATGCAGAGTTTTCTCCACTGTTTGATGACACTTATGGCTAGTTTGGGAGTTTAGGGTAGAAAAAAAAAGGAAAAGAAATCTTAAGTTAATGAAAGAAATAAAAAGAAATTTTTTATGTTGTTTGAGAGATTAAAAAAGAAAAAAAAAAGATTTTGGATACATATGTCATTAAAAATTTGTTCAATTAATCATTTTAAAAAAAAAATTCATAGGCACACTTTTGCTTTCTGTCCAAATCAACCCAAAATAGACAGAAAACTTTTCTCTACTGTAGCGTCAAAACAGATCTAACCAAATTAGCCTATTTTCTTTCTTTTTTAACATCAAGAATCTCCCAAACGTTGAAAAATTGATTTCCTATATCACTTTTTTTTTTCCGGCCAAATCTCTCCTATCAAACGCAGTATTATGGGTGAGAAGGGTATGGGAATAGGTGAAAGGATTAAAGAAGAAAAAGTTCAGGTTCGGCTGGGGACAAGTGAGAAAGCTACGAGGATGCACGAGAGGATTAAAAAATCTATATGAAAAAAAAAACATTTAACAAAAAGAGGGCTATAGAGTAAATTAATATATCTCACTATGTACGTGTCACGTATTTATTTCCATGGAGTATGTATTGTAGTGCACTTTTGCACTGAGAAGTAAAGTCATCAAAAAGGGTATAACTACGGTTGAGCTAATGAGGATAATAGGGCCAACTAGTAGCTAAGTAGCCCCCATTATTAAAAAAAAAAAAAAAAAAAACTCATCCTCCTAGTGTTGTTAGACAAAATTTAAAGTCAAAAATTCCACAACCTACACAAACAAGAAAAGATATGGCATTTCCTTCTTTGATAATAAGTTGATGACCCAAAACAACACATCCAACCAATAATTCTTAGCAACAACATTAGGTGGTTTCCTGCGAATCCACGTCTTGTCTTGTTGTTTATTTTAGATAAATGTAAATGATCATATAAATCATCAATCTAAAAATTATTAAATTAATGAGTCAATGTAAATTAATTATTTTTTTTAATAGTGTAACTGCTACTACTCGAATCCGAAACCTCTATTGAAATCAACTATTTAGATTCCTCTTGACCTTTTCAAGATATTCATGTCTATTTATAAGCTATAAGCTATGAACATGAATGAACAAAATGGTTGGGAGATTAGACTAGCATGGTCCCTTTCCAAGGATGACATTTTGCTTCCTCTGCCCGTTATCATAATTATAAGAAGACAAAAATGTACGTATACAAATAAATGTACTTGTAGTGGACCAACCACACGAACAATTTTTTCGGGACAAGCAACAATTTTATTATTATTAATAGTAATATAATAATGGTGGATGAGTCAATAGAAAAAGACCACGTACCAAAGTTGATAAACACTTCTGGAAAAGAAGTGAGAAAACCTCTAGATGATGACGGAGCCACCTCGGCGGTATATACGGGTGCGATCATGAGAGCATAGCCGACTCCTATTCCGGCCACAAAACGGCCAAACATTAGGAAAGCATAGTTGGTGGCAAATCCCATTAAAAAGGCCCCGGCGAAGAAGACGACGGCGGCGATGACTATGGTGTATCGTCGGCCAACCAAGTCGGACGTCTTTCCGGCAATGGCTGACCCCACAAGAGAGTATATATTGATGGTTCCCACCAAAATTTCTATTTGTACATCGGAGACGTGAAGATCCTGCTTTATGTAAAGTGTGGCTCCACTCATCACTCCTGTGTCTGCATGTGCATGGACCACCAAAAGATTTCAGTACACACTCCACCTATTAAATTTCCTCAAGTGTATGTTCTACTTCCATCAAGAACAAAATAATTTCTTTAACGAGCCAACAAAAAAAAAAAATTAGACAAAAGTATAATAATTCTCTCTCTCTCTCTCTCTTTATTTATTTATTCCTTTTTTTTCGTGGGATTGGAGGGTTTTAGGAAATTATCCATGCTACTACATCAGTAGAAGAATTTCTTCAACAAGCAAAAAAAAAAAAAAAAAAGAAGACAAACTCATGATAATTGTTTTTTTTTTTTTGGGGTACAGGGGCTGGAGGGATCAGGAAATGAAAAGGGAAACTTTACTGAAAAAGGATAAAATTTATTTTTTTAAAAAAAAAATTTGTTGAAAGAAATGGAGAGGTAATTTAATCTAAGGAAAAGTAAACATTAGGAGCAAGCTGATCTTACCATAACCAAGCAGGATTGATGTCATGGAGGCTAAAAGAGCACAGGCCAAGGAATATTTGTTCCTTTTAGGCCTTGGAGGAGGACCAAAATCTGGAATAGACGACTCCGCCCTAGTAAGGGCTTTACTTAGCTGTTGTTCCGCCATGACAAATCGAGGTTAGAAGCAGGAGGAGGAGGAGAAAGGGGAAAGAGAGAAGATCGATGTAGAGAGTGATTCTTGTGTCTGAAGCTCCGGTGTTGTGACTTGTGAGAAAGAGAAGATATGAAATGATTCGAGGATTGAAGAGGGTACAGATGGGCCTTTTATAGATTTCACGAGGGCCGCAAAAAGGATATGCCGTCCCACAGCACAGGACACGGGGTGTTGCCGTTATGGTCTTGCAAGTTGGTACACTTGCGGCCGGTCACTTTTTTGCAACAGAGCACAATAGAAAAGATAAAAACACACTATAATTGCACATGACGCATCTAACACGAAACCATACTGATCTCCTTTTCAATAAGAGAGATACAATTTCACAAAATAAAATTAAAATAAAGGGTTTTCCGGTTTTACCTTTTTATTATGTTACAATTACTTTACCAAAGTGAAGGGAAGGCTTGCGGATTGGATTGAACCCGAATTTTCTAGAATTGCTCTACATTTAGTACAACTTTGGCTCTCCTTGGATTTGCCATTCTCTTGCTATATTGTCTTTGGCCCACCCAGTTTTTCTAAGATTCCTCAACGTTCACTGAAAGTTTAGTTTTTTTTTTAAAAATTTTATTTATAACAGGCGAGGAATGAGATTTAAGAAGCAAGGAGGAAGAAGGGGAATTAATACCCAGGACCTTTGAATCCTAGACTATTGAGAGACCTCTGAATCCCAGAGCATTGAGAGTTTAGGTTTATCCATGTTATTGAGCCTTAGTGGTAGGCATTTGCTTTTTATTATCAATTTCATTTTATTTATTTATTTTTATAAAAAGGTAAATCTATAAGTGGTAGAAAATATCCAATATGTAAAGACATAAAAATGGAGCTTTTAAACTAATATCCTTAATTCCTTATAAGTCATTTTATGATATATCCTCTGTTGGATATTGATTTTTTTTTTCCTTTTGGGGGGCCCTAATCTCTTTTTTTTTTTTTTCCAAACTACAACAATAATTTTTTGTATAATCATAATGGATATTACAATGAAGTGACAACAGCCCTAGAGCCTTCCTGTGCTGCTTTGGTCAGCCACAGGGGGAAGGATTCCTTCCAACAAAGATCAAGTTTCAAATCAATAGCAAATTGTGCTAATTGATGGCTGACAGAGTACTTATATTCCCTTCTGATGAAAGTGAAGCAACATTCAACATAACACTCCCTCAGGCGTCCAATATGGCAATCGTCATATTTCCTTCCATTGATTCTGTCTATTACGCCTTTGCAGTCCGACTGTGTCCTAATCTTTTCCTCTTTTGGGGGCCTAATGGGTAGAGTGCAGTATTGTAAGTCAGTTCTTTAACATGCCCTTATCTTTTGGGCCTAATATCCTATCTTTCACTTTTAAAATAAACCTAATTCGTTCTTGGCATTTATAAATTGAAATTATTACATCCTTGAAATCAACAATCTGAATCTAACTATCCATCATCCTAATTACAAATTTCGAGGGTATAATTGGTGGTAGATCATTTGGTTAATTCAACTTGATATTCACGTAAAATTTAATGAACCCAAAAAGGAAACATAAAAATTATAACATAAAAAATGGATTAATCTTTCATACATTGTATACATTGACGGGTCTAAATACATGTCACATTATTTTAATTTAAATTTAAACACCAAATTTTTATGTATGATATACATCTAAACTCGTAAGAGTATACTATCGATACACAAAAAGATTTATTCAAAAAAACTCTATTATTCCAAGACAAAGAACAGCCTGTTTATGTTTTAATTTTTAATTTTTTTTCTTTTGGTTCAATAAATGTCATGTAAATGTGATGAGATTGATCGAGTGATCTATCAATTTTATCTGCGAAATTTATTATTGGTTATTGGATGGTTTGATTCATATTGAAAGTTAGATTCAAGGATGTAATAATTTTAATTTTTAAATGTCAAGGATGAATTTGTTTTGTTTTAAAATGAGAGATGAAAGAATATTTTTGTCAAATATGAAAAGTGAAACATGTCGTTTTTCTATACATATATATATGTATATATATATATATATATATATATATATCTATCTATCTATCTGCCGACCTACCGATGTTACATATTTCACAAATATCACGATGCACACTTATTTCACAAAACTTTCAATTCTAGTGCACTTAAGATAACTATCTCCAATGTTACATATTTCACAGGTTTCACGATGCACACTTATTTTCCAACTTAAGTAGGTAGGACGCACAAATCAAGTTTTTAAGCTGATTTAATTAGAAGTAACAAAAGAATGAAATAATAATCAAAAAAAGGACGCATAGAAGGCATTTAATCCATTAATTAAACACATAAAAGTTGGGGAATTCCCAAGCTGATTAGCCCTGATTTTCTGGTTTTTGTAAGTTATCATCATCACTTGTTTACCGAAAAAAAGAGAAAAATTACTCAGTGGTCAGAAGTATTAGCCAATCATGGTTAGGAAGAATACAACTTGAGTACTTCTCCCTGACGGAAAATTAGAATGGATGTGATTGTTTCTTCGATTATTTATTTTTGGGTGTTACAAAATTAAGGGTTGAAGAACAATTTTGAGGTATTTACATCAAGTATGTGTTCAGCAAAAGTTTATTGATTTGAGAACCTCTCAATCAATCCATAAGTCCTTACCTAAAAATTACCCAAGGGACCTGCATCTACACTTTCCCCCAACAACAATTGTGTACAAGAGGAATTCTTCAATCATGTGGAAGAAAGAATAAAGTTAAAAAATTCCCGGGTCAACACATTCTAATTAAACACTTTGACTCATTTCTACATGTTTATTTGATGATTACATTTTTTTTTTTTTTTTTTTTGCAGTGGACAGCTTTTTATTTATAATTCCTCTTATCTTACCGCTCAGCTCAACTCTCGGGGCACTGGTAATTACATTTAAGATTTAGTTCATCTGAAGTGATTCATTCATTTGAGCGCAAATAAAAATTGGAAGCAACATATTTATTTATTAAGTACTGAACTTAATTATTATTTCTACAACTCCATCATCAACATCTCCCTATGATTGCGACATTTAAACGTGGATCATTATCTGGATAAGTAACCTAGAGAATCATAATTCTTTTTTTCCACTTGTCTAATTGCGTCTCAGCAAATTATGCTCTTTTCTTCTGGCCTCAAAAAAGGAAAAAAAAAAATATCCTTATCAGCAAGACAAATTACGCTCTATTTTTCTGGCCCTTCATGATAGATCCTAGCCATGTTGTCGCAGGTAAGTCCTGCAGAATCAATAGAAAACAGAAATTATCCAAAAACAGGAGCTAAATTAAAAGGAGTCTCCACTTCTTGAAAGGTTTTAGTCGTCTTCTTTGACTCGTTTGAACTCGCGATTTTGATTCGCAGATTTTCTGTATCGGCTACAAAGCACAAATCGCATACCATCTTTCTGCGAGTTCAATTGGCAATTAATAACCACCTTGATCCCGTGCTTGACTGTCTTACCCTGCACCAAGACAAGAAACATCAAGGCCAACTTGTCCAAATGATCTCCAAACATCATGTTAACCTTTCTCTAATCTACAAATTTGTGTTTAATGACGTTTTCTTTGGTTATTCTTAAACTTGCCATTATCTAGCAAAGAGCCCGTTTGGATTGTTATTTTTTAGAGTTTTTGTAGAAAATTGTAATATAGCAATTTGTTGTACACGAGATAGATAGGTGATTGAAAAACGTGTTCACAGACAGAAAAACGTAAAAGTTTTTTTTTGGAGGAAAATTGCAATCCATTAATTAACTCATGTTTGCGGGTTTTTGGTTTCTTCCTTTGGTGTGTAAAGTGACATTAAGAATCTGGCTCGCCATTATCACAACAAGCCTCACACTTGATGGATTATTATGGACGTCTAAATCATCTGAACTGTCATTACCCTTAAATCAGGTGTTTCCAACGTGGTTATGTAATTTAATGCCGTTTCCAGCTGACCAGATTTTGCCAACAATGACAGGTGTCTTCTTGTATGAGGTCGCAAGTGGTCAACAAGAAAACAAAAATGGCGAAGACGTTTTCAGATCAAAGAAAAGAGACCTCAAACAAACAACTTGCAAATTCCGCTATCAGTACCAGCATCCCACTGAACATCACAAAAGGCTATGCTTTTCAGCGGACTTTCGGATTGGCCCCTTGGAACTTTCAGAGCTATGGACACGTCCCGCTCTTAAAATTTTGTTCATCCATCATTTACAACTTTGCATATATCTTCAGTTCAAGTTTAGCCTAATTTGATACGAATCTCAAGTTAATCAGCATTTTACTCAGCACTACACTTCAAACCAACCCCCTTTAGTTGAGTTGGCAATCATATAACTAACACATTAACATGCAGTTCTAACCGCAAATCAGAATTCAAACTATTACACTTGTTGTTAAATTTAAAGGGTATGCAGTAATGCACTTCATCTTCGATATAGAGAAGCAGAGTTCGATATTGAAGATTGACAATTTTTTGTTTTCTGAATTTGCTCAGATCAATTTGGTTAAATCTAAACTGTCCCTTGAAACTTAGAATATTTACCGTGGAAAACAACATGCACGGATTATGTATTGGAACTGCATAGATTTATCAATATTAGAAATTTTGGAGATTTATGGTGTATATTTTCATTGATTTTTTTATTTAATGTTCGAAGGAAATAATGCCTTGTTTGGATTGCGATTTGTCGTCGAAAAATTACATCGTTTTCCGTGATCGCATTTCTCAATTACCTTTTTTCCTCACATACATCAAATCGCTACAGTAATTTTTCCATGAAAATGCAATCCAAACAATATTAGATCTATCCCTTGTTGTTCTATCGCATGATAACTATGTATTTGTTGCCATTAACACAATTTTCTCTGAACGGATGAAATTCCATTATTTACCACCAACCCCCCCCCCCCCCCCCCCCCACCACCCACAAAAAAAAAAAAAAACACCAGAGTTCTTTGTCACTTGGATTAAAAATACATCACTTAGCTTGCACTTTTGATGCTAAAGAGGTCAAACTTGCTGTGCTCAATCAGATGTTAGCCGTTTACAAGCTGTCTAGCAACAATGATGTATATATATTTACAAACCACAGGGGATGTACAAAAGCAACTTACTTCCAAAGCTAATATAAAAATGCAAGTCTGATAATAGACCACAGATGTACAAAGCTGTCTAGCACTTTCGAAACTTGACAAAGAACCCCAACAATCTCAACGGTTGCTTTAGGAAGCATTTTATTTTATTTTATTTTGTTTTCGATAATAAAAAGTTTGGGTGGTATCACTGTCACAGGTCAAGCTACGCCTATGCGTTAGAAACTATTAGTCGCTTTTCGGAATAATTGCACGTTTTATGAGAAAAAGTATTATTGTGTCCTTACCAATTGAGAAGTAAGTGTGTTGGGAATATTTTTAATTTTTTGAAAATTTTTACAATGTTGTGAGTCAGCTCCCAAATAAATTCTAGTGATGAATGAACTTTACTATTATTTGGATAGTGTATTATTTGGAATAATTACTGTAGCACTTTTTGTGATATGATGTATGTGAGATAAAAAGGTGATTGGGAATATAAAAAGGTAGGTTGAGAAATGTGTTTGTGATGCAAGCGACATATTATTTGGAATAATTTTGGTATCCAAATACTCCAATGTAAGCAGGATTACAGGAGGGATGGGACAAATTAAGGGTTCAAAAGCCTTTGCAATCACAGAATGGATTGTAAACAGCAATTTATGGTGGGACCTAAACTACCTTAAAATTAAATGGTTGGAATTGAATTTGAAGCACAAATTTTTTGGCAAGGGAAAAATTTTGGTGTGTTTTTGCGCATTATTACTTTAGTGACGACATTATTTACATTGTACCGTGAAATTATTAGTACAGAAACCACTGATCCCAAATTTAGGCTCATCTTCATGGGTTCAACTAATCATCAGACTGACCTCATGGGTTTCTTGACAGATTTTGGTCCGTCCATCCAAAACGAAGAAACAAGACTGGACTGCCCTTAGTGGATCAAACCAACAGGAGGACTTTCAAACGAAAGCCTAACTCAATCCAATAATTCATACCCAACAAACCGATTACTGCAAACTTAATCGATAAATCACTTTTAGAGGAAGTCCTTGATTAGTACATGCTGCAGCGTCCGCGTCCATCAAAATCTTTTGAAGCCTGCTTGGGTTCCATTCTGAGCAAACAAAATCTCCCCATAAAGATCGAAAAAGCTTGATCCAATGTGAAAACGACCACTCAACTAATGATCAACCCGGCACTTGACAAGAAAGCCCTTTTTCCGGAGGACAACTGCCCATTGATTAATCCAGCTTTGCAGCTTCCCGTTCAAAGATTGAAAGGGAAAAATCTGTCATTGTTTCAGGGATACAGAATTCTTTCTTTTCTTGTTATTTCTGATAAATGATTGATGGTGCAATATTTATGCTTTGTTTTCCTTGAGGTGAAATGAAGCAAGCAATGCTTATTAGGTTAGACGTTACAGCAAGAATTTGTCCGAAGTAAAATCTATCTATATTTTTCTCATTCCATCTTGTCGATTTAACTCTGACGGCTCTTCATTCCAGCTTTGCACCTATTTTTTCACTTGTCCTTTCTTTTTTCCAAGTACCTCAAGGTTGACTGAGCTTTCCTAATAATAGGCTCCTTGAACCCGAGTCATGATACTGACCTTGAAGCATGTCTCGTTTAGAAGAGCATTCACCTTTCTTTGAAGCAGAAAGGCTGAAGATGAATATCACACTCTAAGAATAGTGTGGCTGCTATTGTCCGGGTGCCTTTTTGATATTGAAAAGATGACAAAGAAATCGATTCAAGTATGTTTGGATTAAGTATTGTTTGGATAGTGTGGCTGCTATTGAGTATGTTTTGGATAGAGTATCATTTAAAATAATTATTATAACATTTTTTGTGATATAATGTATACATATAGGATAAAAGGTTATTAGAAATATAAAAATATAAATTGAAAAACATATTTATGATGCAAACAGAATATTATTTGAAAATAATTTCAGAAACCTTCCTTGAGGTTTCTGACACTTGCACCGGCTTCTTTCAAGGTTTCAAAAATTTCAAAGACCTCCCTTATCATAAAATTGGGTTCCAATGCTTACATCAAACCCGGTGAAATGATGATAGCCCTACAGGTTATAAGATATGTGGCAACTAAGTGGACTTAATCAATTAAATCAGTAACCAATCGAATAAATAAAATAATCACAATTTAAAACTAAAAAAAATTCTAATTTATTGTGAGAAAAGGACGCCAATTTCTAAATAATCACAATTTAAAACTAAAACAATGCAATATTTGTTCAAGCCTTTTTCTATGGCTTGAAAAGATCATACCTTGTTATTCCAGTTCGTGGTTTAAACTAGTTTTCTTATTATATTTTTAGTGATTCCACCTCAATTCTTTAATCTAAACTCTCTAGAATTTCTCTGTGATTGTTTGTTGATTTTGTTATATAAGTATTCCTGGAAGTAACTGTTGTAAAGAGCCGCCGTTGCAAATAGTTGTAGAAGCTTGAAATTGATACTTTGCATTTGCAAGCATTTGTACTTAAGGGTGCAATCAAGACAAGCCGCTCGCGAGTAGCTTGCGAGCAGTTTGATCAAAAGCTTGGTTTGAATTCGGTCAAATCGAGCTCAAGCTCTACTCGTTACATTCAAAGAGAAGAGTTCGAACTCCAAAAATAAATACTCGAGTGCTCGACGAGTTTAATCGAGTTTTCATATTATATTTATATTATATATTCATATTATATTTATATTATATATTCATATTATATTCATATTATATATTTTGAGAAAAATTTATAGATTTAATTCAAAACTCGAGCTCGAGTTCGAGTAAATCAGGCTTGATATTTAATTGAGCTCGAGTTTAGTTTTATTTTATCGAGTCGAGCTCGAGTCCAAATTTATTTACTCGTTCGAGCTCGAGTAGCACTGATTCTGATCGAATTCGAGCTCGAGTATGGTGCTACTCAAGCTCGACTCGGCTCGATAGTACCCTTATTTGTACTTACACCTCTTAGTTTGTACTTTATTTAAATAACAATTTATGCTTTTATAATAGATTAGCTAACTAACGTAACATATGAAGGGCATCTCTAGAATCATATGGTCTTCTCTCGCTTGAACCCAGTTTTTTATTGTTTAATTTTTAAATTGGGCTTGACTTATTACAAGCTAACGTGTTTTAGGGAGATTTGTAGAATTTTTAAAAATTTGAGGGAGATCAGTGCAATTGTTGGAAATCTTAGAGGATGTTTCTGAAATTATTGTCGGCAATTATCCTACTACAATCAATCCTTCGATCAACAATTGTCGGTAATTATCGCCACGTACTAGTGTCTTTTTCTAGCTTTCATTCTTCTGTTTTTTTTTTTTTTTTTGGGAAAGGAATATCAAAATACATCATAATCATGTAGAGAAACAGTTAGCCCCAATCTGGTAACAGCATCCAAATAAAAACAAAAACAAATAGTACGAAAATTCACATAATCCAAAGTCCAACCCCTTTACATAGTGCCAATTGCAAAAATTGGCAAGGATAGCAACATCTTTTAGTAATTAAAATAGGACGAATTAATCAAATGTACGCAAAAGATTTTTGGAATATTAGGCGAAAGAGTTTAGAATAGGGATAATTTCAGAAATCTCTCCTAAAGTTTCTGACAATTTCACTAGCCTCTCATGAAGTTTGCAAAATTAAACAAACCTTCCTTGATGTTAAGGTTTTGATAACAAAATTAGTTCAATTAGAAAAGTAATATTAAAAAGTACTTTAAGAAGAGAGATACAATTTTTACTTTATAAATACCCCTTATGCATGTATATAAGTTGTAAGTAAAAAAATAAAAATAATTAATACACACATTTCATCACTTAAAAAGTTCACATTTAATAAATTAGACAACACAAATAAATAACAAAACTATAATAATGATCACAAGATTCAGCAAAATAGACTAGTCACTCTTTTGACATGATTTTTGTGATTTTGAATGAAAAACTTTTCGAATTTTGCCATTCTTTTCCCTCCATTCTCCTTTATTAATATCTAAATGATTAAATAATTAGAGCACTAATTAATGAAAATAATTGTTGAAATTTTTTTAATAATGAACGATGACTTGTATTTATAAAATAACATCAATTGATATACCTAATAGAGGAAAGAGGAAAAAGGAAGACAAAATTTGAAATTTTTGTTGTTCAAAATTACAGGAATTATAGCAAACATCATGCTAAAAGGGATGACTAGTCTGTTTTCATCATTAGTACAATTTTGTTGCTTATTTATATTGCCGAATTTATTAAATGTGAACTTTTTCAGTGATGAAATGTGTGTATTAACTTTTAATTATTTTTATTTTTTTTACTAATATAACTTATATACACGCATAATGGGTATTTATAAAATCAACGTTTCATCTCTTTCCTTCAAGTACTTTTTTAATGTTACTCTTTTTAATTATACGAGTCCGTTAAATGACATGCATCAGTCAGGTCCTCCCCGACACCACCCCTCCCCTCCGCGGCGGGGGGGACCGTGTTTCCTCTCAAGGACAAGTAGGAAGAACCTGAAGGAAACGGAGTTGTAAGGCCCTTTGTAGAAATGTGACATGCCGGGTGGGTGGACAACCCATCAAACACTTGTCAGATGAGCAGAAGTTAAAGAGATTATGAAAAGGGCTAATAAATATATAAATTAAATTAAATTAAACAAATAATAATAAATATACAGATTTGAATAAATAAAAAAAAATGCCCTAAAATCTACTTTAATTTTTTTTTTTTTATTGTAAAAGGGACTTGGCCACAGGGCCAAAGCTCTGCCTATCAAGTTCACCTACCGAATCTGTGGCACATATCACTTCATCTATCCAGTCGATGAAGATTTAAAAGATTGACATCTGGCAACCATCAGCTTCTGGACCAATCTTACATGTTTATACATGAAAATTGAAATCCAAAGGCAAATCAAATACTACTAATAGTAGCAAATATCGACCACCAACCAGTCCAACCAAATCACATTTTTCATGCTAAAAGTAAATGCACGCATGTCAAGTTCACACGTAAACTATGACCATTAGGGGAGATATGATAAGGCTCTTGCGTTTGGATCAAAGATATTTGACAAAAGATTTGAAATTCTATTGAATCCTTATTTATATTATTTAAGAGGTATTTAAATTTATAAATTATTAATTATTCTAGCATTTAAAATATATTTTAATAATATCATTGTATTACAAATCCAAATGACTATCAAGAAATCCAAACAGTTACAACGATTTGAATAAATTTTAAATTTTTTATCAAATTCCTCAATAAAAATGAAGCCTTGGAGAATTTGGAAGAATTAGTCACGAAAGACAATAATCCAAATACTAATTAGGATTTTCTGCTACTGCTCTGCTCTTAGGATAGTTAATTTGGTGAACCTAATAGCGTAATGTTTCTGCAACTGAATTAGGCAGAAGTAGCTAACGTTGCCACGAAAGTACCCCAACTGCCCAATACCCTGCGCACACCACTCCCACCCAAAAAAGAAAAAAAAGAATCTCCTACCTCCTCCACCCCTCATCAAAACCAAAAAGAGAAATCTACTCTATTTGTACCCCTTTTTTTTGGCTGAAATATTTTATTGCCATGTGTAGACATGTCAATGGATAGGGTCTAGGTTGGATCCCTTTGATCCAGATTCAGACCCATTTAATTTAGTTAGACTCAGACCCAGATCCATACCCTTTTGAATCTGAAAAAGTAATCCATACCAACGGGCATCCATGGATATTTTCTGAACATACTAAAGTAAAAATGTATTTAAATATAGAGTTCATAAATACTATAAATACCATCCAATTTTTGTTTTTAAATAATAAAATTAACATTCAACAAGTTGAATGCAATACTGTGAATTCAAAGAAAGAATTATTATTGACTACTTCTATATATTTTCAAAGATTCAACTGTATCCACATCCAATATTTCATTTGTTTGCCTTTACCTTTTCTCCTTTTCTTGAAAAAGTTTGTATCAATTACAATGATAACTAGGACTAGTTTTTAAAAAAAGAAAACAACTATAACATATATAAATATTTAGTCTTATTAAAAAAATGTAATTCTGTACCTCTTTTTCTTATTTAAACTTCAATATTGGTAGATGTCTCGCAGTCCAGCACTAAAATAGTCAATGAGATAAAAATCATTTGACTAAGAATCGATGGCAAATAAATAATAGAATAAAAAAATTTATAAACACTTACTCATTTTTTTTTATTCAATCCAATCATCAGTAATCACTAATGTTTCAACCATATCTAGAAGCAATTTGCCACGAGTCTCATCAATCACCCAACCACCAATACTAAATACAGATTCTAATGCCATAAAATCTTACTGTATTCGATCCAATAGCCATAAAATATTATATTATTTTATAAATTTACTAATATATATATTATTTAATTAAATAAATATGGATCTGGATAAGGTCTGGTATGAATCTGAATTTGGATATGAATTCTAGAAAATCAGACCCTATCCAGACCCATGACTCTCTCACAAGGTCTGGGTCTAAGTAGGGTCTGGATTTGAGAAATTAAATTCAAATCCTATCCAAATATATTGGATCTAGGTTGGATCTGGATAAGACCCGACTCATTGACATGCCTAGCCACGTGATAAAAATCCAAGGGAACAATTTACAGCCAAATTGTAGCTTCAAATTAGTACTAATGGGATGTCCCTAGGATGCAAATAGAAACAATTTTTGATGGTTTCTCATTGTAAACAAGAAACCAAAACATCAATACCATCTCAAATTCAATCACAAGAATACTGATGGCAGATAGTGGTAATTCAACATCAAATATCTTAAAATTCTTTAACTTTAGTTCTTTGTTTATTCTGTTTTCTGTTTGGTTACTAACTGATTGAAGCCGATTTAACTCATCAATCTACATAAAAAAAAATAAGAAAAAATTATATCCACAAAATGGTCATTTACTCCAATATTGGCAGAAAATCTCCAAAAAGAATAAAAAAAAAAAAAGAGATGAAGTCAACCCATCATCGGATTTACCAAAAATAATAAAAAGGAAATCATACAAAGTGCATTTCCTTTTTCTTCGATCATGTACATTTCACCTCAAATTCACAGTGAAAAAAAGGTACAAAATGATATTATATCTGCTCATACAATCTCCAGTCTCCAGAAGGAAAAAAAAAAAAAAAAGGAGGTGATTATTGATCTGCTTTTGCCAGTATCGGTATTCAATCCAAAATCCCACTCATCCTGCGATTAAATTACTCTTAACAAAGAAAATAAAGGGCCGGTTTGGATGTGTTGAATCTCGAAAAGGAAAAACTGAACCTTTTTTACAATCTACATCCGGCGAGAGGTGGAATAGTTAGAGAGCAATCTGGAGACGGCAGTCCGGAGACGAGGGAAGACCCGATGAGTATAGGCCGTGGTTTGCCGGAGCAGGTTCACCAACGACTCGACGAACAAGTTTAAGCTTCGGATCGGCGGGACGTAGAGTGTCAACGGCATCGCCGAGAAAGCCACCGCGAAAAACAGCTCAATCATTTCTTTTGTTTCACTGGAACAAAAATAACAGACGATGAAGATGCAAATTGCAGTAGCAGCGCTGAAGAACTGGATGGATGAATTTGTGAATCTCGACGGATTTTTTTATAGTGGAGGGTTTTGGGTTTGGGGAGGGAAAGAATGGGGGTAGAAAAATGTTGGAGATGAGGCGTGTGAGACTTTTTCAGTTGATCAGGAGACTTGACCTTGGAATGGTAGTTTAAGGTTTTTATTAGTCAGTTGGGTTTTAATGTCGGGTGGGTGGGGTTTGAGGAGATTTGACCTGTCTAAAATATTGCGAGGGAGAGAACTCAGAAATTTCGAATAAAAAACCAGCGGGGGTGGATTCACTTTAAAGTAACAAAGAGGCAATTTTTTAGTAGGTGAGAAAACGGGTCTTCGTGAGGAAATCCAGTGTTGAAGCTAGAAAAGTTTTGGAAATGAATAAAGAGTAAGAAAAGATGACGAATCTTCTTGTCAAACAACTACTTTGTTCTTGTAGTTTCCGGATAATTGCACGAACCACCCTCAAGATAGTATGTCAATTAGCATTAGTTCGCCTTTTGATGATATATTTTTATTGGCAATTATGAATTATACATAGTTTTTTTTTTGGGCTTTTTGATTGATAAAAATTAGAAGTTGTAATGATTAATATTTGATACGTAGTTTAGTATTATTATAAGCATTTCATCTTAACTCCTTCTCGAGCTGTGCAAGTATGAAAAAACATATTACTTGTTACGTAGTAATGATTACTCCTTCTCAAGTAATGATGCATTTTAACTCCTTCTCAAGTAATGATTACTTGATACGTAGTTTAGTAATTGTCTTTTGCAATGATAGTAGGTTTTACTGAATTTGAGTGTGCACTTTTACATCGCAAATGATCTTCTGTCCCACACTCTATGCCAATCTCTGTCTCATTTTTTTATTATATTGTTATTTTTTATATATAAATATCATATTTTAATTCTTTTTTATTTCCTTAAAATCCAATAACTATTAATTAAGTAAAAAATAAATACAACAGCTTCAAAAAAGCAATATATAATAGAAAATTAAAAAATACAGCAGAAAATTCATAAAAAATCTCATTTTTTATGCATTTTGATTTTTTGAGTTTGTTAAATTTTGTGTATTACTCAATTAATAGTTATTGGATTTTAAGGAAACAAAAAAGAATTAAAATATGATGTTTATGAAGGAGAAATAGCAATATAATAAAAAATGGGACAGAGAGTGGGACAAATATGTGTGTTTATTTGATACCTAAAGGCGCGTCATAAGAAGTGAGTTTAGTATTAATTTTTCTCTGCTACATGGTAAATTTTTTCTACTAAGGGGTTCTAATTCATAGGGGTAGGGGGTGGTGGTGGGGCTAGAGTGATGGAAGCGGAGGTGGAGACGGTTAGTGCAGACGGCAACAGCAGTGGTGAAGTAAGGTAGGGGCAGCAATGGTAAAAGTGAAATAGTTAAGAAGGGTGGCGATAGAATAGGAAAATGGGTATGTATTTTTGAATAATTTGGGATTTAAAAAAAAAAAAAAAAAACTTAGGGTTTTTTTAGTAAGTTCCTATAGTTAAAGTTGGGGAAAAAAATTTTGTCTATTAAAAAAACAGGGGTGCCAAACGAATCAATAGTATGTAATATTTTAACGCATAAAATCTCTAACTTTCATAATTTCGTTGTTGACAATTGGCCACAAATTTAGGAGGACTTGTCTTTAGTAGTTTTGGTTTGTCCTTGAACTAAAAAACTATGGAACAAAATTGTTGATATAGGGATTATGGTGTCATCTTTTTCTTTCCCAAAAATCAAATTTTCGTATGAATTATTTTTCTATCCATATAGAGCTTTTTTTGCCATATAGAGTAACTTTTATAAAAATTGAGTTTTCATTCATGAAAAAATAGATTGCTACATCTTTTGTGTTCAAATAAATATAAAGGCATAACTTTGCTCATTTCTAGGTCTATAATTATTGAACATGTTTAATTATTATCCTAAAGAATATCTGTTATTATTATTATTTTTGTATGGCTTGCAGTATTTGGTAGTAAAAATGATCACATTAAAATAGTAAATTGATGCACGAGAGTTTTTCAAAACTGGCATTGGTAATTAAACGTTAGAATTCAATAACATTTCTGAATAAACACATAAGGATATTACTAATATTTCTTTCTTGAATCATTCGTGCCCCACATAGCCATGTAGAACCCAAAATATTCCACCAAAAGTTTATATGAGATAAATTTCATAAAATCAATGTAAATAGGAAGGCAAATTACACACATACTAGTGTGTGTTGGAGAAAGAGAAATAAATATCAATAATAATATATTAATTACACACTAAAAACAAGACTCTCAAATTTTACTCTTATCAACTGATACAATAATAAAACTCTATATTTATAAGTCACGTGACTTGGTAAACAAATCTTACAATAATAAGAAATTTTATAATAAAATATTATTATTAAATAATAAAACTACCATAACTTAACTCCAATAAAATTATTAAAATCCTAACTTGATTCCAATAAGATATTTTTGGCTTAAATACTAGTAAAAGTAAATGAGGGTGTGTGATTTTAAGTTATTTTAGTAATAGATCTTTTGTTTTTGAAAGCATTGTAGTATATCTTATACTATCCATTTGGTCATGAGTAGTTTGTAGTATATGTTATAATAGTATACTATGTGAGGTCCCCGCGCGATGCGCGGGCGTCATGGGAATTTTTTTTTATATTATTGCGTTGAGGAGTTAAGTGAAATGCATATTTTGCAAAAGATCGCTGGACTGCGTCTGTGATATAGATAATTTTTCAGGTCTTTTCAAAAGGATAGATTTATGTGGATCATTGTCTATATCCAGTTTACAGGATCATGCAGGCATATTTAGACATATTTATAGTTAAAGCTTCTTAGAGCTTTTTGCACTTTCAAAACTGTTAAAGGGTTGAAAGCCTAATTGTTGTAGCTGTCGGTTCGTTGTTTTTTGATGGGGCTCTTTGTCAGTTTGAGTTTCGGTCAGGAGATTGCTGTCTACATTTGTTGAAGATTCTGGTGTATGTGCAACTTCGGTTGTTTCTGGGTGTGGTGGAGAGTCGATGAGCATTTTTGTTGTGTTTTTTTCTCCACTAAGGCCGCTGGAGCTGCTCTCTGAAGTGTTGGTCATGTTGGGAAGTTTGTGTACCATAATGGCTGAGTATTTGGTATTGGTTAGTGGAGCATAGTTTGAAGGAGTGGCATAGTTTGAAGCAATCTTCTTGATGAAGCAAATTATTATATTGCTGCTCACATTCTCTTCTATTGCTTGATAATTAAGTGCGTTCTACAAGGAAAACATAGTCATAGGTTGTTATGAGCGTACGTTATATGTAGGTGTTTGTGTAATAATAGCAAGTTAGAATGTATTCAGTTAATGTATGGTTACCTGCTGCTCTTGTTGCTGAATCTCTTGTATTGTAAAAGGAAGCAATTGGGAAGCATCATTTCCATAGAGATCCAAAGTCATGTTTCCGGTGTAATCTTCCAGTTGCACAGTTAATCGACATCTATTTTGAAGTGAAGAGTGTTGAGGAATAAATTTTTTCAGTATATAGCAATTTGTAAATGTTTTTTAGAGTGGAGTTTTGCATCATACCTTGGACTGACTCGGACGTTTGTGTTGCAAGATACACAGACAATTGGCCACTCTGGAATAGAACGTACAGATTTGAAGCATCTGGGGCAAGCATTATACCAGAATTTTTTACTTCTGTCAAGTAGTTTTGGAGTTCCTTGTACCCAATAAGCTTTTTGCTGTGACATACATGTATATGGTTGTTCATTTTTTTTTGTATAGAACAATTGATTTGTGTGGTTTATGGGAAGAAGTTCTCTAAGTGAAATTTACCAAAGGGAACTGAAGGTAGTCTCTTATTGTAGTCATTTCTTCTGCATCTGGTAATGGTAGCAATCTTGCTCGATCGTTGTACGCTTTATCAGCCATTAGATGTCGAATTTGGTATTCATTTTTTGTTGCCCTGCATGGTGTGTTTTTGTTGAAGTAAAAGTTGTCAATGTAAATGTAAATAAGCAGTGAATAGTTGGGAAGAGTTTTATAGTATGAGAGTAGTGTTTACCATGTTCTGATTTCAGAAGCTTGCTGGATCGGTGGATTTATAAGAATGTTAGATCCAAATTTTGTAGACAGGTTCATAGCTGCAGTGCATATAGTGTTATTCGGTAGTAAAATGTGATGTATAAAGATACACGAATGTATAAGACAACAAGAGTCATATAGGCAATAAAGGAAAATGCAACATCTAGCCATTCAAAACCAATAAGACATTCAATAAACAGAAGAATGACGAAAATAAGCATGCATATAAAACCGAACCTATAACTGGTGAGCAAACTTGCACGGATAACAACCAGCTGATGGAGTTGCAGATATAAGAAGCAGGAAAGGAGAAACTTAGCAAACGAAGCTAGAAGTCGACAAAAGAAAGAAAGAGGAAGTTGTTTAAGAGGTGGAAATTGTTTAAAAGCTGCAAAGAAGAAAATGGAATGTGATGAACAGAACATGCAACAAGAATAGAATCATTATATACTCGAAGAGAAATAGAGTCATTACCTTCTTTAACACAAAGAAAAGACAGACGGCAGAAAACTAAAAGTCCACTTGGAACGCACAAAAAGAATGCAGCGACACAAATGCAATTTCAAAGATATCAGTATGTTAATGGGTTATGACACAAAACCACCATCTATCTATATGAGATAATGAATTTTCTGGAACAAAGGAACAAACGGTGCTTCCCTCTGCATGGCAACAGACAGGTGCCTCCATTTTAAATTTTTCCTCACCAACAAAGCTAATGAACCTTTGATTGCACACACTCCAACCATCTGACTGTAATCCGATAAAAGAAGAATAGTAATGGTTTATGGAGAAGAATATTAATGGCTCATGACAGTAAGCCATTGCTACATGATAGCACCGTATGTCCACGGGAATTTCCTAGAGCAGAGAAACAAATGATGGTTGGCTTATGAAGAAGAATGCTAATGGCTTCTGACAGTAAACCATTGCTCCATGATATCACTGTCTGTCCACATGAATTTCCTAGAGCAGAGAAACAAATGATGCTTCCATGCGCATAACGAAGCAAATGAAACTTATCCCTTTTTTTCTCAAATTTTCCTCACAAACAAAGCAGATGAAAGTGCAAGGCGAAAACTGCGCCAAAGAGTAAACTCCAACTGCTTCTTATATATGTGTATAGATTTGATCGAACAACATAAAGTTTTCTAAAGACGATGACTTTTTATGTCAAAAATTCCATTTGAATTGTTATTTTTAGGAGTTTTTGTAAAAAAATGTAATATAGCAATTTGATGTATGTAAAGGTAAAACTATGATTGAGAAATGTGTTCATTGAAATTGTAAAATTTTTTTTGCGAAAAACCACAATCTAAAATATACTGTAATGATCTGACCTTTCCTTTTATTTTTTCACCAAACAATCAAATAGTCATTTTTTCTTTTTCTTTTTTTTTTTTTTACTATCATGTCGAAGCCTGTAAAATATTGCAGTTTCTCTAATCAGCTATACGTGTTTTCAAGAGGTTGAAAATAAACATTAATGTACAAGTCATTTTTGAAGTTCTTTAATGTTTGGGTCCATAAATTGTTTTGATAAGCGATAATTTATTACAAAATGGGACCATTAAATAGGACGGTCATCGTTTAACAAATGCATAGCCCCTAACAACTAATAAGAAGATGGAAGGGAATAAGACTATCCTGACAGTGACTTGGGCAATTTTTATTTATTTATTTATTTTTTTGCATTGCATTTTCATATCTTGCATTTCTTCATCAAATACAATAATTAGAATATGCATGTCATGAGTTATATTTTGTTTACCACTGATTAATAACACAAACAAAATCGAAAAAAGAAAAAAAAGATAAAGGAAGTGTTCTTGCGCCTAGGGTTGCAAACGAATCGAGCCGCTAGCTCGACTCGAGTTCGATCAATATTGAGCTCGAGTTGAGTTCGAGCTGGCTCGAGTCGAAATCGAGCTCAAAATATTAAGCTCATTAGACTCGCGAGCTCAAGTATATATATATTTTATTTTTTTATTTTAAGTATATATATATTTTTTTATTTTTTTATTTTAAGTATATAAGGGGGATTTTCTAGAACGAACCCCTTTCTTTATTTTCTTTATTTGGTGTACCTACTTGCTCAAGTATATATATATTTTATTTTTTTATTTTAAGTATATATTTTTTTATTTTTTTATTTTAAGTATATATTTTTTTATTTTTTTATTTTAAGTATATATATATTTTAGATTTTTTAAATTTTAATAGTAAAATTACATATATATCATTAATATTTTATTATTTATTAAGAAAAAAAATATTATTTTATTTATTTTTTAAAAATAAAATAATTATTTTTTTTTATTTTTTTCGAGCTCAAGTTTGAGTTCGAGTTCAATGAAATTATGTCGAGATTCGGCTCGATTAGGCCAAAACTTGACTCGATTCGACTCGTTTGCAACCATGCCCAAACCGTCTCCATGACTAGAAAAATTAATAAATAATAGGGACTGGGCTTTAAGGATGACATATTGTGATACAGTTGGACTGTCCAAGTTAATTTCGTCTTTAGGATATATTCTCAATCCAACCGCTAGGACTTTTGTCCCAAACATGACAATATCGATCTGCAATACCTTTTTTTTTTTTTTTTTTAGTTTGAGGAGATTTTGTAAGCGTATTAACAACTGTCTCTGTGAGTTGTTCACCATTTATTTAGTTAATATATTTTCTTTAGTTTGCTAGATTATATTTTCTTGAGAATTCTATTCATAGGAGCAAAGCAATTAGAAAAAAAAAAAAAAAGAAAAAGGAGAGAAATAACAGAGAAAATACGAAAACAAGCGAAAATTAGCCCAAGCCGGATGTAGAAAAAGAACCGGCCCGCCATCAGACCCAAGGCTCTTATAGGAAGACAGGACGGAAGGGTATGCATCTTGATCCAGCAATTCGAAAAATCTGGTGATTCGATATGAATTAGTGGATATTTGGTCTGTCGAATCATAAGTAGATCGGATCACATCCGAATCAAGAAGTTAGGCTGATCGGATTCTATCCAATCTGCATAGTATTTTTTAAAAGAATTTTTAATACATTAAATTCACTAATTTATAATAGTTTTATGTTTTGTTTCTTATTTTTATATTTATGTTCTTTTTCAAAATAGGCTTTCTTTTCCATATGGTATTAAGTTTTTAAACATATCGTCATATAAATTGTGGATAAAAAAAAATTGTAGATGAAATATTGATTGTTATTTGTTTGAATCAAAATAAGAAAAAATATATGGAAGTTACGTTACATTGCAATAGAAAAAAGGATTAATTTTGACTAAAAACTCATATGTAACTTTTTATCTTTGAAATTTATAACTTTTTTTTAAAAAGAAATTTTAAAAATCTGATACGGATTGGATATTCGATTGATTCAATCCGCATAATACGGATACCCGAATATCCAGATATCCACATTGGTGGATCCGAATTCGGATCACAAAATGACTGATTCGATGTTACTAATGTGGCCAGCATTTTGGTTCACGAGTCAGATACCAGACCCACGAACACCCCCGAGGAGGAGTCGCCATTAGAAGCTTGTCGGTGCTGGAATCGGCCCTGGGTTGCTACATGTCAAATTAGCGACTGTTTGCCTCCAAAATAACTCTGATTTTCTATATTAGATGCATCCCTGGAGGATCATGTAACGAGGTCACACTTGCCTTGAACATTAGTACACATCTTAATTACAGGACATTTATCAGGTAGCCAGACTTGATTCTGGAGACACATATGTATACATGTTTGAGAGACGGATATGTACGTCATACTAGTAATCAAGAGTGCAGATCCATAGACAGAAATTTTAATGAGTACTAGTATCAGCAGATCTCTCAGCAACACAATCATGGCAGAGGTAGAACTTGCAAGTTGCAGTGCACTTGAATGCCCGGCGTCCGTACAATGATGCTTTACAGGAGAAGCAAGCGGAACGATATTCGCCTTCCAGAACTAACTTCAGAGTATGCGGATGTGCACCGACATCTGTAGTGATCCCAAACTTGATGTTCCGGGATGAACTGGCTTGTGGGATACAACGAGGATGAAAAGATTGATCACATTCACTACAACGATACTGCCAATGCCGGGGATGGATTTCTTCTTCACAAACCCCACAATAGAATTTATCAGCTTGTTTAAAGAAAGGAGGAAAGCTTAGAACGAGGGGGTGCTTATCCCACCTATGCTTCACTCTTTTGGGTAGGAGAGCTCAATCATATCCTAGAACGAAGCTGCAATAATCACGATTACACTTAAAATATAGGCAAGTAACGAAATCACCACAACCCTTGCACCTTTTTTGGTTCGGGACTGGATATTCTCTGGCACTGATGAGCCTGTGCCGGCGGTGAGATCCATGATAAACCTTTTTTGGTAAGTTTCCACACTTGACATCTGGGCGGAGGCTACATCCCTTGCAATTGAACGAGTAACCATTGGAATCCAAATTGCAGGCATCACACTTGAAAAAGCCATAAGTGCTTGCAGGTGATGTCAATTCAACTTTTGGTTTGCCACTCGGAACATTACAAGATGGATTGGGTGGGTGATACAAAGCAGTCTGCTGTATGACACAAATGTCGTGAAGAAAGTGATCGGAGGTTACCCGCTTATAGCATGTAGAAATGATCGGTTCAGTGCAAGCTTCGCATGTGATTTCTTTGCTTCTTGTGGTAGCGTGCTCGGGCACATCAAGACGAACCACGGGATGCCCACAGATTGCTCACATGATGAATCTTCTCCGAGGTCCCAGCGGCCCCTCCCATTTCCGTACCCTTCCAACTTTTTTAAAGTAATCGTCCCTGGGCAGCATTATGGTGTTTCGTCGAAGCCACCTTCTAAACAATATATAGGCCGAGGCATCAGAATTAGCAAGCACGTAAGATTCAAACATGATAATTAAGTTCAAAGAACTAATTATTGCAGACTAAGGTGGAAATGATCTACATCAAAGCATGGTGAAATTATTCTTTAAATTGGATTTGAAAAACAAATAGCGCTAATGCCCAAGTCCAACAACAGAATAAATTAAACTAGTGCGATATATGAAAAAAAAAAGGGTAAGAATAATGGATACGTACTCAAGCACTGTGCGCCGTCGTTGGTCCCGTGTTTCGATGCACGTAAGATGCACAAAGTGTCTACATGGGCCGCAGTAGTAATTCCAATCATTCGGCTCTATCATTTTGTCGCAGACATCACAAGAGAACTCATAGGCAATGTAATCATCCGAAAGATAATAGGCAAGGGAAAGAGGGTGATCGTGATCTTTGCGTTTCTTGACGGTAGGTGATGAAGCACATCTCTCGTGGATCCAATATGGACAACGAGAACTAGTACACAAGTATGATGCATCTTTCTTTCTTTCCCAACAAGCATGGCACTCAAATATGACTGGCTTTGGCACGAATTTTAGAGTGTGTGCATGAGCTGGATGCTTCAATTTTCGGTCCTCAGTAGCACACGAGACGTCGAGGTTAAAATTACAAGTGTTACAGTGATAGGTGAAGTGTCTCCATGATTGCCCACAGCCTTTACAGTCGCAGATCCCTTCTTTATTTGGAGGCTTCTCAAGAAGGGTGAGGCGGTGTTGAGGGTGCATGGCATGAGAAATGTCCTTTGGAAGTTCAACACATCTTCTGTGAAGAAAGATGCTGCACTCTTTACAGGAATATGTGGGCTCTGAAAGTACGGGTGCTCCGCAGCCATAGCAGATTGATTTCTGAACAGTCTCATCCCTTTCCGCTTTCTCTAGGATCTTCAGCAGGTGCTGCTCATGGCTGAAATGTTTCAGCTCTTCCATTTCTATGATCGATCAACTATGTGAAAATGCCTTGATGAAATTAAGTTTGGGTTACTACTTTGCGTAATCAAGTTTCTCTTTGTATTATTTGGAAAGCTATTATAATTTTTGAATGGTTTGTTTATAGGGTGACAGGAGGGCATTGATTTACACTGGCCTCAATCATTTATGTTTTGTTTTTAATTTGGGTTTCTACTTTGCATCAATTCCATAAGAAGAGGTGAAGCCAAATTTAATACTACTACACGTTATTTTTTTTTCATTTTGCAATCCGGTTCATACCCCTAAACTTGTTGAGAATCTTTCGAGCCTTTCTCTTTCTTCATTGGTTTTCAAAGTGTGAGATAATATTTAGATTTCTATATATATTCTACTCCACTTCATTTGGGAACATCCTGAACTATAAAAGAAAGAAAAAAAAAAAAGAAGAAGAAGAGAAGGTTAGCTATTTAGCTTGCTAAATAAAAAGGGTTAATTCCACTTTGTCCCCCCAAACTTTGGACGATTATCCACTTAAGTCCCTAAATTTCAAAATGGGACACTTAAGTCCCTAAACTTATAAATACCTCCCACTTAAGTCCCTGAACTTATAAAATGGGACACTTTCATCCCTAAACCCTTATAAAATGGGACACTTCGACCACCGACGGCATTCAGGATTTGTTAACAATTTTCCTTAAGTGGGAGGTATTTATAAGTTTAGGGACTTAAGTGTCCCATTTTGAAGTTTAGGGACTTAAGTGGGTAATCGTTCAAAGTTTGGGGGGACAAAGTGGAATTAACCCAAATAAAAAAGCAAGGTAGCTGCCAATTCTTCTGGAAAAGATTTGGCATCACACAAAACAGAATGCTAGTTTTCTTTTGAAAAGCATATATGGTCATGGATAAGCTTCCCATATTGATACAGTAAACTTATGTTGAAAATGGATTCTGGCATTAACATCATCCTTTGAAATGGTAATGGATCAAGTGCAGCTGTACATTTCGCGTGTAAATTGTACGCAATTATCATACCTTTCATATGATCTAGTGCACATTTATTGTATCTTTTTTTCTTTTTTGTGTAATAAATTTTGTAAGGACTACAACAACTGAATATATTTGTAACAAACCACAACTATACCCAGTCGACCAAGACTGTGTAAAATGGTTTCTTTTTTTGGTTATTCATTTCCCTAGAGATGCATCACTGTAATGCTTGGCCATGCTAAAAGTCAAATATTAATTTTTACTTGCGTGCAATGTGCAATTTTTTTTTTTTTTGAAATTCGGACTGAATTTGTTGATTTTACCTATCCAACCGAGAACCCAAAAGTACAAAGGTCTTAGTTTACCTAAAAACCTAGAATAAATCTTATATACCGTATATACACTATTACCATTGAATCCATGGTATACGTGCAAAAGTTGAATTTTAAATTTAACTTTTTTTATAATTGTCATTCATTCAAAGTTGATAGTGTGTACACTGTCAATGTATAGAAGATTAATCCAAAACCAATCCAACTTAGTAAAAACCAGGAAAATTAATTAGAATTGTGGTTTTTATTTTCTATTTCTTTCTTCTTTTTTTTTTTTAGCTTTCTGCTTACTTTTTTTTTGGTTTTCTGTTTTTGACTTTTCCTAAATCTCTTAATAATCCAATGCCAATTTCATCTCTCAAACAAAAACGAATGACATATCTGAGTTCAACAAAGGGAAAAACAAAAGAACATAGCGAAAAAGGAAAGTGAATTGAGAGAGAGAGGATTCAACAGTACAAAAAAAGAAGTAACAAAAGAAAAAGAATAAATGAGAAACGTCTTTTCATTTTGTTGACAGAATAAAGCAAAAGGAAAGAAAAGGAAAGGAATGAAAAGAAAAAAACTAGGAGTAACAAGTTTTGGAAAAAGAAATGGAGAAACAAGAAAACAAAAGACAAAGTAAGGAATGGTGCATCAGATTAAAGGGATTATAATTGATGGTGGGATAACCATCATCCAGTGAGGCCCAATATGTTTACATCCTATTTAGTATTTAGTATCTGCTGGTTGGTTTGAAAGAGGTGGAAACTCAGGGTTAATATTACTTTATCCCTTTAACGTTTAGTGTCACTATTAATTTTCTCCTTAATATTATCTTTTAGTCACTTTACTCCCAAGACTAACGATCAAACTTAACGGAACTTGTTAATTGAAATAAAAAGACATGTTTAACTCTTAAAATTATTATCACTTTACCCCCACAAACTATAACCTCATTATCAATTTACCTCATAGAATTATTTTTAAGGTAATTTATCCTACCATTAAACTAACTTAGCAAGTTAAAAAACTTTAGAACAAAGTGCCCTCCTCTTTGTATAATAAAAATAATAAAAAAATTCAGAGTGATTCTTCTTTTTTTTAGTATCACGAAAAAAGGTCAAAGTGTTAATTTCTTTCTTATTGGCAATCTTATTAATATTGAAAAAAAAATAGAAAGATGGAGAGGGGGAGGAGGAGAGATAGAGAAAGAGAAAGAGCTCAATTCTTTTTTAAAAAAATACAAATACAAAAGAATTAAATACTTTTATTATTTTAAAATTATTTCACTTTTTTTGTTTACCACCAAATTCCAATTCTAATTCCAATAGCCTTAAAGTAATATGATAATCTATTCCCTAGTTTTTGTCCTCTGCCTCGTTCTCTTTCGTCTATGAATAAATTGCATAATGAAATTTTCATAAATTGACACAATAACTCAGAAACCAACAAGAAAATAGGAAGTAGTTTAATGGCAAAATTTGACACAATTGGCTACTAGTGTACCTCTTTTGTGAGATAAGCGAGTGATTAAAAAGTAAAAATTAACTGAGTGGCAGAGCAGGTACGTTCCGTAGTTCTTCCTTTCTGTTTCAATGGACCTAAGATACACAAAATGTCTATATGGGCCACCGCAATAATTCCAGCAACAGGTCTATATCTTTTCGTTGCCACAGACTAAGGACTTAGCCCATTGGCGCTTATAATTAAAGCCGCTTAAAATTAATGTCAAATGTTTCGAAGACTAGGTTCGATATATTCTTTACCCCATGGCCCAAACTTACCCCACACAAAATAGGAATATGTGTCTATCATTATGTCCCAAAAGGAAAAAAAAAAAAAAGTGTTCAATTGTTATCATGTACTGGTTACCTTGAACATATATGCAGTGTGTACTCAAGGAAAAATGAATACGTACGTGTGTGTAGCTAGAGAAAGAGATACATACTTTAATCCTTTCTTCTGTGTCTTGATGCACTGAAGATGTACAAAGTGTCTGCAGGGGCCACAGTAGTAATTCCAATGATCTGCCATAATGTTTCTGTTGCAGATATCACAGGAAAATCCATAGCCAATATGATCATCTGAAAGGCAATAGGCAAGAGAAAGAGGATGATCATGATCCTCGTGTTTCTTGGTGGCAGGTGAAGAGGCACAGCTCTCATGGATCCAATACGGACAACTAGTACATGAATACGACATATCTTCCTTTATATTCCCACAGGCATGGCACCGAAACGTGGCCCGCTGGTTTTTGAAGGTCAAAGCGTGTACATGGCTTGGATGCTTCAATTTACGGTCTTCAATGGTAACACATATGATGTCGAGGGCAAATACACAAGGGTTACAGTGATGCTCCACATTTGTTGGCGGCCATTACAGAAGCAGCTGCCTCCACTGTAAGGCGGTTTGTCATGAAGGATGAGGCGGTGCTGAGGGTGCATGGCATGAGAAATGTCCTCTGGAAGTTCAGCACATCTTTTGTGAAGGAAGAAGCTACACTTTCCACAAGAATATGTGGGCTCTGCAAGGATTGGCGTTTGGCAGCCATAGCAAATTGATTTTCGAACAATCTCATCTCTTTACCCTTTCACTAGAATTAGCAGATGCTCATGGCTGAAATGTTTCAGCTCTTCCATTTCTGTGATATGCTATGTCGAAACCAAAGCTAAGATGGGAAAAATTACTATGAGGATGGCTTGACGAAAGGTTGTGTTTCTACTTTGGATCAATTCCAAGAACTTCTTAATAGTACATAGAAAAAGGTGAATCCAAAATTAATCTATTACACGTTTGGAATCTTTTCCTTTCCGCTGATGTTATCGTCTCTGCTATAACAGTTTCCTTTCGCTTTGGCTCAAAGTAGGGATCCTCAGCATCCTAAGTTGTCCTGTCCTAACTCCTAACATATTTCTTAGCCGTTTGTAGTGTCAACTTTTCTTCCTCTATTGCCCTTTTCTTCCTAGCAATATTATCCTACCTGCCTACTTTGAGTCGATAGATATATGTTGCAGGACAAGTTATAAGAGAAGTGATCCCTACCATCCACCTCTTTGAGAAAAAAAAACAAATGTAGAAGACAGAACAACCTTTTTTTATTCCCAATATACTTTGCAATTTGAAGAGTGACACCAATACAACTTTTTTGAACAAGGATATCTGCTTTTGCCTTTTCCCAAATAGGGTACATTAAATTAAACACACCACTCAGAAATCTTAGCAGGACCAACGACTTTGCCAGAATCAGCTACTCTTGCTACACATTTAATGCATATATAGAACTGGCAAGTTTCACATTTAAACACCCTGTTGCCATACATCCGTTCATGGCAAGAGTCGCAGGTGGAACGATATTCACCTTCACGAACTAACTTGAGAGGGTGCGGATGTCTTCCAAATTCAAGAATGCGCCCAAAATTGCAATTTCGTGTCACACCAAGTCCGGGGATACAACGAGGGTGAAAAGATTGATCACACTCGCGACAATGATAGTGCCAACGTCTGGGATGAATTTCTTCTTCGCAAATCTCACAATAGAATTCATCAGGGCGGTCACTGAAAGGAGGAAAGCTTAGGGGAAGAGTGTGTTTATCCCACCTGTGATTGACACTCTCTGGTAGCAAAGCACATTCATAGTTCAAATAGAAACCACAAGGCTCACAGGCATAAAGAAAACTACGAACAACATTTCCACAGGAGTTGCATTTGTTGCCATCGCCCCTATACGTTTGAACAAGGGAATGCTCGTGGGCTTTGTGATCGATTGTGGAGGGTAATAAAGCACACTTGACATCAAAAGTATACAACCTACATGTGTCACACTTGAATAAGTAGCCATTACAGTCCAGATTGCAAGCGCTACGCTTGATCATCCCCCATACATATGAAACAAAAGCCAGCTTAAGTTTATGCTTCTCATGACTTGGGTGTTGCAGTTCCTCTGGTAATTGAGCACAGGTTAAGTGGACAAAATAATTGCATCGAGTACATTGGCAGCACAAAGAAACAACAGGTTCAATGCATCTGTTGCATGTTATGCGTTCAACATTTCTTGATTTGATAAGTTTCTGGATGTCCACAATAGCCAAAGTATGTTGGCAACAACTGACCTGCACTTTCTTGGGAACTCGCACAATCTCCAGGCCCTGTTTTTTCTCCAAAATATGTCTAATTTCTTGGACAAAATCGTTGGTAGGTAATTGGACCAAATCCTCCTCATCTTCCTTGTTGAACGACGCGTTGGTCAACAAACGCGTTTTTTGCTTCGTCCCACATCGGTAGAAGCCAAAGGAATTCTTCCTTTGATTTCCTATAAATAAGGGAGCCTTATGAAGGTTTTAACTTGCACCACTCAAGAGAGTATTATATGGCCTATTAGTTTTTTGAGTCATCTAACCCATTTATAGTCAAATATTTTAGACTCTCTTGTTTTGAGTTTAGGAATATTTCCTAAACCTTTTGTAAGTGCCTTATTGGCCTAAGAACCACTTTTCTACAACTTTTGTATTTCTTCTTCAGTTTGTTAGGACCGATTCAGGAATAAACAAACTAAAATTAGAACAAAATAGTCGGTATAACTGACCATATAATGATTAGGCGGTAGACACCAGTCATATAATAATTAGGCGGAAAAACCGACCAAATAAAGGGGTTGTGGCAACCCAATAAAGACAAATAATAAAGCAAATAAAAGACACTGAAGATTTACGTGGTTCGGTCAAATTGACCTACGTCCACGGGCGAGAGAGGAGCAATACTTCTACTATGAAGAAAAAATACAAAAGCCGTAGGAAAGTGGTTCCTAGGCCAATAAGGCACTTACAAAAGGTTTATGAAATATTCTTAAATTCAAAATAAGAGAATCTAAAATATTTGACTATAAATGGGTTAGATGACCCAAGAAACTAATAACCTATATAATGCTCTCTTGAGTGGTACAAGTTAAAACCTTCATAAGGCTCCTATATTTATAAGAAACCAAAAGAAGAATTTCTTTGGCTTCTACCGATGTGGGACGAAGCAAAAAACGCGTTTGTTGACCAACGTGGTGTTTAACCTCTGTTTTGAAACTCGGATCGGACCGGCCGGTCGAACGGGGAACCGGCCAGGTAGCCGGTCCGAGTCATATTAAAAAATCGAAAATTTAAAAACCCGGTCAAAGCCGATCAAAACCTGGTTTGACCGGGCAAAAATCGATTTTTCCGGTTCAACAGTAATTTTTTTTAAAAAAAATTCAAACTTTTTAATATTATGTTTTGACCCCCTAAATTGTTAAAACTTATTGATATACCTCAAATATTTGATACTTTATAAATATTGTCCTAAAATTTGATGTTATTTTTTAATTAAATTCATAATTAAATTCTAAACTTGTTAATATTTATTAAATAATATAAATTGCTACTTGATTGTTCTAATTTCTTTGTATTTTCTTGTTAAATATATTTGAAACATCAAATATATATGAATACACCTTTATTAATATCAATATATTATTAGATATTATATATATAATATTTTAATTTTTAAATAATTTTTATTTATGACGTCGTCCGGTTCGACCCCTATCGACACCTGGTCGAACCCATTGACCCCTGACCCCTGACCTCAGCCGAGTCGCTATCCGGTCCGGTTCTGAAAACATAGCGTTTAACAAATCTCCACCTTGATGAATCCCCAACATCGAGAGATTATAAACTTGCTCCACCTTCTCCATATAAATCCCAATGGGACTAAATCACCAACAACGAATACCAACCAAGTCCAAGCACTGCTTGAACTTGTAAAGTGGAAGATGTTTTGTAAACATATCGGTTGGATTGTCCTTAGTATTGATTTTCTGAATAAGGACTTTTCCCTCAATAATGATATCCCGAATGAAGTGATTCTTCACCTCAATATGCTTTGTCCTCTCACGATACATCTGAACTTTAATCAAGTGTATAGCACTTTGACTATCACAGTGAATAACAGTAACACCTTAATGTAGACTAAGTTCGCTAAATAAACTCTTCAGCCACAAGGCTTCTTTGATTGCCTCGGTCACAGCCATATATTCTGCTTCTGTAGTAGACAAAGCTACGACAGGTTGTAGAGTAACTTTTCAACTAACAGCACAACCGCCAATGCAAAAAAATACATAGCCAGAAAGTGATCTTCTCCTGTTAAGATCCCCAACGTAGTCTGAGTCTACAAAACCAAACATGCATATATCTGAAGTACCTTGCAAACATGCATTTGAAGTACCTCGCAAGTATCTGAGAATCCACTTCACAGCCTGCCAATGTGCTTTACCAGGGCAGGACATATATCTGCTTTACCTTTTGTAAGTGCTTTATTGGCCTAGAAACCACTTTTTTAGGATTTTTGTATTTCTTTTTCATAGTAGAAATATTGCTCCTCCCTCCTCCGTGGATGTAGGTCAATTTGACCGAACCACGTAAATCTTCTGTGCCTTTTATTTGCTTTATTATTTATCTTTATTGGGTTGCCACAACCCCTTTATATAGTCAGTTTTACCCCCTAATTATTATATGGCTGGTGTCTACCGCCTAATCATTATATGGTCGGTTATATCGCCTATTTTGTTCTAACTTTAGTTTATTTATTCCTGAGCCGGTCCTAACAAACTGGTACCAGAGCAAGTTTATAATCTCTCGATGTTGGGGACTCATCAAGGTGGAGATTTGTTGAACGATGCGTTGGTCAACAAAAGCCAAAGGAATTCTTCCTTTGGTTTCCTATAAATAAGGGAGCCTTATGAAAGTTTGAACTTGCACCACTCAAGAGAGCATTATATGGGTTATTAGTTTCTTAGGTCATCTACCCCATTTATAGTCAATTATTTTAGGCTCTCTTATTTTGAGTTTAGGAATATTTCCTAAACCTTTTGTAAGTGCCTTATTGGTCTAGAAATCACTTTCTTACGGCTTTTGTATTTTTTTTTCATAGTAGAAATATTGCTCCCCTCTCGCCCGTGGACATAGGTCAATTTGACCGAACCACGTAAATCTTCTGTGCTTTTTATTTGCTTTATTATTTGTCTTTATTGGGTTGCCACAACCTCTTTATATGGTCGGTTTTATCGCCTAATTATTATATGATTGGTGTCTACCGCCTAATTATTATATGGTCGGTTATACCGCCTATTTTGTTCTAATTTTGGTTTGTTTACTCTTGGCCGGTCCTAACATTCCTTACCCTTTGGTCCATGCATTCCACGCCTGCTTCTACAGAAGTAGATGTTTAAAGGTGATTACATCAATAGATGGACTGAATATCAATCAATTCAGTGTCTTACCACGAAGTTAGTTCTCTATAATGTTATAATCATTGAACTGAATCTCCTGGATTGTTATATAACTAAGAAAAAAAAAAGAATACTTACGGTAGAATCCTGTCATTCGTCATGCACTTGAGATGGACAAAGTATCTACAGGGACCGCAATAGTACAGCCAATTTTGGAAGGGTATTTTCTTGAAGCAGATGTCACACGGAATTTCATATCTACGATATTCAATCGGAAAACAATATGCAAGAGAAAGAGGATGCTGATGAGGCTTTCGATGGTTGATAGTCGGCAACAAGGCACAACTCCTATGGATCCAGAATGTACAGGCTGTACAAATATAGGATTGCTGCTCCTCTTTTGTTCCACAAGCATCGCAAGCGAACGAAGCTATTCTTTGTACCAGAGTCAGTAGATGTTCATGGCTAGGATGTTCCAATTTGCCTTGAGGAAAAGCACACAAGATATCGAGGTCGAAATTGCAACGATAACAATGATAGACGAAGCTATTCCATGGTTGTCTACAGGCGTCGCACAAGCAGCTTCTGTCTTTGGGATAAGGTGAATTTGGCAGGAGTTTGAGTGGATGGTCAAGGTGCAGGGGATGATGCAACATCTCCCTTGGCAGCTCGGCACATGTTTTGTGGAGGAAGATGTTGCATTCGCTGCATTTGTATGTGGGCTCTTCAAGAATTGGTTTTTGACAGCCGTAGCAGACACTACTATGAATAGGTTTCTGATCATCCTGCTGGAGCTGAGTAGCGAGGATGAGAGGATGCTTTTCATGGCTAAAGTGTTTCAGCTCCCCCTCCATGTCTTTTGTCGTTTTAATGTCGGCAAAACGTCAAAAATGCTTATCCTGGCTGGAGTGCTGCTGATCTTGACTGGACCATTTGAGAAATGTTATGCCCTGAGTAAAGTAAAGGACAGTGGTGGAGCCAGTCTTGTCTTGTGAACAACTCCTCAGATTTTGGAATCTTTGATCTTTTATGCACTTATTTATTATTATTATTTTTTGAGATCATTTGCTATAGGGATTAACTAACTATATGATCAATAGCTGCCACAGGTCCTCAAGCTTGGGAGTGCGATGAAATTGGACCTCTCCGGCAAACATCAGAGATAATATTATACATCTCCTTGATTTAGCTGAAATAAGCAAATAAAATGACGGGACAAAGCCAAACAAAATACAGGCAAAGGTCGAGGAAATTGCAGAATTTCTATAGGAAAGGAATATGCAAAGAGAAAGAGGATGCTGGTCAGGCTTTCGATGGTTGATTCTTGGTAGCAAAGCACAAGTCCTATGAATCCGGTAGTGACAGGTAGCATAAATATTGGATTGCTCGTCTTCTTTTGTTCCACATGTATCACAAGTGAATCGATGTTCATGACTTAAATGTTCCAATTTGCCTTGAAAAAAGGCACACAAGATATCTATCAAGGTTGAAGTCACAAGAATAACAACAATAGAAGCAGCTCTTACATTTTCTAGAACAGGCGTTGCACCGGTAGTTTTGCCGATTATCCGACATCTTGCATCAACTCCAAAACTTGATCAGATGGCATATGCTAACTTTCATAAGCAACGCTTTCAAATTCCAAAACTCTTAACAAAGAGCAGCATACTTTAAAATTTTGGTCAACACATATTTAACACAATCACCATTTCATGATTAGTTTAGAAACATAACCTGAGTGGGGCTGGAATTTTATGATTTCACACTACACTTGCGAGTTCTATGGGTGGACCTTTCACTGCTGAATATTCTCAAGTAGGTAAACATCGCCATAGACCTGGATTGGTCCTAAGAGCATATGACCACAATTTAACTATTTTGTAAACTGATTTTTTTTATTTAATTAGTTTTCTAAAAAAAAGTTATTTAAAACAATATAAAAATTTTCACCAACAATCAAGTTATAAGAACACTGAATTTTTGCAAAGATATTTGGAAATATTGGCATTGGCATCACAGCTTTTGAATGCTGCAAACCAAGGGATAGCAGCTTGGTCACTAAGAGAAAGATAGTCAGGGAACAAAGATCAAGACCTGGCAGAGGCAGTGAGATTATGCATGGTCAAGGCAGCAGGGAAAGGATGGAGGAAAATCAACATACAGTTTGAAAACAGGAAGATGATGACACAATTTCAAAATGGAAAAACTGGGAATATAGCGATAGTTGCTATTATGGAGGATGTCCAGCAAATGTCCTTGTGGTTTCGAATGTGCTCTTTTGTGAGGTTGAATGAAGAAACTGATAGCCCATGCTACAGTTTGAGCAAAATTGCTCTTTTGAATTTTTGTGACATGAAGTGGAATTACGCCACTCCATAGTGCTAAATGCACTCTTGTAAAGATAGGAGCCTTTGCTCCAAAATTGTACAGCTTATGATGTTATAAAATTTCTATCGTTTCGGAAAAAAAAAATTTTTGGAAACATTGATTAAATTGTACTACATGGGGTGTCTATAAGGTCAGGGGCATGTGTTGATCTTTCGTGTACGTGTATCTCCTAGGATGCAAGAACCATATCTATGCATCTACCAAGTACCATATCTATGCATCTATCTTGACTATATACCTCCACCAAATGCAGATCGAAAGCAACTATAAGGAGAAGAAAGACTTGTGAATCCCCATGGCAGACAAGCTGTCTTTACCAATAACAAAGATGGGGATTTTCCTTCACAAGAAATTAAATAATCGAAATGACCATCTAAAACATGGGCTTTTGATACCTCTTCTAGGTAAAAGTTCTGAAGAAGTTAACTGAAGGCTAGAGGCTGAATGGTACGGCTTGGTTAAAAATCAAGGCATGAAAAAACAGAGGTATATGATTCTTATTGAATCATCAAATGAACATCTATAAACACGCAGGTTTTCTATAATATCTCTTCCAGGTAAGCTCTAAGTTTCTTATTATGGAGCATCTCCACCTCGCAGGTCATCAAATACTATGCATGTCTCCACGATTTAGCTGAAATGTGACCCCAAAAAAAAAAAAAAATTGGCAGCACAAACAGAAATAAAATGCAGGCGGAGATGGAGGAAATTGCAGAATATCACTGCCATTCATCAGATATGTACATGATGTGTAAACAACATACATCCAGCTTATGTTTTTCAACGTTGGACCATACTCTACCTAATATACACGGATAAAAGGACAAAAATGCTTAGCCTCATCAGAAGCCTACTAAAAAGAAAACTAACAAAAACAAGTTACTAGGACGCCAGACATGCAAGCAATTTCTGGCACAGTTGCCTGACCTCCGTTGAAGGATCTGATGTGGATATTGTTTGAAGCAATGTTCTTGCTTCCAGCAGTCCCCCTGAAATATTGTCGATAACAGCTTCCTCACTTGCCATTAGAGAAGCCAATAACTTGGCACCTGTTATCCTCACCTAATGGACAGGATACAAACATTCATAGGAACGTCAAAAGGTAGCACGCACCTCAGAAAGAAAACAAAACGTTTTCCAGTAAAAATTTATTACTGAACCCAGACATCAGAGATTCAAGAGCAATAAAAAATTCCTCCAATATGTTGAATTTTCTTTCCTCAAACCAAATCCCTTTCAGTTTACACATCTTGGTGCATGAGTGTCAGAGATGGAAATTGTTTTGGGCGGTTTTTTTTTTTTTTTGGGGGGGGGGGGGGGGGGGGGGGGTGGTGGGGAGGGGGAAGGGTAGGGAAGGACTATATATGCCTTTAAATCCTCCTTTGTTCCTATCATTCTGAACTTTTCCTAAATCTCTGTGTGTGTGTGTCAGAGAGAGAGAGCACCATTTAGGCCTGGCCATATTGGCTGAGTTATGGTTGGTAAAATAATTACAATTGTCGTACATCAGTTATAAACTCTGTGCGCGTGCATGCATCTGTCTGCATAAAAAGCACACAGGTGTACATGTGCATGTGTATGTGTGCTTGTATTGCAATTCCAATGAGCAACATCCAAACATATTAAAGGTCACCGTATTACCTTTTCCATAGCATCTGTAAGTGAAGTTAATGCAATCTTCAGAATATCGGCGGAGTAAGGAAGAACTGCAGATTTCAAATGGTACACCGCAGAGAAGAGAACCTGGTTGCAGGCAGCCCTAATTTCAGATTCTATAATTGCCTGCCAACAATGAAGAGATGAGCAGGAAGAATGACAAGCTCATATAGGAAAACCTGTGAAATAATAACACGAAATACCCTGGTGGAGCAAATGACAGGTGGGAGAATTTTCTGAGCCAATAGCATCTTGCCAGACTCTGAAACCTTCTGACAAGCACTAATGAGGACATTAGCCATGCAAAGACGAAATGAGATGTGCATCTTTGCTTCTGATTCCGTGTTCCATTTAGCCAATCCAGAAGAAACAGAATCATTAGCATTGGCAGTCAATAGTCCAATCACGTAATTGCAGACTGAGCTCTCTAAAGCAACATTCCCTGCATGAGTGGCTTTTAACATAAATAGGTTTCTTCCAGATGATTTAAGAAGGAAAAGAGAACACAAGAAGCCAAATCCAACCTGAAGATAGGCCCATATCAATCATGCGTGCTTCATCTTTAGTTGAACTTCTTCCTCGCTTCAAACCTTCTAGTTCAGCACACATCATCCATGCCAGGCAATCAATGCATCCATGTTGTGCTTTCAAGACTGAAGATTCCCGAGCAGCCATCAGAAATCTGATTTAAAGTTTACACCTTATGAGAGATCATCAAGCACTCACCATCGTTTTTATCCATCGAAGGCCAAGATAAAATGGTATTTATAGTCTTCCTTATTACACTCATGCCAGGATGCTTATATGAATCCATGCCTCTGACCTATAATCAAAAGGTTGAAATGATAATTTATAAGTTGTAAAAAGAGTTGATAACAAATGTGTGGACAACATGCACTTCCATACCAAGAGCGAAGTGCAAATTGTAAAAAGACAAGATTTTATCTTCATTGTGTCCTCAGCTGTTGCAGCAACTTCTAGTTGTGAAGAAATTAATGGAATTAAAACCTGCAGCATCACCATGGTCAGTATTATAGTGGTTTAAGTGTTGAAACACACATCCACAGTGCACACCACAAATTTCGGAAGCCTAATCCACATCCAGTATGAGAAAATGCAGCCAAAGCTGAAGGAGAGCCTATCAAGTTACCTGTTCGTGCAAACTAAACTATGGTTTCAACAAAAATAATTATGAACACCATTTGGTCATGAGTATGTTTGTAAGGAGCAGCAATACTGAATTATCTAGTAACACATCAAGGAAGTAATCAAATTGACTCCGTTAAGTTCTATTACAATTGGTACAGCAACCTCCCCCATCTACATGTCCCGTTAACAAAAAGGGATTACTTAATAGATTGTAGATGCACTAATTTACAATTACTCATCTATATTATTGTACTCATAAGGTAATTTTGGCCATAGGACACATTATTTGCGCAATGTCAACAACTTTTAACTGTGTAAAAACAATAAGAAAGAGTGCAAGCAATGCTATACTTCCTTCATCAATAAGAAAGTTCTGAAAACAAAAACAATTCAAAAGAAAGTAAGAAATACATCAGGCCACCATAATGACTATTTGAAATTTAAAGGCATAAAGGAGGATCATGTTAGACTACCATTCATTTTGTATATAAAGTATTTAAAGGACAGCAACGTATTATGGTTTTAGAGTCCCAACTTGAAAAAGTAGGACTATTCAGGATTGACTAAGAACTAAAGAGAGGTTAGACACAGAATAAAAATGAGGAGAATTTTTGGGGTGGGGGTGCAATTGCAAGACAATTCTGGTAACTCACTGTTACTGCCAAGTAGATGATTCACACTATTCGATCATGCTCAATTCAAAACCTTGAAGGTAAAGTGAAGCATGGGTTTCCTTGAACTGGCTAATTTACTAAGGAACTCAGTCTTGTCCAATAAGAATGCTGCAGTTGGCAAGACTTTGTAGCTGAGGAAACACGTTTAGGTTTTGCAAGCTGGGGCAGCAAAAAGAATATTCAGTAACATCAGTTTGGGATGCAATGATGAAGAGAAACATAGGACACTTATTGATGGTTCTCTACGAAATCTTACAATTGTTCCCAACAAAAGAACCTCTTCAGCCAACTTCTTTCACTACAGATGGCTGTCAAGGCCACCCTCCTGTTGAGGGAGTTCATGTCCATGTTGCTACCTTGCTCAGCAAGCTCCACAAAAAGTTATGGTCTTTGGGCAAATCTTTACAAGGGAAAAGAATGTCTAAGCTGGTTTTTCAACATGCAAATGAAATGGAAGACAGACATTTATAGTATCCGCTCATGGAGAGACGCTAAATGGTTGCCTATTCTGGTGGTCTGTGGATTGCGATGAAAGGACAAGTCATAAACAGGAGGAGTCAATTGAAAACTGAAACTCAAATGCACGATTCTGAAACTCAATACTCTCTGTAAAGCAAGCTCAGATAAAAGTCATTTTTGCTTCCAATCATATACCAGAATTCTTCCCCTCCCCCAAGGGTGTTAAACCAAATCTTGTGGTGGTTTGCTATAGTTCTACTAGCAAATAGTACAGCAATTGACAAGTTGCTTTGCTTCAACAACCAACCAGTCTTCCCAGTTCCGCAACGTGTAAGAAGTCCATGACTTTATTATTGTGCACAAACATTACACGAGAGATTTAAAAATGCACCTACATTGCACTGTAACCATTCCAATCAAGAGGGTCTATTTTCTTGAAACAACCATCTCATTCACTGTTTACTTAAAATAACCATGTTGATCTTTGATTCAGAGCATAAGCAAAACCACCTCTCTATGGCTTCTTCAATTTCTACTATTTTCATTTTCTGTCTTAATCAGATATCCACCTTAAGATTAAGATAAGGTCTAATTTAGTTGCTCATTCAACACAAGCAATAGTCATGCACAAACTTCACAAACTTCAAATCCAAAGTGCAAAAATTAACATACTCCCATAACCACCAGGCAGTTCCCTTGATCCGTAGAGAAAAGTATTGAGTCAATTTTTCCCATAAACATGGTTAGAGGCCACTAATCAGTTTGAAGGTGAAAGACCCACATTAGAACAATATCTTAGACAACCATTACCATACAGTAGGGAGTTGGACAATAGTTATTGAAACCACATGTAAGAAACTAACACCATTCAGCACGGATAACGGAGTTTGGCAGGAGTGTAAAGCTAAAACATAAAATAAACTTTGTACTTCTTTACATACATGCGGATGCATGCGCCCGCAAAGTTCAGCTGCAAGTTTCCGAACATCTTCGAATTCAAACTTGTTGAACGCCCTGAAAAGGTTTAAAATTATAAACTTAATAATCTTTTTTTACAAGTAGAAGCTCCAGAATTCCTATTCTTATATACAAACCTATCAATTAGCAGCGCACCAATGCATTCACTATCATCTATGGTTAGACGTCCAGTATCTGGAAGCATAGATAGCGGGAAAGCAAATGTAAGTCCAAAGAAATAGCAGATGGACTACTCATTGGTTGAAGGCAGAACAAAGTACATAAAAGCTCAAGTTAGAACATATGCCATTACCTATTCAAAGTGAAAAAGCAAAATGCTTATAAAATGAATAATTGCATATCTGAACAATGGAATTATATACTAACGATAACAACTGCACATTGAATGGCACTAAATATCTTTCTAGCCAAAAAAAAAAGAGGGAGAGAATAGGCAATGTGATATCCATATGGATTCTCCTTCAGTATCAATAAGAAAACTGTCAAATCTTATGTTTCAAAATCTTTTCAGAAAAAATGCGAGCAACAAAAGGCCTATCAGAAATTATAAGAAAAAAAAAGAATATCATTTTATCCACCTATAAATGCGTCACTCATCACAAAGAGTTAAATCTCTTATTTCCAAGTATATCAGTCACTCGTCCTGACAGCAGGAGCGTTTCACAAGATTAATAGAATGTTCAAATAACATCACTACAAGCTATCGGCCAATGGAATTTGTAATTATTTAAAAGAAAAAGGAGCATGGGCTTAAGACTAACTGTTTATCTATAAAATCATCACCCATCACATAGAGTTAAACTCTTATTTCCAAGTATATCGGTCACTTGTCCTGACAGCAGGAGTGTTCACAAGATTAATAGAATGTTCGAATAACATCACTACAAGCTATCGGCCAATGGAATTTTTAATTATTTATAAGAAAGAGGAGCATGGGCTTGAGACTAACTACTAGGCACATGCGTATATATATCTATTAAATGATGAGGATGAAGCACCAAAAACCAATAGCAAGAGACAAATCAACAGTAGACGTACCATGCACAACACTTTCCTTCAAATGCCCATAAACCAAAGGAGAACTGAGATTGTCAAAAACTTTTAGCGGGAGCAGTTTGATTACTAGTAATGGGCAAAGGCGACTAAAAAGAGAATTGAAAGAATCAACATCTTGACAGGTCCCACTCTCCCTTTTGGAAACGCTCTCCAGAATGCTGCCAAAGAAGGAGATAAATTTAATGGACATAAAAACCAGAAGAGTTAACTTAATGTATAAAATGAAAAAAAGAAAAGAAAAGAAGATAAAAATAACTTTTTCTGATGCTTTAAACACAACAAACCAAACGAACACAACTGTTGATCACATGATGTACAGAATGATGATTTGCCAAGAACAGGATTCAAACAGTATCAGACATGCTAACATGTACCAATAGTTCCTCTAGTTGCATTAGAAAGATGGCAAAGCATGAAGCGTTTCATGCAGAGTAACGCATGCAACAAATTATGCTCAAACAGAGAAATATAAGTGCTTATCAGAAAATTAATAATAATAATGATAAAGTTATTTCAATGCTCTTACATGCTAACAAATTTTTGCCATTTCCATTCTACACAAATGACACAAAAAGTTAATATGGAAAAAATCAGGTGCAAGGAATTCTGCAGTTGTATTAGCTAGACATGATAAAAATTTGATGCTCTCCTCTGCTCAAAAGTTTTTGCATTCTTTAAGGAAATGACACAAAAAGTGAATTTGGAAGAACCAAGATAGTGCAAAAAATTCCTTCCACTGAATAGCTACATATGATAAAGCAATACTTGCAATAGAAGGTAGCAATAATAATACCGTGTATTATGAAAAAAAATTAATGAAAACATAAAGCAGACAAATTTTGCTGAGACTAACCAAATAGACAACCAGGAAACCGAAAATAAGAGGGCAACTAAAAGAGAACACCCGACCATGTTCAGTGGAACAAAAATAAGAGAGAACCAAAAATAAGAGGGTAACAAAAATAGAACGCCTGAACATGTTTGATGCAAATCTAGCCAAGAAATGCAGGACAGATGTCATGATTCAACATTAGTGGTTCACCAAGTAACATTATCTCAATAAGAGACAGGCCAACTAGATTTTCAAAAAAAAAAAAAAAAAAGAAAGGAAACTCCAATTTTGAAGCACACTTGTTGAATTGTGAAGTTTATACAGTTCCGGTTTAGGTTATTTCAGCTGATGAATGATCTTTGATGCATGAGATCCAGGGAGAGAGCTTTGAGAGTTCATATGGCTCCATTCTAAATTATAAATTGTCGGATTTGATACAGATTTATAAAGCAGTATTACAGCAAGAAAGAGACTGAAAATTGCCCAGAACCCTATTGAGCACCATAGACCTATGCAAACTGAGTTCAGAAAGCACTCAACTAGAAGTAACTAAACAAGGACCTAGCCGCTTCCCTTACTGAAGACCAAATGTGGTTAATAACTAAATCACTAAAGCTGCTGGCAGGAAAACCTTTTATACCAAAATTTGTAAATCAGTTTATAGCAATTCATCAACCAACCTGAAGCCATATGCAGAGAACCTAAAACTGGAACAACAGTTCTAATCGATCTAATCTCCTATTCAGGTTCATAGATAGTAACATAAACCTAGGATTACAAACCAAATGCAACAGAAAATAGCAGCTCCTAAGGTAATGATACTTTTTGAGAAAACAAATGACTACTACCAACTTCCGGGATATGATTCCCATGGATCAGATTGAAGAATTATGAAACAAGATATACATACTTGTTCTGCCCTTTTGTGTACAGGAGAAGTTGATCAAAGACCAAATCAGCCAAGTCTGCCAGGTGTTCACTGATGTAACTGAGAGACCGCACAATAACTGTGTTTGATGGCTCTGCAAAGAGTTTGTCTAACAATGCACTGATCATCACGTTCCAATCTTCAACCTGAAAATTTTCATTCACCTATACTCATTTACACTGGAAATCCAAATATAAGGACTTCAACATTTGGTGCAAAGGCAATGGAAAAGGAATCATACAAGTCAGTATTGCCAAAACAGGTAAAATGCAACTATCTGACAACCTTTCGTATTCTACCTATGTGAACATTTTGAGCGAATACATGTGCCCAACAGATTTTCAGCAAAAAAGCTGCGTACGGTATTGCTCAATACATTTTATGAGAAATGAATGGAAGGGAAAGGGTGGAGGAACTGTGATTTGATGCTGACTTCAAAAAATAAATAAATTACCAAAAGGGCAGTATATGAATGAGATGGGTAGCACTTGAAAGAAACAAGCATAAGAAGAATATGGATGGAAAGTAATGGTTAAGAGACCAACTCCATGAGTGTGCTCATGTGCTTTAGGGACTGTAAACAGTGTATGATAAAAGGCCACAGTATGCTGAATCATAAGATGCTCAGAAACAAATAAAAGCTTCTTAGCTGTAAATGGAAAACATGCCTAAAGAATTGCAGAAGACTGATGACAGTTCTAAGAGGAAAAAGCATCTTTCAAGAGGACAAAGATCAGAGAGAGGCTGGGAGACCTTCACATTAGAAGCCAGAAAGGCCACACTGTAACTGATAAACATACAAAATGGGACTTACAAGCAGCAAGTGATGGAAACCAAGAATCTCTCAAAGCCTAATTTTCACAAAAGAAAACCATTAACTTGCAGAAACCAACTGAGATTATACAAATTAACCAAAACGAAGCCACTGAATTGGCCGCAGAACTCAAATTTGAAAAATTCAAACTTACAAGCAAGAGAGAGAGAGACGATAAATGAAATGGAACGGACCATCATAACTCATCCGATACAGATGCCCCTACTCCATGATCTATTTACAGCTTCAGATCATTAGTCAGACCGAGAGGTTAAATTTTCCCCTAATCATCCCCTTACTTCTTTGCAACTCTCAACTCGTTTATAACTCTATCCTACATAACACTATCAAATTTGAGAATTCCATAGATAGAAGCACCGTGGCTTGTACAAAAACAAGGATCATAGAGTTGAGACACCAATCAGCCAGAACTAAATTTTACTTGACAGATAAACCAACAAGAGGTATTCCACACTGGTTACAAGATGGAATCGTGTCCTGTCCTACAACCAAGGAAATTTTTTAAAGTCTTTGAATATGAAATTTAGTCCTTGCCAAGTTTCACATATCTACATAAACTATGCTTCAGCATTGTACAAAGACCTCAAGCTTCCACAATATAAAAGAACTATGCATGTTGATTCTGAATTCCTCTCTACAATGTAGAAATGCAGAAAAACATTGCAAGATGCTATTAATCCATCATCAGATATTCAGGTGCTATTTGTGCACTAGGCGTTAGGATTTTGTCCTTGAGACACCTTAAAAGGTGTGACAATGTGACATCTGACCCTACTTCCATACATCACCACAACCTCCCATTCAAGGATGGCTGCATGAAAAAGCCATTACCATATGATATGTACTTCTCTTCTGGTGATCAAATGCATGTGAATAGATGAGATATCATCCACATTATCCTATTTCAATCCACAACTTTGTCCTTAAAAAACACCCAAGCTTCACCCTTTAACTAACAATATGGGATGCATGGTTTCCATACATCACGCAATTTTTTAAGCAAACCAATTACATGGTACATTCAAATTTCTGGATAAACAAGCTCAAATGCACATTATTTTCTGTGGTCAGGAGATGTCTCCAAGGCTCACGAAAACAGTCAGAGTGAATGGTAAGAAAAGCACATGAAATGGCCTAATTGGCACAAGGCAATGTGCCATCCATGAAAGGGGGCAAGTCATGGCTGGCACTATGTGCTAAATGGCAAGCAGCCTGACTGCAACGTTATGTGAAATCTAGCAATCAATACTAAAGGTTACAACAAAATTAACTGTCATTTGAAAGAGGCATCCTTCTTGACACTAAATAAGTAGGATCCCTGTTGCAGGTCAAACTTTTGGTTTAGATAAGTGGTAGGGAAAAAAAAAAAGACAGATCTAGCACTGAGTCAAACACAGCATCAACCCAAAAGATTAAATGTTGTTCTGAGTTTCTTCCACTTTTCAGACAGGAAGCGAGAATTGTACAACTGTTATTACACCAGCTAGACAAGATGATTATAACACAATAAATACATTAACGGCATTAGCATACATCAAGGAAAACCTTTAGCGTCAACAACCCCATTTCAATCTAAATTAATGGGTAAGGAAGTGAAAAAAGAAGCTACCTAAAAATAACAAGAACATAAGCAACAAACTATACTAAGTACATATGAAAAACACTTTAAAGATTACAGGATAACAAACTTACCAGTTTTGACCACTCTGGTAACAGCTTCAGCACCCTATCACTGTCCAATTTTGCTCCTAATAGAATAAAAACAAAAACACACTTTTGAGAGGGCGAAAGAAACAAAGAGGTAAGCAAATAAGCACTAAACTAATTGCTAAGATAAGTCCCTTTTTTCTCATTATTACCATGTGCTTGCCTAGAGAACTTTGTTCAAGTAGCATTATTTGGAAGCATCAATTCTTCACTGATGTTGAAAACGCTTACCATAGAAAGTGAACAAGTTCTAAAGCATAGGATTCAGTCATAGGCTCACTTACATTAATTCAAAAGCAAGAAAAACACAAGTACAAGCAACAGAGCCACTCAATCTAACATCAAGTGCGAATGTTCTACTTTACCACACAGGAACTAGATATATAAATATTGATCATGGTTCAACAAACAACTTGACCAAAATTCTCTGTCCAACAAGAACAAGCTCAAGCTCTGCAGAAATCTGATTATACTTCCCAACATGAAGTCCATCTCAATTCATCGTCTCAATAGACATGAACTCATAATGTGTTTCAGCACTAAGAACATGCTACAAGTAATTCTCAAGCATATCCAATTGAAATATCAAACTGCAGCTGGAAAAATACTTCAGACATATCCCAGATACATCTATGATGTTATGGAACAAAGTCAATAGAAGAAGAACCATACACAGAAATTTCTCAAGATACAAACTGAAAAGGAACAACCTACAACAAGGGCAGAGTACCCGGAGCCAAAAAGATTTGGAGACAGTGCAAAACACAGTACCAGCTGAAGAAAAGAGGCACAGTATCCAAACATAGCTACAGGTAATGACAACCAGCCATCAGTACTCCTTAGAGCTCTAGTATTCCCCAGTCTACAAATGCCTCAAAGCACATAGATTAACCTTTAAGTACACTGATGGGAGACATCGATCAGGATTACCTGGTTTCTTACAGTTAAGGGTTTTAAGATAGAGAAGGAGCTTTGCATTTCAATATTTTGGCAACACCCTTTCCTAAAGCAGCCAATGGTGACTTCCTTCTTACTATTCTTCATACTCAGAATGGTGCCCAGCCCTCTAATTCACACCCAGACATTGGCAAATATAAACCACCAACAATTTAAGTGTGGTGTTGCTTCATGCAACAATTTTATTATTACAGCAAAGTATGTAACATCTCATGGCACCGTGTCCATCCCAACATTATCTTTGAAAAATATATTTGATGACTTTTCTTTAATCAGTTACCTAATCATCAAGACCTATGATGGCACTTAGTACTTCCATTATGACTAATGATCTTTAAGATCACCAAAGAATCACAGTACATATCACACAAGTTCCCTTGATCAAAAGGCAAAAAGAAGAAATATTATGAAAGGAACAAAAACAAAAAACAAAGAAAAAATGAACACCTTGTGTGTCTCCTGTGGCATCAGGGTCTGAAGTGTTGCAGAGATTGCTGCACATGTCAATATTAACCATTATGAAAATACATACGCAAAAGAAGAATACGCTTTGAAATCTAGAAGTTCCGGTATAGTGCTTTGTAAATTTCTTCCATTTCTCTTTTTTCCTTTGTTTGCTTTCTAGTTCGGTGGAGAGACAGAGACGCAAAGTTCATCATTTAGACATCCAAACTCCAAATTAGACATGATTAAACAAATTATATGATATCTTGTAAATTGCATGATATTGGACATGCCTCAAAAGTATAAAGTCTACTGATAGAAAGAATAATTGCAAAGAGAAATATTATCTAAAGTACAAAGTAGACGCTTCAAAAGCTTTAGCCAGAAGTGCAGAATTTCAGATAAACAAAAGATAAATAATTTCATTGGCGCCCAAAAATAATAATAATTTCATTGGCTCTTTTGAGAATAAGACGAACACAAATATCTTTCTATTAGATTAAGCTTTAGAGGCAAAGTATGTCAATAATATTAATGCTATAAACTAAACAAACCTAACACATTTGCCCCCCTTCTCCCAAGAAGTCTTTTTATTAAAGGGGAAAAAAACTTTATGATTGGCCGATATACGTACAAATTACTAAAAAAAGGTTTCCTGTTTTGCCAATTCACTTTACGGCAGCCAGCTCCTCCTTGATTTTTGGATTCATTCAAAGCATGCCAAAAAGAAAATGTACTCTTTGCACACACACTGCTTTTCAGGGTTAAAGATAAGAGTAGGCAGAAATTATTGAACCTTAATTGCAGCAAAAAGATTGATGCATACCCAAGACAATCAAGCAGCAAGCACAATATTTCAGGTTCTTCCTTGTGAGTTTTCAGCACTACTAATAACGTCTCACTTGCCAAGGACTGTACCCTTTCATTTGATGTGTAAATAAGACGAACTAGAGCAGGCAAAGTTAGTGATGGATCTGCAGAAATAAAGAATAGATTGATCAATGAATACAAGCCTAGAGGGACATCCGACAACTTCAAGAAATATGGGAGTTTGGACCACATCACAGAAAAGTTACATCTTGTTTGGCTTTCATCTTGGTGCTGTCTACAAATCAATAAATGATGTTCCCTAACCCAGAGGAAAAAACTCAACAAAAAGAACATATAGGAGAAGCCAGGATCCACAGTCTAAACAAATTGTAACAAGCTAACAGGATTCTACAAAAGAAGAAGCATAAAATTGTGATTGAAAAGATTACCAAGGAGAATGCTGAAAATAGTAAAAAAGGGACAATGGATTATAATTTGGTGCATGGATGTTTTAACTACAAGTGATTCCTCCAATCTGGTCTTAGAAATGCATAGGCAAAATAACTAGCTTCAAAATTTTAAAAGAAAACTTGTCAGACCATGAGATTCCAGACTTAGAAGAGCAGGAAAAAAAAGTACATGATCAATAATTCTTTGTGAAAGTTTATTCAAAAGCATAAAGTTACAAGGTCTTAGGCATCAAGGGACGTGATGTTAGAATATTGCTTAGGATTTCGCTTATTTATCTTCTATAATTACCAAGATATTAATCACATTAATGGATAAACTAAACAAGCCGTAATGCCGTAATCATATACAGCTCATTGAACAACCAGAACAAAATTACAAGGCAATTAGATAACCAATCCTACTAAAAAAAATTACATTACAGAGGCATTGTAGTCCTTGCAGCTCCATACAAGAAAATGAGAAGCAGATTTTAAAAAGAAAAAGAATCAGCAAAACATTGAAATGTAGGCACATGAACAATTGCTGTCTTCCAAAGTAATGAGGATAAACCAAAGCAAAGACAAGCCAGCAGAGGAAATTAGTAAGTGTTTGAAGAAGAAACAAACTAAAAGATCAAGCGCTGCTGAACAGAATTAGGTAATCATTGAAAGAAGAACATTCTTCAAGCCTTCTGGCTTTGGGCTTAGTGACATGACATGACATGCTACTTCTTTGATGTTTCAAAGAGTTGACAACACACAAATGTCATATTCAAGAACCTTTAATAGTGAAACCTGGGCACGAGGCGAAATCTCTACTATAATAACCCAAAGCTTTTTTACCAAGATGTGAAAACATAAATTTTAAATAAACAAATATAACCCTTAACTCTCCAAATATTTGATTTGCACCAAAAAGTAAATAAATAAATGATTAAAAAAATGCTCCAAGTTTGAAAATGCACTTCAATGTTTTCAAACTGACCAATTACAGGAAGCAGTGCAGATGCTCGTGTTTGAATAACTAGTTCTTCATCACCAAGGCATTCCAACAAGTGATCTGCTATATCTTGCCTGTGAATTCAGAAAGACCTAAGTTTCAATTAAGGAGTTGAGAGGGGGGAGGGGGGAATGCTAAAAACCCTTCACAAAAGTCTCGTACCACATCTGATCTGAAAGTGAGCTACTAGACTCTAATGATATGTCTATAAGATCTGAGATAACATCAATAGCATTCATCCTCTGTGGAAAGTTTCCAGAAGTGAGCCCTTTCAGAACATTTTGGAGACGACAATTGTCTGAGCGCCTGGCATGTACAAATGAGGAAGAAAGCTTAGAAGTTCAAACCCAAAATGAATGTCAAAGGAAGTGAATCAGGAAACTTAGTTGGGCCTACAAAGAACAATATTCTGCAACAAGCTTGACAACAGCTTTTGCAGCACTATCCCGCTCATCCAGAAGATGTATTAACATTGGCAGAACAGAATCCATCTCTCTCCTATTGGCATTATAGTCCCCAGATGAAGTATACGGCATCCTAAAGATGGCAGCTTTGAAGATGTAGACAGCACTATCAATTACTTCCTCATCAGCACAGCGAAACTACAAAAAATCCAACATATTAGTCCACTAACAAGTTTGGTAGATTCCAAACTGCATAGGACTTCTCTATATCTCCACATAGGGGTTCATAATTGTGTCCATTTAATCAACTTCAAGCCAAGCTATATGATATATAACAGCCACAGGAGCAATTAATAACCAGAGTGAGGGTCAAAATCAAAGTAGCAAATTTACTCTTGCAATTGGTTTCCACAATTTATATCTCCACATAGGGGTTCATAATTGTGTCCATTTAATCAACTTCAAGCCAAGCTATATGATATATAACAGCCACAGGAGCAATTAATAACCAGAATGAGGGTCAAAATCAAAGTAGCAAATTTACTATTGCAATTGGTTTCCACAATTCAGGTAAACAACTAATATGCTACAACAAGCATTTTAAGTTCATATTGATGTTAAAGAAGCTTTTCCCTGCAGAGGATCAATTCACTTGGGTTCCATTCATCATGTAGAAAATTTTCCCACAAGGTCCATATCATCTTTCTGACTCCATTCCATCACATAAATCATTAACTCAGTGTGTTTTAAAACACTTTAGGACCTTTCCACTAACAACACAAAGATCAAGGTGTGACTTAAGCTGCCACAACATTTCCCAGACATTGTGATACAGCACCACTTTAACTGTTGGGAACCTTTGAAGCATTCAAATGCTGTATAATGTCATTTAATTTTTCCTCCAAGCACTTCAGAGACCATTTCAAGAAAGTTCAAAAAGTTTCTTACCAATTGGAAACCACCCACTAGATTTCAAATGCTTTATTGAGATTTCTACAAGCCATCCGTGGATAACCCCAATTAAGAACTGCTTTAAGCAAGTCAAATAGTATCTCATTCGTCATTTGACCACATAAAATGAGTCAATAACTAGAACCATTCGTTAGATAAAATCATGATGACACCTAGAAAATATTCTGCAAGGAAATTTTTAAGGTGATTAATAAATTAAAAAGAAGGTGATAATTAAACAGAGGAAGCTAAATTAATTTTGCTTTTGCAATCTTCTTTTTTAACTATGAAATAACTCCACTAGATGTTCAAACTCTGCACTTGCACAACATATACGCAGAACTGAACTAATCTACTTACCAGTTAAAATAAATTTTCTTTTGCAATCTTCTTTTTGAAGTATCAAATAAATCCACTAGATGTCAATACTCTGCACCTGCAAAGCATATACGCAGAACTGAACTAATCTACTTACCAACTCCGCTAGATATTCAATGCTCTGCACTTGCAAAACATATTCGCCACTGAACTAATCTACTTACCAACTAAAACGTATCTTCCATAAATATGGTCCACAAATCAGGACTTTAGACGACAATACTTTTCAACACAATGCAAGCGAAATAGTGTCCTATCTTATACCAAATCTCTTTTAAATAGTGTCTTTATTTTTCCACAAAATATTATTATTTTATGTTATTAATAATCGCCCATTCCTTTCTCAAAGAACGTTAGTATAGCTAAGACGTCAAGTTCTCCAAGATATTTCTTTTTTCAATGTAGAACCAGTAGCATATGGGAGTTCATATATGTAAAAGGATCGAAATGAGAGTTTCCAGGCAATTCTTGCAGAGGAAAGGCAGACAGAATATCAAAAGCACATAATCATATAACAAGCTTCATGCTTAAGTCATCAAAGGTTTTGTAAGCCCATTTAAAACATCCATGATTTTTTTGTTTTCATCGAGACTGAAAAATCTATAATTAAAAAGAATTTCTTTTGAGCTTGCATACATTTGTTGTATTTAAATGTTTGTTTAACTTAATAAATGGATCAAAAACTTATAGCCTGACACAGAATCCCTGCTTTTGGCAGGCAACCCTTCCCTCTTATGCTCTTAAAGATAGGGAAGCTGATAACATCCATGATGAAATAATTGCTTTAGTTTAGTATCATCAAATGCTACCTGGGAAATAAGAACCTCAGACAGCAGGGATCCATTTTCAGCCAGTGCAGTTTCAAGTTGCTTCTCATGCAACCGACCTAACAGAAGAGAGAGGCAGTTCAAAAAGAACTTTATGGTCTCAATTGCACTATCTTTATCTGCAGCAGGTTCATGGGCATGGTTGTCTGCATAAAACTACATTAACAAACTCAAAAAATTAAAAAGGGAAAAATATATGCAAGAGAAGAGGAGAGATCTCAGATACTTGTACCAGGATTACTGTGGTGCCATTTACCTTAGTTCCAGATAAGTACTCATCCAACAATTCATTGTATTCGCGAGAAAAGTTGCAATCTCCCAAGCGTGACAGCATGCCATAATGTTTCCAACAAGATGAGAGAAGCAATACTCCAGTCTTCAACATTTGCATGTCTGCCTTCAACATTGTCAGGATATAAATGGAGCAGAAATTAAAAGAAGATAAAAATGATGAGAAAAACTTAACAAACTTAATAAACACCTGCCTCATTTTGACAGCAAACATATCGTGTTTGAGTGGCTTGTAACCACTTAAATACCCTCTCCAACCCCCTTGAATGCAATGACCTGCTTTTTCTGCTCCACTGCATACAATAAATGCTCTATTGAGAGACTTTTAATCTTTCAAATGGTCAACAAGTAAGCAATTCAAAACCTAAAAAGGTACAGATAACAAACACGAACCAACCCGGATTAAACAAGATTGGGTGCATAATTCTTGGCAATTCTCAGCATCACAAGTGATTGACCATAGCCAAATAAAAATAAAACTGTCGAATATCATCTAAAATAGCACCAGCAACAAAAATCAACTTCAATTTCTTATGTAGGCTAAGATGATAAGAATTAAACTCAGCCCAATTCTTGTTTCTCCTATTAATTCCAAACTCTTGATTAGCAACAGCACAAACATAACATATCAAATTAACTGAATCAACTGTGTGACTATACAATTCAATTGCATGGTAATCAAGGCACTTAACTACCCTTGCAAAAATCCTAATGACATTTTAAATTCGTCCTCTGTTGTTTCTATCAAAACCCAGATTCTTTAAGAAAACATTTACCAAATTATTAAAAAACTGCCGGTACTAAAGAAAAAGATCCTCCAGATCTTATTTCAAGACTTGAGGGTGTTTGATTACCCCATTAAGTACTTAATGAAATAAATGTTGTTTATATTAAGTTTGTTTAATAACAGAGTCCTCTTACTTCTGAATACATTAGGAGCTACTATCCGTACAAAACTTTAAGTGAAACTTTTGCCAATTAATTTGCTGAATTTTTAAACCAATATAGCAACATTGACTGAAAAATACTATATCACACGCCCACACACTTTCAAATGTGGGTTCTCTCTCTCTCTCTCCCCCCCCCCAACACACACACACACACATTCATAAATAGACATATACTCTTCTCCCTCTCTCAGAAATACACATTTCCTTCTCTAACACACACTTTCAAACATAATCTCCCTCTCATGCACAGAAACATGCATTTTTCTTCTCTCAAAACACACATTTTTAAACACATACTCATCTTAAACAAACAAACTTTTTATCTATTAGTATTTAATTTATTGGTATAAAAAATTACTATCAAAACAAAACTAATTTAATATAAAAACAAGCATCAAATTGGTGTTAACCCATATTATATGCTTGCAATTCAGCTGGTTATCAAACAGATATGACTTAATGAATTTAGAAAATTAATACTCCAGCACTTAAATTTCAGTGTCAGATTTCAGCCTTCTATTTTCAGTTTTACCAAATGCCCTATAATCATCAGACAGAACTTGTCAACTAATAAATACATATATCATATTATAGCATGAAAGTTTTCAATTAAAAACTTCATAAACCGTTTTATAATTTCAATCAAAGCCCAAATTCCTCAACAAATTACTTAACAAGTATATCAAACAACTTGCTAGTGAAGAAAATGATCCTCCCATCAGAAGACTTAGACATCATCCAGAACTTGTAGATTAAAATCTACAGTTCCATAGCATGGTTCTTGATGTTCAACAATTACAAACTACAAGCATCCATACAGAACTTGGCAATTAAGAACTTCATATGCCATCTTTTAACATGATCATGTTATGGCACTTCATCATCAATGATTCATTAAACATGCACCCGTACAGGTATCAGCCAATCTCAAAAACATCATATGCTATCTTCTCAAATTTTATGTTCTCTTTTTCAGAAGTCTAAAGCACCACTTTTCAAATCATTTGTTATATTCTACTAAGCATAAAAAGTAGAGATGAAAAAGAGCACAGATTCATGCAAAAAAACTACCAAACATGGGCAAGATATGATAAAAATTTGCCGTTTGCAAAATGAGCTGAAAACATACTGCTTTAAGCCTCCCAACAAGAACAATCAGGTCATCTATATGATCCCAAAGCAACAATTTTGTTCCCATGTCCTTCAAGATTACTGAAGCTTTTGTGTCTGCCTTCACTTTTTCCTCATCAGAATCAACATTTAGTAAAGAAACTGGTCGACCTTGAGAATTTGAACTAATTAGTTTTTCCTTCTTATAGTCAGATACCAGATCCTTCCTTGTAAGTGCTACTGTAAGCGACAAAATAAAATCAGCCGAAGCAATTGCAAGTCGAGTTGGCAACTCAAATCCTCCCTGCAAAGTGCTATAAAGAAAGTGCCCAAACATTACAATTACAACTCATTACACAAAAGCTAATGAATTTAACATAAATTTGCCACTCAAGCATTTGAACATAGGATATACAGCATACCTTCCGCTGCTTATAAGGGTTGAAAGATGTCTGATACACGAACACAGAATCTTCAATAGTGCTGTGTACTTCTCCCGTATTCCTGCATTAGAAAATAAATTAACCTCTATGGCTCTTTTTTTTTTTTTGATAAAAAACTCTATGGCTCTACCAATTGCAAAAAGTGCAGTAGGTATCTCAGTCATCAAAATGAGTTTCAAATTTGCATGATGCTAAGCACAATGGCATGGCCATTGTAACTTTAAATAATAACAGTCCAATCATAACCAGTTTACATGACTTTTTGCACAACTTTGGATCCTTCAGCTGAGTTGTTAGATTCTCTCATTATTACTTTACAACCCAACCCTTTGCTGTGCATTGAAACTTCAGCATGGCTACAAAACCAAACACCCTTCCAGTAAGGACATCATCTGTTTTCAATTCTTTCGTTTTATTTTATTCTTGTATCATTTTATTACTATTCTGAAACCATTTGGTATTAAACATTTACAGCAATCTGAAACCCTATTATCATGCATCATGAAGTTAGTCTCACTGTCGCCTCAATCCTCATATTTAACAATCAGAATTAACAATCACAGACATCACTCATCAGCCAGCAAAGACATCTAGCTCCACCACCATTCTTTGAACAGCAGGCCTAAATGCGCCACCAATGTCATCAAACAAAGGAAATGCAATTACATTAAGATACGAGTATAGCATGAAAAACGAACAACTGTAGTAAACATCTAATAAAGGTAAACAAAAATATGCTTCTTTTAGAAAATCAATCACCTAATAATGATCTTACCATTGCTCATAAGCTTATTCATGCTAATCTCATACTGTATGAGATCACGTGCAAGAAAACACCAGCCTAAGGCAATATAATGGTCATCTTTTCTCAATATAATCTCTGCTAGATTACTTGCAAGAGCCTGGAAAAGAACTTCATCTTGAAAAAGCCAATTGAGGAGCACCATTGCCTGATTGCCGTGTCTTGACTCCCTAAATTTCAAATACTGCAGGGAGAAAGTCAGAGGAAACATATAAAACACACCGCAACAGAATGTTAATAAATGGATGTCATAGACATATCAAAGAATGGATTAAAACACTACGATTAAAATACCAAAGAAACAAAAAAAGGCTTAAGGAAAAACCAAAAAGATGAACTGAAGTACAGGAATATCTTCTTTTATCCATGAAAGGAAAAAATTAACATTTCCCAGAATTACATTGTTTGGATACAATGATAACATAATTTTTACAACTAAGCTAAATATCAATCGAGAATCAGATAAACAGACAACATGGTAGAAAATCCCCAAGAACCAGTAGAAAAGTGTGTAGATAACAATTTAAAGAATTAAGCTAAAGTTCTATTTTCTTGCATACAAAATCTTCGAGACAAGAGGTCCAGTAGATCATATTAATCTTAACTGGCTAAAATTTCAAGAAAAAGCTCAAAATTTTGAAAACAAGAAGCTAAGAATCCCAAACAGACATGTTCAATCATGGGAACAAGAACTTCATCCAATGTGTCCTCCTTCTCAGCAGCATCCCCAACGTACTTATGCAGAAACAACAATGACTGCTCCAAAGAAACTGAAAATTAAAAAAAAAAACCCAGAAAAAAAAAACAAGTAAATGAACTGATTAACTTAGTTAAAATCACTATTGCAGGAAAAAAAGTGCAAATTTTGTTAGATTACTGCTAAGAGGGGCAAGTTTAGGAGGGGAGTGAAGATTGGAGATTGCATGTTGGAGCTTCTTGGGGCGAGCGTCGAGTAGCGTGTGCATAACTCTGCCCAGTGTAGCGGATACCATTGAATTCGATTCTGCTATAAAGTTGGAGGATGACGGTTTCAGCATCAACTCTGGTTGTTCTTTCTCTTCCATTGATAATAGAATACTAACAGATTCTGTATTATTGTGCTTGGTGGTACACTGTAATAGCAGAAGAACTTCGAATAGGCTAATTGTAAAATGGGGAGACCAGAGACGAGACGAGAAAAGAAGAGAAAGGGGAAAGGATTTAGCGATTTTAGTCTTGACTGTGTGAAGTGAAGTTTCGGTGTCTGGTAGCGCTGCATGCTGAAGTCGTGTTAGGTTGGCACTACGGTAAATTAACTTTGTTTGGATAGAATATTATTATTCTAAATAATTATTTGAAATAATTACTGTAATACTTGTTGTGATGTGAATTAACTTTGTTTGGATAGAATATTATTATTCTAAATAATTATTTGAAATAATTACTGTAATACTTGTTGTGATGTGATGTATGTGAGATAAAAAAGTGGTTGAAAATATAAAAAAGTGAATTAGCAAATGTGTTTATGATACAAGTGAAATTTTTTTTTTGAAAACATTTGCTATCCAAACTCCTCTCTCCTCCATCCACTGCCATCTCGCCTCCTCCAAAAAAAACAAAAAAACAAAAATCTCTATTTTTTTTTACTTAACCTCCTCAAGAGAAAAAAATTATCCCTCCATTATGTTGAATTTTTTTTCTTTAGTCGTGTTCTTTGTTTTTAGCAAATAAATTTTCTTCCACCCATTAGTTCCTTTTCTAAATTTTGTACCATCAAATAATTAAGTTTACATAAAATTATGTTCTACTACTATTTTATTTTTAAATATAGGAGATTCGACATTACTTTGTATTGTTTTCATTTGTCATAATTCATCCCATCCAAAAATTTAGGATGCCTACATTTACTTATAATTAGTAAATTATCAATCAATTATATTCTAATTTATTTTGTCCATTTTTTCAATATAAGAAATTTAAAAAAATTATACTCTATATGCTTATTAAAAATTTCGAAATAAATTATTCATTTATTACAATCACATTCACATGCTAGTTATTTGGACATCTTTTTGTTCATTTTCTTCTAATGAATTTTTTCTTGTTTGATTATTTTGTATACCATTCTTTATAAGTAATTAAATATTAATATTTTTTTTCCAATAATTTTATTTCACTCCTTTGCTACTTTACCACCATGAATTTTTTTTTTGTTATCGTCAATTTATCTATATTACCCTACTCTATCCTAATCTAAGGGAAAGACATGAATGAACCTACAAGGAATCGATGAGCATTGAACCACTATCAGACTAAATCCCACCCCACGAAGTCCTTCCCCACCAAAAAAAAAAAGCTTAGTACGAAGGACTGCTAGTTTAAGCCATGAGTTTAGTGCAATTGGTAAGAGGGTTGCTAATACCAACAACAGATCTATTTTTTTTTAAGATCAATAACAGATTTCAAATTCAACTTTTGTATTTAACGTCTTGAAAAGTTCTAAATTAGGTTTTCATTCCAGAGTAAAAGTAGGGATAATTAGTCTCGCTGAGGGTAGGGATACGATTACTCAAAGCTAAGGAAAAAAAAAAAAAGACTGCTAGTCAAAGTGAGATAAAAATTATAGCATAAACTGTGAATCTCACTATAGTTTAAGGGGAGTTTCCTAAACTACACAAACGATACAAAATTACAAATAATAGGCTAAAATATTCACTATGAGAAAATCCCTCAACAAACCGCCAAATCCAAATTCCACAATTTCCCTCCATTTTGTGTCTCTGTCCCTTCACTTCAGTCCGTACCAACGAACAGACGGTTGGTTCCCCAACACCAGCGCCTTTAGCTCCAGTTCCACCTTGTGATGGTTCTCCCTCTCCTCCAAGATCCACCCCAATTCTCCCGCCCATCACCACCTATTCACACCCTTCCCTATAAACCTCCCAAAAACCCATTAAACCAGCAATGTTTTCAGGAGAACTTCAGGATAATATGCAATTTCTTGCTTTCCCTTACTCGCTCAGGCTCCCTTCTCAAAGGCCAAGCCTTGCATTCCCACATCGTCAAGTCTGGGATTCAGATAATTCCATTAGTTTCCCACCACTTAATCAACTTGTATTCAAAGCTTCAACGCCCATTTGACTCCCAGTTTGTTTTCGAGGAAGCACCTTTTAAGTCATCAACCACCTGGAGCTCTATGATTTCCACGTTTGCCCAAAATGATCTGCCTATTTTAGCATTATCGTACTTCCGGGAAATGCTTTATAATGGGTTTGCTCCAGATGAGCATATTTTGCCTAGCGCTGTTAAGGCTTGTGCGATCATGAGTAGGCATGATGTTGGGATGTCAATGCATTGTCTTGCAGTGAAAAATGCAATGAATTTGGACGTGTATGTTGGAAGTTCTTTGGTGGATATGTACGCAAAATGTGCGGAATTGGGGTATGCGAGGAAGTTGTTTGACGAAATGCCTGAGAGAAACATTGTCTCGTGGAGTGGGATGATCTATGGGTATGCGCAGATGGGGGAGGATAATGAAGCTTTGGGTCTTTTTAAGAGGGCGTTGGAGGGGGGTTTGAGTTTAAACGACTTTACCTTTTCAAGTGTGATTCGTGTTTGTGGAAATTCTACGTTGCTGGAGTTGGGGAGACAAATGCATAGCTTGTGTGTGAAGATGAATTGTGATTCTTCGAGTTTTGTGGGAAGTTCTTTGATATCTCTGTACTCGAAGTGCGGCGTTGTAGAGAATGCTTGTCAGGTTTTCAATGAGGCAGTTGATAAGAATTTAGGAATGTGGAATTCAATGTTGATTGCTTGTGCTCAACATGGACACACAAAGAAGGTGTTTGAGTTGTTTGGGAGAATGAAGAGTTGTGGGATGAAGCCAAATTTTATAACCATTTTGTGTGTGCTTTATGCGTGCAGTCATGCGGGGCTAGTCAAAGAAGGTAACTACTATTTTGGATTAATGAAGGAGTATGGCATTGAGCCAGGGGATCAGCATTATGCTTCCATGGTGGACTTGCTTGGGCGAGCTGGGAAATTGGAGGAGGCTACGAAGCTTATCAAGGAAATGCCAATTCAACCAACAGAATCTGTATGGGGAGCTCTACTGACCGGCTGCCGACTTCATGGTAATACCGAGTTGGCGGCCTATGCAGCTGATAGGATCCTTGAATTAGGTTCAGTAAGTTCAGGCTTTAACGTTCTGTTATCAAATGCTTATGCAGCTGTTGGTAGGTATGAAGAAGCGGCCAAAGCCAGAAAGATGTTAAGGGATCGAGGAGTGAAGAAAGAAACTGGTTTAAGTTGGGTTGAGGAAGGAAATAGGGTCCATACATTTGCTGCAGGGGAAAGGCAACATTTTAAATCTAAGGAAATTTATGAAAAACTTGGGGAACTAGAGAATGAAATGGAGCTAGCTGGCTATGTTATGGACACCAGTCAAGTGTTGCGAGCAGTTGGCAATGAAGAGAAGAGTGAAGCAATTAGGTATCATAGTGAAAGATTAGCTATTGCATTTGCACTAATAACCTTTCCACCTGAAAGGCCAATTAGAATTATGAAGAACTTGCGAGTTTGTGGTGATTGTCACACAGCTATTAAGTTTATGTCGAAGTGCACTGGAAGATTAATCATTGTGAGAGATAACAAACGGTTCCATCATTTTTCGGGTGGGGAATGTTCCTGTGGTGATTATTGGTGATATTAAGTGGTAAGTATTTCTACCTAATTGGTTATTTGTAATATTAAGTGATAATTAATTGGTAATCTCATTCTCTGAAAAAATAAAGGACCAATAACAAGAATAATCATTGCTACTTTCCATTCAGAGAACATGTTCTTTTGGTCAAGTAATTTCTTCTGATTAAGATGCTGAACTTGATTATTTTGAGGCTGGCAGGGTACCAGAGTGAAAGGTGTTGTAGGAGGAGAGAGGGACTTCATGCAAGATCTTTCTCTTTTCTCTGGTAGGGAACTTCATGCCTTTAATAAACAAGTGAACCCTGTTTCTGAGAGGTTGCCCATTTTTGGATCAAAAGGCCAATTTAGCACTTTTTTACAAGTAAAATCCATCAACTTCCAGCGTGAGAGTGATTTAATCCAGAAGGTACTCTCCCCCACCCCCCGCCCGACCCCTTTCTCACTTCCATGAGTTTCAACAATAATAGCCCGGCAGTTTTTTGATTCATTCATGCATACCAGTCTGTGAAGTTTTAACTTTGAGTACTTACTAATGCTGGAGATGCTCTCCTTAAGGTTGGGGAAAGCAGAAGTATGAGATTTGGAAGTTCCAGACTTCCAGTCCACCATGTTAATTATCTGCAAGATAGCACCGTTGGCTGTGTAGCTGCCTTGAGTTTACAAATGCAATGGCTGTTTGTTGTTGACTTGCAGCTTATTCTGCTTACAAAATGATGAAGCCAATTGGATATTCCATTTTTTGAGACTGAGGTACTGTTTAATTGTTAATACTCTGTATTAGTCAGTGTTGGTGCATTCTACAAGAAGTCTGGCATGGCATTGAAGTTGCTTAGTTGTCAGAAAGCGAAAAGTTTTTGCTGAACTTGAAAAGGCAGGAGTTCAAATTGTCTTTGCTGGAGCTGGCTGCTTGTAGAGTTTAAAAGAACTGGAGAGATATCAAGGTATAAAATGGAAACTCCTTTACTTTAGAATATGCAGTTCCATCACAAAGTAAGGGCTGCCTTCCGCAAAAAGATAAAAGCAATGATTTTTTTTTTTTTTGGTAAATAAAGGAATGATGCTACAAGTAGTTTATATTATTGGTCTGATACTTAGCAGTCCTTTTAATATGGATTCCAGCATTATTGAAATCAATGAAAAAGTATTTGGATCCCACCATAATTGGTCTTTTCTGCTGTAGGTACCTACATAATTGCTGAATATGATTTTTGAGACATAAATGGCATGTGCGGAGGATTTGGTACTTTTTGCTTTAAGTTTTGGGCACAGGGCTGCAGAGTGATTGCTAAGATCACAGCAAGACATGTGCAGATCTAGAAGTGCAAGGTCTGCAAGATCACCTTTCATCAGGCAATTCTTCTGTGTTCTACCCAATCATGTATTGCATCTGGGGCATATGTTTCTTTGGGGGTTTCAGTGTTGTCTGCTGAAGAATGCAAGCCATGAAATCTTACGTGTGGTCGAGGGACACAATTGTCTCCAGCATCATCAAGATTCTAATCATTGGCTCTCTGGATGTTGCAGTGCAGGAGATGTTTCAAACCCGGTTGCTTGCTTGCTCATTGGTCACGCGATCAATGTTATCAAATGTACGTAAAAGAATCGGTATATTGCATCTTGGGTGTTTATTCTTTAGTAAGTGTATCTAGTTGACAATGATGGTTCCTCCATATTTTAGTTTGTTGGGCCTTTTGGAGCAGTGACGGTAAAAAAGGAAATTGTGGTAAATGTGTGGACACGGCAGTAAATGTGTGGTAAAATTAGTCTCAAACTGGGAGGGCATGATTTCCAGTAGCCTGCCGTCCTCCAGTTTTTAAGCTTAATCAAGCGAAATTGGCTCGTCTCACAGTTGTCGTATCCTATCTGTCATCTGTTCGAAGTTAGCTATGATATTGCGCTTGCATTCTCGGGTAGGGTTCGGCAAGCTACGAGGTAGATTAGTCTAACTAAAGTGCGATACCACCTTCTCTTTGGGAAAAAAAAAAAGCATTATGGACGGATAAAGTGTGCCCTACCGATATTATGCTTGAGAAATTTTATTACGCTTGGAACTGTTGATTTTTGACCAATAAAAAACCTTATTTCAGTTGGACAAATAAGGACCCCCCCTATAATAATTAAGACCATATTTAATGTAGAATTAGTGAGTGCTATAGTAGATCATGTTTAAAGACCATGTTTAAAGTATTTTCGCTGATTAAAGATCAATTAATAGACTTATTAAATAGCTGATCTGGACAGCAAATAATTTCTTCGCTGCACTAAATAAATTCGAATCAACATATTGATTGGACAAATCACATGGGACAAGTGCCAGTCGAAATAGAATCACATTAATAGAATTAATTTTGACTAATGATGCATTGTTGGCACTCCAAAAAAAAAACCCCTCCAAGTACTCCTCTTTGCTTTTGTGCTTAATGAAATGACACGTAAACTTACAAAATGATTTAGAAAACAAATTTACCCCTCCACCGTACCATCCAATCCATCCCTCCTCTCTTTCAAGTTGTTGGATACTAGTAATGAAGTAAATTCCTAATAACTATGATTTTGTCAATATCGTGTGACTATAAATTATTTTGTAATTCTTGAATAAAGCACTAACCTTCAAGATTTCCTTCCACAGGGACCGAGAGATTGGATCTAGCTGTAAAAAGAATGTTTGGTTTGAAATTTTCTATTGCTTCATTTTTGTGGAGTTTTACAACTTTGAAAGTATTGTGCGTATGCTTGTGTGTGTGTGTGTTTTTCTTTTTCTTTTTCTTTTTAAAAAAAAATTAAAACTTTATAGTCAAGGGTATAGAGGCCTCCATGAAATAAATGCAAAGTGGTTATTATTATTAACTATACCTTGGGGGTATTATTGGTACTTAAACTTTTAGAGAACCTTATGGATGTTTGCGTCATTTTAAACAACACTGACAAACATGGAGTTTGTTTTCCTATTAGCTTACTACATCCGAACAATTTGCGTGCGGGTGGGTCTCATCCGCCACTATCACTGGTGCAAAGCGTTTGGATCATGAATCCTCTGGACACCACTCGAAGTTGGAAACGAATATGGGAAAGCACACCTGAAAAATTGACTCAAACATCTTTTTCAGATAACATCTTGAAAGTGACAGAGGAAACACAAGGAAATTAAACAATCCAACTATCACATCATAGTCCGAGATATATATAATTTCTTGCTCTCAAAATTTTTTTTCTCCAATATAGAACTCGCGTTTGCATGATTTTTCTTTTGGCTTGTTTCTTGGAAACATTTCTGAACAATCAATTGCTTAAGGTGATATCCTATGCTAAACCCACTTTCAATTTTTGCTAGTTTCCATCTGACGATCCAATTGTACATGCATGGAATTTTCCCACAGGACAGGTGGTGGAATTGCTGGGGATTTTCTTGGATATCAGACAGTGGAAGGTTCCCTCCCCTTAAAATATTGGACCTGCCTCTCTTGCGCCCTTTTAAAAGTCCTTTAACTTTTCTGGGGCTGTCATTACTGAGGAAGGTCTATACGCTCCCTGAATCAAACCGGCACTTCCAACCAACCTCCATCTCATGTGCTGACCGTTCCAGTGCTTGCCTGTTAAGCATTCTTAGATACTTGAGTTTTTTAATTTTTTTCCCAAGTCTTTCTGGGGTACCTCCTTTGAACTCTTTGTGGATTCAAGAATCAAGATTCTTTTCAATTTTTCGTTACATAAAGTAGGAAGAGTTATTAGGTGATCAGTTCTTGATTCTTTGAGTTTGTTCTTCTTTCCGTATTCTTGTTGTGTTTGTTAGAAACCAGTAAAGTTTTCGTGCTGAAATTGAATTCCTTTTCTGTTATTTGACACTTTTTCCTAGAACCCAGTTCAGTGTTCTTGGTAAACTTGGAGCCTTTTCTGATCATTTTGGGTGTTTGGGATGCTGAAGTTAATGCGGTGAGCTTTACTCAAGTTTTAAGCTTGAAAGCTTTGGAGGCCCTTACTCAGCCATGTCAGACTATGATGTCTTGTATCTGCATAGAAATATGGGCGAGAATCCTGTATGGGGTCTGTTTAAGAACATAAGGTACTGATTGATTTTGAAAAGGCTTGTGTTGTTTTCGTCAATTGTTTGTATGATGGTTGCTCTTTTAACTTTTTAGGTGGGGAGGGAATATAAGGTCTCTTGTTAGATAGAAATTTAATTTGAAGTTGATAATGTGTGGTGCAGAAATGTTTTCAAGAAGGACGAGTTAGGAGTGGAAATTGCACAGATTGCAATACCTGCAGCAATGGCCTTAGCTGCTGACCCAATTGCTTCTTTAGTTGATACAGCTTTCATTGGTCATATAGGTTTGTTCCCTTTCTTCCTGGTGTTCTTTCATCACTGCTGATACTTTACTGATGGTCTTATGTGATCGCATTTTCATTCTGAAAGTTGTGCTGTACTTTGTCCTGTTTAATCGATAAAGATTCTTTGTTCCATCCATAATTGAAAAACGTACATGAAAACTTGAGGCTTCTTTGTGCTATAGTGAAAAATTGTGCTTTTGGAGGTAATGAAAACATGTAAAGGGACTTGACACTCCAGAAAACATCAATCAGCTGAAAACAATTATCCTTCTAAGAATACCATATGACATTTTTATAAATACCAAAAAGATTTGGTTTCTGCTACTCTGGCATTGAAACGTCAATTTGCATTGGACCTGCTTTTGATAAATCATATAAAAAGATTGCTAGTTTAATTTGAAGTATATTCTTTGCACATTTGCTTCTAGTTTCTGGTCAAATCTTCAGATTCTTAGTACTATAGCTATGTTTATTGCAAAACTACCTAGGCTTGTGGCTGTGTTTGCAATTCACCACTTTCTTCTTCTTCTTCTTCTTCTTCTTCTTCTTTTTTTGTTTCTTTTTTTATTAAACTGCTCTCAGATGAATGCAGCAGCAAAGGGAATGTACTTCTCTGCTTTTTTCTTTTCTGAACTGGTTATGTTGAATACCGTTGTAGCTCTTGTAAAATATTAATTATATGCAACCTAAGTCATATCTTTCCTCTTGCTTTTTACGTATTGGGTCTTGGAAAGTCGCTAGTGGTAACCTAATTGTCTGACTGATTCATCATAACTGCATGTAGGTCCAGTGGAACTTGCAGCTGTAGGTGTCGCCATTGCTGTATTTAACCAAGCATCAAAAATTGCAATATTCCCACTCGTTAGTGTGACAACTTCTTTTGTTGCTGAAGAAGATGCTACTAAAAGTTTGAGCATTGATTCACAAGAAATTGAAATAGTGGAGAATGGTTTTGCTGCAGATGGCGAAAAGGAAGAGTTGCTACCGAAAGTGGGTAAGGCTTTGACTATTTTTCTCTTTGCCATCCGTAGAAAAAAGAGCTGTGATAATTCCTTTTTTGTTGAAAATATGAAAATTCACTTTTTCAATGTTATCTATTTGATTACAGTTGTTAGTTAAATAAGCAATCTTGCTCCTGCTGTTGTGAACTTTTCCGATGTTCTCTGCCTTGATACAGAATTGAGTAGCAAATCATTCAGCAGTAGCCAAGGGAAGGTGGTTGATGGTAGGCGGAACAGCAGGCATAACTCTTCCGCTTCATCAGCATTGCTCATTGGTTGTATACTTGGTATCATCCAAGCAATTTTCCTCATTTTTGCTGCAAAACCCTTGTTAAACTACATGGGTGTAGAATCTGTAAGTTAATCTTCTTAATATTAGTAATCACTTATGGTTCTTTCACACAGCCTTCACCATTTTTTAGGTGGTCTCCTCAGTATAAACAGAACATCTCATAGCTCAACTTGAATGAAGTTTCTTCTTGTTGATATTCAAATTTTGTTTAAGTTGTTTCCTATATGAGTGAAGTCGTTAAAAAGAATCCATGGAGCAACTCTTTAAGAATCAGATATACTCTTTAAGCAGGGCGTTTTGCTTTTTCTAATTTACTTCATGTCTTTCAAATTTGAAAGATAAATAGTCTGGTGGAACAGAAATATTAAGTTGTATTTTTGGTTTAATCCCTATCTTGCACCTAGTTCTTCGTCAGTAGATTTTATGGAATTGTAAGAAGCAATACATGATACCTCACCTGAATGTTATACATCTCACCATGTTGAATGTATTGTGAATATTAAGCATTGTACCAGATTCTTGTTGAGACCTCCATTGGTACTTTCAAATTTAACTCATCAACCTTGTTTTGGACAAGAAGAATCTTCTCTTCAAGTCTAATCCTTAGCTTACAAGATGTAGGTCATTTGTCCATTTGGGGAGATGGTACTTCTTTTGCTTTAAGATCTATGTCTAAGCTAGGATCAATTCAAATTTTATCAAGATTTCTATGAGTCATTCAGTTGTTTCTTGCAAACAGAGCAACTGGGTGTGTATTATTGTAATGACCAAAGTTTTTTTTTTCATTTCTCACTGATGAGGATATAAATTAATACCCAAAGCTGTAATATTGTCAAGTTTGTTCCTTAGCCTTGAATGTGTGAGTATCTGCTCTAAACTTTCAAAATTCAAAATTTTCTTAAGGATTAGAATGTAATTGGGTTTTGGAGTAGTCAGTTGATGTTTCATAAAGATAACTGATTATACAATATTATCTAATGCAGGATTGCTTACATTTCTACAAATAGCATTTTATCTTACTTGTCACAGTATCCACTGTATCATCAATGATCATTACTGCAACCAAATGAAATAACAGTGCTTTGTTTTCTCCATGTAGAATTCACCTATGCTGAACCCAGCCCAAAAGTACTTAATAGTGAGGTCACTTGGCGCTCCAGCTGTCCTCCTTTCCTTGGCCATGCAGGGTGTCTTTCGTGGATTCAAGGATACAAAAACCCCTCTTTATGCAACCAGTAAGCAAGCTTTGAAGTTTCTTAGGCACCTTTTTTTTCTGACTAATATTTATGTTTCTCTTGCTTTTGGGGTACTAGTGGACAAATGAATCAGCCTAGTTTTATACATTTACTATCTTTTGTGACAGATTTTTACCGATCTGCTCTTGTATGTGAAAATTGTTACCCTATGCAATTAGGCTGACATTGTTTACTGGAACGCAGTGATTGGAGATCTGACAAACATAATTCTGGACCCAATATTCATTTTCCTGTTTGGTTTAGGTGTTACTGGTGCAGCCATTGCCCATGTTATCTCCCAGTAAGATTTAAGTTTCACCTGTTGTAAATTATTTGTAATTTTATCTAAACTTGTAATTTTTGTATTCTTTGCTCATTTTAGTTTCTTCTCATTTGGTCTTTAAATAATTGCAGGTACTTTATTTCCCTAATACTTATGTGGAGATTAATGAGTGAAGTAGATCTTTTAGCCCCTAGTATCAAAGATCTGCAGTTGGGTCGGTTTCTTAAGAATGGTGAGTAATGTCTGATGCTAAAGACATCAATCCATTAATTGTGTTGTCCAACATCATATACCTCCTGTAACCTGCATGATGGGGGAGTTTCTTTATCACCTTAGAACTGCAGGGTTGTTGCTGATTGAATGCATAAGCCAGGTGGAATACTTCTTCCTTGCCAATCCATAAACAATTTACCAACTAAGCATATTGACAACTTTTATTTCAGTACATAAATTAAAATATGAGATTTGAGTTATCACTTGAGTTGGTGAAATTTGGTATTAGATTTAATTCTGTTGTGGAATAATTGATTTTTCAGAAAACAAAACCAGTAACTTAGTCTTTCAGATCTATGCTTCTAGTCACACCACCACACGTGGTATAAAAGATAATAACCTGCCTCTTTAATAATGTCACAAGAAGCTTCTCCTTAAGTGGACTGCTATGCAAATATTTATACTTCTCTTTCTAAGAGTAACAATAGGGTAATTCTGTTGAAGCATGGTGAAAATAATTTATGATGCTCTACGTGCCCCATTTATGGGTCCAATTCTTCTTCCTTTGACTAGCAGTCAACCAATACTCGTTGCTATTACCTTAATGCAAGAAAAGAGCTTCCATCAATGCTTGTTTCTATAAATTGGTACCTTTTGAATTGAATACAACCAGGGATGTAGGCAAATATCCATGCACATATTGTAGACCTGCAATTAGCAGTCTCATGCTGAAAAGGAAGTGATAACTGACATATAACTTGTACAACAATTATCTCTTACTTTTATCATACCCAGAGTTTACAAGTGAAATCGGACACCACTCAAGTATGTTTGCGTGGCCCTAAAAATGCAAATCCTTCTCCATACCTGCAAAAGGAGAAAAGAAGAGAAAAAATATATTGGGATGATAGTTTCATGATAGTTATTGAATCTTCTTTGCAGTATAAATGATGCTTTGCATATTTCAAAGGAAAAAGTTTGCAAAGACATACTATTGTTCAATTTGTTAAAAATAAATGAAAATTTTGTGAAGGAAAAACCAGGATGCTAAGTAATTCATAAAAGCTTTATTTCTCGATTAGCAGAGTGTCTACCTGCAACATGACATAGTTTCTAAATTCTTCATCTGTTCTAGCAATTGAAATTTGTAGTTTTGTACTCTCAGTATCTGGTTTTGCAAATGAAACCATTTATTTCATGAAATTTTCAATCAAATACACTATATTTGATCTCTTGGCTGATTTACCATCTATGCTTATTTGTCTCTTCCTCTCTTCCCCCAAAGCATTCACTTAACTTCTTCCGCCTGTTTATAGATGGAAATGTATATGCATGGAAATACTAATTTATTTTGCATACTTGGGATCAGGATTTCTGCTATTATTGAGAGTCATAGCAGCAACATTCTGCGTAACCTTGGCAGCTTCATTGGCTGCAAGGGTGGGATCAACATCGATGGCTGCTTTCCAGGTCTGCTTGCAGGTTTGGCTGGCAACCTCATTACTTGCTGATGGATTGGCCGTATCGGGACAAGTAAGGATCATTAATTCAGTGTACATTAATTGTCTTTTGTTTTTGATAAATGATGCAATTTATTATTAGTTAATCTGTACTTAATTTTGCTTATCTGAGGCTTAAAGAAGCACACTCAACTTAAAGATGATGACCGCTGAATAATGTCTAGAAAATTGGAACCATAGTGGTTATGTATATAATCTGAGAGTTCGTGATCATCTATAACTAGTATATTCTAACTATAAGCATGTGAAATGTATGTGAATGAGTCTGTTTCTTGTCCAAACTATTTGAAATATCATTTCAAGCATAACAAGTATTTAGCAGTCCAAGCACTAGAAAAGCTGATTAATTCATTTAAGGCCGAAGCTAGATAACTCATTGAACACCATGTTTAAGTCTTACTTTTGAGTGGACTAATTCCTTTGTTTTGCATAATATTCAACGCTTTATCCCATTTTTTGCTCAAATTTTAGAATGTACTTTTGATTTGTTGATGTTAAGACATAGGTAGCTTTGTTTTAATTGTTTTGTAGGCCATTCTTGCCAGTGCATTTGCAAAAAATGACTACGAGAGAGCCACAACTACTGCCTCTCGTGTCTTACAGGTACTTCCACTGTTTATACTTTTAAGAACTTCTTGTTACTTTCATTCATCTCTGCCTTTTTCTTATATTTTTTTCCTATCTATATTCTGTACTGACAAGATCTTCAACTCTGCAGTTGGGATTGGTACTTGGGCTGGTTCTTTCACTCATTGTCATTGTTATACTGAAATATGCATCAACAATTTTCACAGCAGATATAAATGTTCTCCATCTTTTAAGTTTGGGCATCCCGGTATATTTTGCTTTCCACGAAGATCTTCTTTTGAGTTTCCAGTATCGGTTAAAATGTATACTAACGGTTGAATGCAGTTTGTTGTAGTGACGCAGCCAATTAACTCTGTGGCCTTTGTTTTTGATGGAATAAACTATGGAGCATCTGATTTTTCTTATTCTGCCTACTCCATGGCAAGTTTCAACCCTTCAACTTTTCCTTTCTACTCGTGATGCTTGCCTAGAGAGAGGTCTTGTGCATTTCCTCATAGTCCTGTCCATCATGTCTATCATATGATATTTTGCCGGTATGAGCACAAGTTAAAAAGAAATTTCCCTGCTTCTCAAGAAACCATAGACAAAGTTTAGCTTATCTTGTATTTTCTCCTGCAGATTTCTGTGGCAGCAGTCAGTATAATACTCTTGCTATTGCTGTCCTCGAGATTTGGTTTTGTTGGTATATGGCTTGCATTATCTATCTTCATGAGTTTGCGGGCGTTAGCTGGATTTTGGAGGTAATCTGGCATTGGTTAATGGTTATTTCTCCATAATCAATAGAAAAGAAACACTCTTTTTTCCCTTGTAGCTACAGGAGAGAACCTTTCCCTTCACATTTCCATTCAGGCTATAATTTCATGAAATATTGTCAAATATGTAAATTGTTACTTAATTTCCATTTTTACACCTGCAGGATAGGTACCAGAACAGGACCTTGGCGCTATCTCCGGGGATAATTTCTGCTTATTATAGCTGGATTTGCACCGCCTCATTTTTCTTGGTTTTGGAAGAATTCCTGCCATCATTTAGGAATATGTGGCTGATAATATTAGATGGCCATAATATTAGTGGGTATAAATCACTACTTTTTCATTCTTTGTTGTATCAATAGCATCTTGAGAGCTGTATGAGGCAAATGATATCCATATGATCAATGTGTTTGTAAAACTGCCAAAAAACAAAAAAAAAAAAAAAAAAAAAAAGAAGGAAAAGAAGGAGGAGGAGGAAAAATTAGGTTAGATTTTCTTCATATCCTTTTTCCTTTTAAGCCAAATGTTAGATTACATTAGAGCCATAAGAACCTTACCATGCTTTCTCTGTCAAGTTTTAATGAGAGGTGTCAGCGTGCAAAATCTAAAGACGTGGAACTGATAGCAAGATCTATATCACGCCTCTTGCCCTCTACGGCTGGGGGCAGCATAAAAGCGTTAACGTTTTTAGTACCCGCACTATACCTGCCATCTGCGAGATCGCAACCTACCTCCTTAAGGCGTGAATATGGAATCTGTTTGGTATCACGCCTCATCACTCCACCTAAGAAAGGCGGAAAGTCATGCCTAACTCCTAAAGAGGTGTTTTTGGACTCGCACTTAAAAGTCTGACTAAGTTAATGAGATAAAAGCACCCCTTCATGAAAGGTTGGTGATTGCGTTGATTCTTATGCCACCTAAAAACAAGAATAAGCATTTTTTTTCCCTTTTAAATTTCTTTGACCCATTATGGCATATAATAATATATCGAGGTATTATTTTACGGGAATACAGAAATATCTCGAGAAAATTCAGTGGATTACTTTTTCAATTTAAACCAATTATTCATTCTTTGCCAAAATAGATAATGGTTGTTTTGGCTATTTTGGCACACGTCGCAATCGAAGCACTTCTTCTCTTTTTTTCTAAACTATGTTGCTTTACATATTTTTAACCTTCCAAAACATGTATCCAAAACATATATTTCAGATGTTAAATTTTTTAAAAAGTAAAATTAATTAGAAAAAAAAATGCAAATGCAAAGTAAGATAATAATTGTAGGTTATATATATATAAACTTGAAAAAGGAATAACGGCGCCGTTCTTAACTGCTAGTGTATAATAGCTAGTTTTAGAAAATCGGAATAAAAAAGTATTGAAATAGATTCTTTTGATTTCTTTTTTTTTTTTTAGTTTTTTAGGCTAAAAAATCTAAAATAAAATCGGGATATGAAAAGCAGTTAAGAATACAAAATATGTTATTTTAAAATGAAAATTTAAAATCAAGTCTTGAAAATTATTTGAGGACCGCATCACGGAATAAATTGTTTAGGGTGATAATTAGCTCCACTCATTGTATTTTGATGCTACTAATGGTTATTTCCAAAATTAGGTGCCTTCATCCACCAAAACCACTCATATTAATACTACTGTGTGGCTCATATTTAAACCCTAAACCTACCAATGTTCTGCCTTGTTTGGATTGCGGTTTTCCGTCGGAAAATTACGTCATTTTCCGTGATCACATTTCCCTATTACCTTTTTCCCTCACATACATCAAATCGCTACAGTATTTTTTCCATGAAAAATCATGAAAAATGCAATCCAAACACAAGGTTTTTGAGATGAAAAGTATCTTTCTGTGCATGTAAAATGACATATACTCCGTATTTGAATGCTGTGTACGTGACCAATCTCAGCTCTATGGTGCCACATTTTTCATCTTAATTTTTTTTTGGATATATATGAAGCGAATGTCGATAAATAAAAGAAGAAATCAAAACTTAAAAAAAAAACCCAAAAAAAAAAGGAAAGAAAAGTAAAGAAGGTTGTGGTACATTTTTCATCTTTAACATCATCATTTCCTGATATGATCTCAGAGAATCTCAATCCCTTTAACCTTTGTCTGAGGACTCTTAAAGTAAGTACTCTGCATTCAGGGGCGGAGCCAGAAAAAAATGTTAGTGGGGGCAAAAATAACATCAAAATTTTTTATCTACTCTTTTTCTAATTTTTTTAAGCAAAAAAATAATAAATTCACCAACAAGTATAAATGGGGGAAGAAAGAAGAGCCGTCGGTTGTGAAGGGAAAATGGGGGCCAGAGGAGGAAAGGGAATTGGGGAGTGGGGACCAAAAGAAAAGACTGATATAATTGGTACTTGGCTCTGTTGGGGGAAAAAATGGGAGACCAGGGGAGGAAAGTGAATGATATAAAATTTGTGATCTATTTTTTCACATTTGTTCTAAAAAAACTCTGGGGCACCTTTACGATTATATCAAAATTGTATAACTATTATACAAATTTGAGGGGAGGCAGTGGGGGCCCATGCCCCCAGTGCCCCCACCTTAAATCCGCCCCTGTCTGCATTGCCTAACAAACATGGCACAGCCGCATAGAACATTCTTGTTTAACAAATATTATAGCCCCTGTTTCAACTTGATGGGCTACCTTTCTTTGATTTTTTCTCAGGGTTTTGGGGGGAAAGAGTTAGGGATTGATGGGACGTTAAATTCATATATGATTCAAATGTTGGTACTAGTTAATGACTTAATTGTCATTCATTGTTTGACATGGCCATTTGCTTCAATAATTTATCAAATGTTGTTATCACAGTCTTGTTTCTTTCTCCAACTTACTCTATGCCTTTTTTTTTTTAATATTTATATATTTATATACTTATTTACTTTGTGGTCAATATTTTTTTGGTTTTGTGTTGTTGAGGGGGTCAAGTTTCCTTCCCGTTTACTATAACTTCTTTTCTTGTACTAGTTTGAAAAACTTAGAACGGACAAGGAAAAAGTTCCCCGGTTGCATGGGCACCGAAAGACAACACGGACGTGACACTACTTTTTTCCACCCCTTTTACCTCTTCTTTTCATTTTCTTCTCATGCATGTTAATTCAAGAAAATGACTAGTCTTTAATTAAAGAGACCTTTATTTTGGGGTTCAATGAATTAAATTTAGACCCATTCTAATTGGATGATAGGTTCTCATGGCATATTGCTCAACATCTAGATGACAAAGCACCATGCCTTCTGCGCTAAGCTAGCTAGCTAGCAAGGTAGTCTGCTATCGTGGAACGAGCACCACCGCAAATACAAGTTGGCTCAATTGATAAGAACGGACTGCTTTTTTACAAAAATTTTGTATATTCGAATCCTGCTGATGATATAATGGATATACTTGTGGGCGATCCGTAAGAGTCTCTGTAAGCGAGTTATGGGTCTCAGGACATGCCTGGACCCATCGTAGTGATCGGAGTCGAACTCACTCAAACTTTTATTTACCAAATAAATAAAGATTGAGCACCAACGCTCAAAATCACGAGTTTTTGGATTCCCCCTAGAAGGAGGTGAGGGGAGAAGAAATTGAAATTGTTTCTAGCATACATTCAAAAAGCTTTATGAATATATATTGAAACAACAAATACCTAAACCCTAATAACACCAATAATATGTCATTTCACAAACAACGGTGTCTAATCGAGTTTGAATTTCACCGTACACTGTCTGTGAAGAGAATCACGGCGTTTTAAAAAGGATAACCTTGTTTAACAAGAGTTCTATCAATAATAACATGCCCTACCCTAATTGTTAGTATTCGTGTATGGACTCAAAAAGCCCTGATTAAAATCTGAAATAGGGGCTTACACTAGAGAATGAGAGGATAATGCTAGAGAATACACGAGTTTCCTTTCAGGGCAAAAAACACTTGATCAAAAGGAATAAGATTTTATCTGATCAAGATATGGTGAATGTGATTCTCTCAAGCAAATAATCGTAGGAAAGAACAGGTGGAGATGATCCCAGTAAAAATCATTTTCTACCACTGACATCTGTTATCAAGAGCATCAAATCCAGAATCATAGAATATCGAACCCACATGCCGTATAAAAGTTGCATCACCAAATGAAGATCGAGTGCAATTCATTGCCATAAACGCATCCTTCTTTATTTATTTATTTTGGTGTGCAAAAGCTTCATTGTCATCACCATCATCATCATCATCTCTTAGAAAGAAAGATTCATAATTCCTAGATTATATAAAACATTTTCTCAAGCATCTGATCTGCACACGGATTGGTAGAATCCATAAGTAGATAGCCTTTTCTGGCATCCATATTCCCATGTCCACATCTCCCACAAACTCACATCCAGCTTTTGGATATTGGGATTTGGAATCCACTATGGATCAGGTTCCCATGGCTCAACTAATTCTCCAATCAGCACCATTGCCAAGAGTATAATATATGTGATGACATGACATAGGAAAACACTAGGAATAAAAATGCAACTAGCATTAAAGGAAGAAAGAACACATGCATAGAATCAAGAGTAATAAATGGTACCAATAACAGTAAAAGTTACATGCTTTACATATATAAAACTATAGGTAGTTCTTTCATCTTCCTCTACTCTGCAATTCTGACAACTGTATGGTATTATTTTGGAGTTCCAACATCAGAGTCCACAGAAATTATCTGCATCAGCAACATGCTCCTTTTCTTTACCCCCTAAAGAATATGGATGTTAACCAATGAACAAATTATGAACTCCTCAAAGTAACAACCGCATCGCCATAAAGATTATCCAAGCATCAGTAGCTCCACTTCAAAGAAACATTATGGCGATGGATAAAGAGAAAGAAACAATGACAAATGAACCTAATAATGCAAAAATATTGGTAATTAGGAGAGTAATAACCTAAACAGGGCCTGCTTACTCAAGTAAACCCAATCTTTCCTCATCCTTCTAAAATCTTCTTGAAATGAGACTAGAATAAAGAAAAATGGTTTTCCTCCACAATTTTGGACCTTTTCACCTTGGACCTTTTTAGGATGCAATTACCATCTTCCAAAAGCCACCGGCAACAAAAACCAAAAAAATTGAAAACTTGCTGTATTTACCAAAACCTTGCGACTTTCAAAACCTCAAGACCAGCAAAGATAAACTTTTTTTATCTTACTGAGCAATGAGATGGTCAAGCTGCATTTGATCAAGCAATGCAGTCAAAGCAGAAGGATCCATTTGATCAATTTGGTGATCTAAATTTGCGCCCTCAGCTGAAGTAGCAGCACCAGCAACATACTGTACAGACTTTTCCTTCATCTCTTGTGGAGAGTCTCTGACAAGGGACTGAACCCATGATAAATCTGGCTCCTCATTTCCAAGCTCAAATGATGATGATCTCTTAAGCCTACCAAACTCGGTGCTGACAGCCCAGTCAGGCTTCCCCATGGACGAACCCCAATTAGACCAAGTATCAGCTGGAGATCCAACTACTGCAGCTGAACTGGAGCCAAGATCGCGTGAGCTAAGACTCCGGAACTGTTGCTGCGGCTGCTGCTGCTGCTGCTGCTCACGCTGGGCGAGCATTGAAACCCTGGAACTCATAGGTGAGATGGGGTCCATGCTACGGGGAGACATCCTCCCTGATGATGAAACTCCAAAAGAAGCCTGCAATAGAGAGTGATCAACACTTTTGGGTGAAAAGTTAGTGTTGATTGGAGATAACATGCTCTGCTGCTGCTGCTGAAACTGATTAAGAACTGCAGACTTATGAGTAGGGGAAAAAACAGCAGTAGCTAATGCCTGATCAGAGTATCTAGGAGATAAGCCCTCCACATTAAATAGGTCTTCAAGATTTGACGGTGTCATGGTTTTTGGACGAGAAGTTCGGTTTAAAGAACTTGAGTTGATATTTGGTTGAGAAATACGAGAGATTTCATCAAGGAACTGCTGCTGTTGAACATCGAACTCTGACAACATGTTTAAGTCCTCAGTAGGGATGTCTCTGGCATTGAATGATGATCTCAAGCGACTGGACTGAAGATTGCTTCCAGGGAGATGCAACGCCGGGGCATTTGGCTGTGCCCATCCCATGTTCGCAATGCCATTGGTGGAAGGAGACATGGGTGGGGTGAATGGAGATGGAGACATCATCGTAACTGATGAAGGAGAACCTGGTAAGAAGTTCATTCCAGCAAAATCCACAGCATTAGTGCTGGAGGGGCCCGTGCGAGGAGACGGAACAGCAGAACCAGTAGACACATACAAGGGGCGCATCTCCTCTTGTGTGTGGGCAAAGAAGCAAACTCTTCTATTGCAACTTGTACCATCTTTACAAAGCCGAGTCCTATACTGTGCAGGGTGAAGCCAGCACTCGAAAACCCCATGAGCATATTCACACATATCCCCCCTTCGACAAGTTCCCTTGCGAAAATCTGGGCAAGGAACGCAGCTGTAGTGGAACTTTCTCGGGTCCCTTCTTCGAGCATTTTCACCAGGATGGACAAATGGGCACTCTGTCCAATCATGTGAATAGGCACGAGAGCAGGGTCGAACCTTAAATGAATACATTCTGAACTCATCTGTTGAATAGATGCTGTTCTTAATGTCAGGCAAGGATGGATCAACAGGGTACTCTTTCTTCTCTGACATGGATGAGGCAGGAAGATCGCTAATCTTTGGAGAAGAAGTTGAATCTGAATGAGATGATGGAGATCCATTACCAGGGGATGGAGAAAGAGGCGGTGAATTGGAATTCGAATTTGAAGTAGTTGTTGACACCCTGAGTCTGTGGTCACCAAGTGAAGCTTCAGTACTGAGAAGCTTTTCAAGTAGAAGTTTCCTTTCCTGGAACTTAGGACAGACAATAATGACATCAATAGGTCGATGACCATTGATGTCCATCAAGTTTGGATCAGCACCAGCAGCTAAAAGCAATTTCACAGCATCAACGGCCTTTATGGATCCACCAGAGGCAGCACAGTGAAGTGCGGTGCTCTTGTCAAGACCACAAGACCGATTAACATCTATTTCAGGCAGAGATAGAATCAGTTCCAAAACATCGATGCTGCCATATGTAGCAGCAACCATCAAAGGAGTCCTTTCCTCAAGAACCATTTGCTTTGAGCCCTTTTGGCGGCCATACCACAACCCAACTTCATCAACGCTAGTTGGGTCCGGTTCCACCCATCTTTTGAAGCCATCCATGTCATTGTTGGCAGCAAGCTCAAGCACACTGGCCAAAACATCTTCAGTTTCAACAGTTAAATGATTCATGTCCATTATTATCAATAACCAAAAGGAGATGATACAATTTGAGGCAGTCTTCACTTTAACCGCTCCAGTCCATAAAACATACTTCCATTTCACACTGCAAATAAAAGATTTGATATTAGTATCACACTAATACAATCAAGTCAGATTAGTGACAGACAAGCACAAAGAGCAGCTATTTCCAATCAAAAGCTTGGCAATATGAAAGAAAGCCACTTGGCAGAATAGACCAAAATTATGTTCAAAATTGTGGATATTGTACAAGAACAAGAAAGGAAACAAATAAACATTAAAATATAACGGGAAAGAGATAAACTTTTATGTAAAAACGGAAAAGCAATAAAATTTGAAAAATATTTTGACTGGCCAAAGAGATAATCAGATTGGACAATTAAAAGTTACCATTTTTGGAACAGACTCATCCATATGCTCACCAATTTATATCAAATAATGGATGAGGTTCACATGTGCAAGTGTATCTGTATTTGTGAGAGCTAAAATGCCCCCAAACTTGCGGCAGTATCATTATCGATTATTTTCTGAAAAATGACGAAATGCCATTCCTGGTTGGTGAAAACACTTCTGAAAGAAGAAGATTTCTCCACTTTGGAACTTGGATTTCAATCTTTGGGACATAAAAGCAAATGACAGAAAAGGCAAATGAATCTAACCTTTCTGCCTAGGATTGGACATAACCAAACCACTAAAACACCCTCTCCTCTCCTCCCCCCAATCTCAGAATCCCAATCCAGGGGGTTGAGTTCGGTGGCAGTGCGGTTATTGACAGAAAAAGAACTTTGCTTTATGCATTAACAAAGGTTTCTTCTTTGTACATTGACTTAGGGCTCTTCAAACTTCTGAAGTGTAAAGCACAACATTTTATTCATATACGAAAGCCACTTCCTTTTCCAGTACTCTATTTTTCAGGAACCATATGGATCATGTAAAAGAGATAAAGAAGAAAGTAGAAAGAAAATCTAAAACAACTATAATCATATAATACAAATTGATTAAAACAAGAAAGAGGGAAAAAAAGGACCAAGAAGCAAAGATGCATCAACAGTTTAACAGCAAAACCCCTCAACACAAAGAAACTAAGCTAATTTAATAAAATAAAATAGAACCTGAAAATAAAGTCAATCAAGAAAAGGAAAAGAGAGTCGCTAAATCCCCACCTAACAACAAAACAACATCATCCCTTGACACATTTATAGACATAGACACAAATATTTGCTCACATCAAAAAGCTTCTTATCTGCATGCACATATATATACATCAGAATCTCGATATAATCTCAAGAAGCAAAGATTGAAAAGGCAGCACAAAGAACTTACAAACAGAAAAGAAAAAAATGAGCACAAATTGAATAACATGCAAAAGATGAATGAAGTAATAGTAATACTAACATTTCTTACCACTATAAATTGGTTCAGCTGCTAATCAGAATAACAAAACTCCTTCAGCAGCTCCATTCTTCCAGTGCATGCATAATAAAAACAATCTGTAAAGACAGGGAAAATCGGGAAAATAGAAGAAGGGATGAGTTTATAGATCTAGAGAACAAAAGGGATGAAAGGAAAAGTTGTGAAGCAAAGAGAAGAAGAAGAAGAACTGTAGAAGAGGGAGGTGCTTGTTAGTTTAGTTTAGTGCTCTGTTTGTTTTTTTCTCCTCAGTTTCTTCTTCTTTCTTTCTGTTTCGCCATTACCTATGTCCTTCTTTTCTTTCTTTCTTTCTTTCTTTCTTCCCCTTTACTTTCTTTCACTCTCAATTGTCTCGAGAATCTCTCAACTCATGATCAAGACCATCATTATTATATTACAAAAAATAGCACTGAAAATTTTTTATTTTTTTAAAAAAAAGTAATACTCGATCACTCCTCCTCTCTTTTTTCTATTTCTTTTTACACACAGTTGAACACCACTCTCTCTCTTTGTCTGGAGTAATTTTTGATTGAAATGAACGCCTACCCAATAGGGGATAAACCGTTTTTATATATGTCCAAACAAAGATTTAGTAAATGTTTCTTCGGAGTAATATTTTTCTCAAAGAAAGAAAGTGGACTGCGATGTCTTTTTGATTTTGAGGTGCTATCCTATGCGTCCATGGTTCTGAACCATTCCGACCTGGTACCAATAGGAGAGCGTGTGCGGAAATTTGACCGTGGAGACTACAAATCTAATATGGATATGGTATAATGGCTTTCATTATGATTTAAGTTTCACATTCTTTTCTTTAGGCTTAAATTCATATATTCACTTCAACATTTCCAATTTATATGTGGGGATTTCAATTCTTTTAATTGCTATTGTTAGGATTCACTATAATTAAAACGACAAAGGAAAGATTGTGTCGATAGTTAGTCGAAAAAATATGCCACGACAAAAGAAAAATATATGTATTTTAAGTATAAAACGACAAAGGAAATATTATGTTGATAGTTAGTTAGCCGGAAACATATATCGTGACAAAAGGAAAATATATGCATTTTAAAAATAAAATGACAAAAGAAAATTTGAATGGTCAGTCAGTCGAGAAAAAGGAAAGATTTCGTTGACAGTTAGTTACGACGGAATAAAATTTGAATGGTCAGTTAATCAAAAAAATGTTTCACGACAAACGGAAAATAAATGTACTTCAAGAATAAAACGACAAAACGAAGATTGTGTTGATAGTTAGTCGAGAAATATACCACGACAAAAAGAAAAAATGTATTTTAATGAAAAGATTTTCTCGGCATCTAAACGACAAAATTAAAGATTTTGTTGCTCTTTATCTTTAGAAACGCTAACCAATAGCACAAAAAAAGCGTTTTCGGTCAAATGTTATTTTCATAAAATAATTACTTTAATTTTATTTAATCATATTTTATTTGAACAGGGACATCAAGAATATTTTGACGGCCAAAAAAATTATAAATACACAATTCATGTATTTAACACGTACAAGTAAAATGGCTCCTTTTAAATTGTCATAATTTATTACACTATCATAAATTGTCATACACATTGCTTCACAATGAATTTTATAATTTCTTGATTTCCATCCCAATGATTATATTTACAATCTTAATTGAAGTCCGAATGTTCTTAATTAGAAAACTCTTAGAGGAAATAGAATTTTCACAACAAAAGGAGCGTAAAACTATTTCAAGAATGGAAATAATTTCTCCACGGTTAGTCGATAAAATCAAATATTTTTGTTTTTCTCACATTTAACAATCCATTCACAAAACAGTTAAAACAGCAAAAAGAAAAGCCATTTTTAAGTCAAAACTATTTTCATTCAAATAACTATTCCATTATTACTTATTAATCATTTTTTATTTGAATACAAACAATGACAATATCTCAACAATGAAAGACAATATCCTAATAAAATGAATTTTGTGCATTTAACACATAAAATTGCTTCCTACATATCGTCATGATTTATTTCGCCACCACAAAATATCATAGACGTTGCTCTTACTATGATTTTATATTTTCTTGATTTTCCTCTTTATCATGATTTCTATCATTATAGCTAAAGTCTAAATCTCAAAATATTTATCATCATTATTCTCTTAGAGAAAGAAGAGCTTTTCGAAATGGGCTAGTAATTGAGTAAGCTTTGCAAATTACCACGCCCAAAAAAAAAAAAAGAAAACTAGTGAGGGAAGGTAAATTCATTTTACTTTTAGTACCTTATTGGCTCTACTTCTCTACACGTCATAAGATCATTGTGCCTGGTTGTGGATACAAAAGCACCAGATCATGCCCTTCACTTTCTAGTTTTAACCGCAAGCAAAACCTCAAAACTTCACCCAAATTCACTCCACATGAAAGTGAAATTCGGTCAGCTGGAACCAGAACCACATCCACAGGTAGCACCGTATCCCTGTGCAACTTTACTACGTGGCGGCACCACCCTATTTTACAATCCACAAACTTTATGACGCAAATAACCCTCTCTTTTTCTACAATGACGTGAGCTCTTCGAATGAACTCTTCCCACGTCCCCAAGTGCCAGGCCCTGTAACAGAATTGTCCGCACCGGTTCGACTTGGAGTGGTGAGGGAACCGGCTGGATGAGTGAGAGACGTCACTAAAGTCACCGGTTAGGTAAGCAAATGGCGCAGGGGTAACCGGTTGAAGCAGTGGCAGCGCGTGGGAGCGTGTTGGATAAAGATTAAACTGGAATTGAATGCGTGGTTGAGTTCCGCGAATTGGAGTCTCGGATTTCAGGGAAAGGTCAATTTTGGTTAAATGTTGAAGTCAAATCGCGTGGGGGGATAAAAAGCATGGCGCACCAACGACTAAAAACACCGGAAATTAAATTTAGCAAAAATAAAATTTCAAAATTTTTATTAATTCAAAAAATTTTATTTTTCGCTTGTATTAGAAATTAAAGCAATTATTATTTCTTTTGTAACGATGAGGGAAAGAAATCCAAAAAAGTGGATTGGATTTTGCAGACAAATAGTTATCAATAATTAAAGAAATTGTGGCAAGGGAAGAGACATGACAGCCGCCGCAGTTGACTAAAAGATACAATGCAAAAACTGCAAAATTGAAAACTTTTTGGCCTTCCTATCGTTTCAGAAGAAAAAAAACTTTTGGCCTAATTTTTTTGGGATGATGAGGTTTCACGAAATATTATTTAGCTTCGTTGAGGTTTTCAAAATCTCGTTTTAGCACCCTTGAATTGACATTTTGGTTACATTGTCAGCCCTTCTAATAAAAATTAACATTAGAAAATTCATGTTAGATGAGAGAGACTATTTTAGTGCCCTTATTACCCCTAGCTATCAAAAAATGAACATTTTACAAATCAAGGAAAAAAGTATTGAATTGGAATTATTTTAAAAGCAAGGGAATGAAAATTGATAAGCATTTATGTTGCAGCAAATAGTTAATTCTATAGCAGAGAGAGACAGTAAAAGCAAATACTATATTTTAAATCATTTCTATAAATAAAACCTTCTACTGTGTTGAAGGAAATTAACATATAAAACTCATGCATTTGAGCAAAAAACCTCAGCAATAGATGAAATTGAACTTCAATATCATACGGAGAATTTACTCGAAATAGACCGATCTTTTCATGGGTGTGAAAAAATAAAAATTTTATTATAAAAAGAAAAAGTCAAATTTGAAAAACTAAGACATCCAGAGCTTCAGTTATTTCATCTCTCTCATGCTCTATGTGAATAGGAACAAATAAATAGATAAATATAGTTGTATAACACAAAAAAAGGGGAAAAAGTACCTGCAATTCTTCTAATCCAAATGCGCTGAATATTTTATTGATTAAATTCTATATTTCGTTGACATTTGCAATTCAATAACATGTGTGTGTGTGTGTCAACATTGTTAAAAAAAATCAGGAAACTTAGAGAAATAAAAACAAGTTTAGGAAGTTTAAATATTAGGGTATTATTGATAATTCTTCACCTTTAATATTAGCATGGGGTCTCACCATCACTTAAAGGGCATTAAGTAAGATTTTAAAATTTTCAGGGAAGCTATGTTATATTTTGTGAATCCTCAAGAGATGTTTCTAAAATTATTCCTTTTTCTTTTTTTTTTTCTAGGAGCTCTACTGGGCCATTAATTAATACTAGTTGAAAAAGGCAACGAAGCACGTGAGAAAGGAGATGAAAAGAATAGTGGGAGAAAAAATCAAGAAAAAAGAAAAAGTTGTAGGCAAAACACATTGCAATATATGTCATAGAAAGAATAGGAACTATGGTCCGAGGAATTAGAATCATCCATTTTTTAGTTCCTCTTGTGGGCACCTACCGTTGGTGGGTAATTGAATGAATTTGAAAGTTTCATGTCAAGCAATCCAGCAAGTGGGAATTTCCTTTTTTTTTCTTTATTCTTCTTTGCGGTGAATCTGATTTTAGAGCAACAAGGAGAAAATAATTAATCAATAAACAAATATGTAGTTTGATCATCAAGAATTGTTTTTTTTTTTTCTTCTTTTTTGCTGCAAAGTTGCAAAATTTTCTTTCAAATGTACAATTAATCCCAGCTTGTAGGAGATTAAAATTACAATAATGTGTATGCATTTCAACTCATGTTTATTTGATGCTTACACAAATTGCCTCTATTATTTTTTCTTATTGATTGATTATTTAAAAATGTATTTCAAGAAATGTTAAGGGGGGATTATGTTTTTCTTTTGCTTTTGGCTGGTCTGTGAGAATGGGTAGGTGATACAATAAGTCTTCTGAATTGCATTACCATTGACTTTACTCAATTAATTGTCTTAAACTTACGCAGAGTATTGCTTAATCTTTTATCTTTCTGACTAATTCTGTGCCCGCTTCGATAATTAAGAGTCAGAGACTTTGTCCACCCAAAAAAAAGGTAATTAATTAACAAACAGTAATGTATAATAAATTCTACTTATATAAGTCCCTAGAGATGTAATCAATCAATGAAGGATCATTTAAGCCAATGAGTACGGTAGAGCAATGCCAGAAAATTGCAAACGTTAATTCTATCTAAGTAGAAATTCTCTTTTTTGGTTCAACAAACTAAAAATGATTTTTTAACAACCTCCAAGATAGATTTATATTTTTAACATGAACTATCAAGTCTTGAATTATTTCTCTTTCCCGTTTGTTTTTTTTTTTTTTTTGAGTGATTTACTTTTCCCTATAGGCTATGTTGCCACAAATATTAAAAAGTATCTATCAATGACTTAAAAATCACTTTTGCACCTAAAAATATGAATACAAAACTAAAATACTAGAAATATGAATGACAACTATGTCAAATTTTAAATTTCAAATACAATTTTTTTCACATGTGCCATAAATCCAACAGTAATAGTGTTTATACTATCAATGTATATAAGATTTAATCTTATTTTTCAAAGAATTATCTTTGATAGGAAAGTCGATGAGGCCTTAATTCATCGACTAAAGTTGAAATTTTAAAACTTTGAAGTTCTGAGTTTCAATTTTCATTTTTGGCTCTCCGTTTTCCAAATTCCACGCCCTCCCCACTTTGCCCAAAAAAGAAAAAAAAAATCTCTGATAAAAAATTCAAACCATTTTATATTTCTACATTTTATTACTAATTTTTGAACTGCATATATACACCCACGACCTTTCCCCTAAGTTTGTGGCCATTTTTAGGTGGTGAACCTGAAAATGATATAATCCGTTCACAAAATGAATATTCATGCCAGGCTAGGCCGTGCTTATTTGTTTGTTTATTGATGTCTTTGTGACGCCAATAATCGCTCGTGCTGCGAGAGTAACACGTGCAGTTGGAGCCATGAATGAAGACATTTGGACGATGGAGAGCTAAAGCAGCCCAGCAGAAAAGGCCGAGGGGCTCAGGCGATGTTATGACGTCCGTCTCTCTTGCTCGAAATGTCCGGACTCCACCCTTGCTTACGTTGGAGGCTTGCCTGGGCATTGCGGTGGATTTCGGCGGTGCTTCTTCCTTATTCAACTTTCTCATGCTCATAAATCATGTAAATACACATTTGAACGTGCACAAGAGGTGGCACTACTTCAAAAAGTCAAAAAGAAAACAGAGATGAGATCATAAATAAAAAGAATTTATGACGCAGGGAAACAAAAAGGAGAAAAGACGCCTGGGGAGACACGACTGTTGTTCATAACTAAGGCTTATAACTAAGCAAAATAGGATGAAAACTCTTTGTTGTTTATGCACAAAAGGGGTGGAAGTATTCAAATGCACTACTACAAAGTTTACTCGTTGATCATTTCATACTTGTGGTATTTTTATTTCATAGTTGTGGATGTGATGCAAAACACCAATAATATTTAGGATTGTTAGTGGAGTCGGGTCAATCCAAACTCACTGAACCTAAATTTTAATTGGTCCGAATAGAGATTTAGTTTAAATATTAGGTCCAAATTAAATGTAAATCGAGTTTGGATCATACTAGATTCAATCTCGATTAAAGTCTAGCCTATATATAAGTATAATTATATATGTAAAATATATATAATAATATCCATAATTATACATATTACGACATAAAATGTTAATAATTTATATATAAATTTGTATTAATTCATAATTATAAAATATATATTATACATAACTATGTATTTAATTATGAATTTGGATCAAACCCAATTTGAAACCGAAATTTATATAATAGTATGAGTTGAGTTTGAACTTACTAATATGAGCTCGAAACGTAAAAGTTCAAAGGCCAAAATTTCATATAAGTTGTGAGCAAAGTTTGGCCTTGCTAAAACATAGCTCAAAAAGCCCAATTGGCATCCCCAATAATATTACCCCATTATTTGATTGTCTTGTTTTGAGAAAACATTATTGGGCTTGTTTAGATACAAATTTTTTATTTTCAAAAAAATAAAGACTTGCATCATAAACATAGTTTGCTAACCATCTTTTTATATTTTTAATCATATTTTCATTTCACATATATCACATCATAAAAATGCCACAATATATATTTGCAAATAATCTCCTATTTAAGCACACATATTGTTTGTCTAGAATACTCATCTATAGTATTTTTTTATAAATACTCCAAGAACACTATACATTATCTAAAAAAATACCCAAAACAATACACAAAAATTGCTAAAATACCTAAAACATTCACACAGCTATATGCATTTCCACATCAACCACCACGACCTACTACTCTTCATCTCCCTCTCCATCCTCTGTCTATTTTCTTTCCTTAACCATCTATCCCCTTCTTCTACGTCTCTTATTATCTTTTTCATCTTCTTTTTCTTATGACCAAAATTGTAGGAAAAAAGGCCTGAGAAGTAATAAACAGAGGGTAAACAAAGGGATTGGAAGAAGTAAGGTGGCTAGAGGAAGGTGGGGAAAGGATAGTTGGGGAAAAAAAAAGAGGAGGGAAGGGTGGGGAAAATGAGAGTGGCAGAGATAGAAATAGTGGGTGGCGAGGGAAAAGAAATAGGAAAAGAGGGGGAAAGAGGACGTGGGAGATGTCGAAGGAGTGGAGAAGTAATTTTACTATGATCTCTAAAAATACACTAATAACACATTAAAAAGATAGGATAATTTCAAAAACCTCCCTTGAGGTTTTTGACAATTTCACTCATATTCCTTCAGATTTGAATAATTACACTAATCTCCCTTCAGCAGTAAAATAACTATAATGTTCTTCACTTATAGATAATTTCAACAAACGACAAAACCTTACAACTATAATCAAGTTTTCATTCTAAAGCAACTGCTACCAAACAAACAAACTCTTCTCCTCCCTCTCAGTGCCTCACTCTTCTGTCTTCTTCCTCTCATCATCCATTCTTTGTTCCACAGCCGCCATCTATACTACAATTTGAAACATCCTGAATCCTTGTTAGTAAGGAAATATACCTCTTTTTTATTTATTTTTTGTTTTTTTTTCTATTTTTTGTAAGTATTGTAGAATTGAAATTGCCAAATGACAAGTTGGAGGAGTAGATTTGTTGTCAAACTAAATGAAAATGAAAATGATGGTGGTGATATAGACTACAAATAAGAAAAAAAAGTAATGGCTAAAAAAAGGACATGAATTGAGGATTGGGGAAGGTTACCCTATTATGTTGATTGTGCAAAATAGATTTTTGGGATATAAAAGTTGCAATCGGATTTGCCTACAGATATAGGATTTGGTCGCTAGTATTGCTATAGGCTGCTCTGTGTTGGCATTCTCGATGGGTTAGATTATTTTAGCATTAAGAATGTTGTAACCATTAGGATTGAAGTTTAAATAGTGACATTGGTCAATTCAAATATTGAATTTAGGCCCAGAAAAATGAGGGTAAAGACTAGGTTGGAAGCTTTGGGACAACGAAGGTGGGAGATATTGGGTTGTCAAAATTGTAAGAATATAAAGATCAAGTCAAGATGGACAAGTTGAGGTGAATTGTTGAATTTGTCAAGATAGTGGTTATACCGTTTGCAATGGTTGTAGCGTGGATGAAAGCCATAAGTGAGTTTTTTTTCTTCTAACAAAAGGGTATTTTAGGAGTCTTGAGGACAAATTTAGCATATTGGATTTATATTGTTACTGAAATACTTACAATAGGGGAGGTAGGCATAATTTTTTAAACTAAAGAGGAGCTACCTGCAATAATTAGATACCTTAAGGAAGGTTTCTGAAATTATCCCTAAAAACATTTGAAAAATATCACATTAAATGTTTTATTGGCACACTTTCTATTGTTCAATTATTATGAAAATATACCTAAAAAACACACATCTAAAAGATTCCTGTGTTTCCATAAACAAGAACCAAAAGGGTTCTTGGATCGGGTTATTTAACAAGATCTTGCTATATATTTTGTTCCTTAAAAAATCTAGGGATTTTAGGATTGAAAAAATGCCTTCCTCCACTCACCGTCCCAAAAACCACTGTCCCATACTACTTTCCCTACCCTCTTGCACTCTTTCCTTACTGCCTCTCCCCATCTTTCATAATCCTTCTCACTTTTCCCTTACCAACACAACATCCATTTCCTTTCTTACCCCTATCCTTACAACTACATTCCCGCCACTCCTTTCCTGTTCCCTCATTTTTCACTCCAAACCCTAATCTAGTATAGTTTTGAGAAATGGGAAAGTAAATAAGGCTGGAGATGCAGGGCATACGGGAGATATGGGAAAGAAAGGAACATGGACGCTAGCGGGGAAAGCGGGAGGGGAGACGGGGGAGTTTAGGGGAAAAAGTGAGAAATGAAAAATTGTTAAAGAAGAAGGGCGAGAGAAGGGGGTTGCATAGATAGGACAAAGCAAGGGATGGCCAAGAATAGTCAAAACGGAAAGATAAAAGGTTATTGCATGTGTGTGTGTGTGTGTGTTTTTTTTTTTTTTTTATAGTGTTATTGGAGTTATTTTTTCATGTGCTTTTGAGGGTTAGTTCTGTTGCTTTTATTTTAAAAATTTTGACTTTTTTAAAGGAAACCAATCGAACAAATTTGTACATACTCATCACTACTAGTTCTATTTTCTATTTTTCTTTTTATAATTTCTACCACTTTTTTTGTGCCTCTATTGATCTCATGTCAAATCTATTAATTATTGGGAGCAATCACCACAATAGAGAAAGGTAAAATGTTCATTTTAAACATAAGGTAGAATTTAAAATGTTTTAAATGTGATGCGGCACTATGTAGAAGTTAGTATTTAGGGCAAAAAGATTATTTAGCCCTCAAACTTTAAGGGTCTCATACTTTTAGTCCTCTATCCATTATTTGTATCTTTTTAACCCCTAAAATTATTTAAAATGTGTACTCATACCCCTTTCATCAATTTAAACCATTAACTTTAGGGAAATATATTTCAAAATGACGTAGTTTTGATCTTCTTTTTCCTCAAATCAAAACCGGTGGCTATTGATCTATTCACTACCAATCAAAGGCCATTGACATGTAAACCCTTGGATTTCATCTTTTGCATATACTTCAAATTTTGGCTTAGTTTTCAATGCATCTCACTAGATAAGACTAGATTTGAAGTCAAATATGGTAGTTCTATCTCCATTTTACAAATCTTTCACTAGGTCTTTTGGATTTTATATCAAAATGTTCCTTTGTGCATGAAGAGTTTAAATCGAGAAAGAATTTGACATAAAATGCTCCAAATTGTCATGAGTTAACTAGTACTTTTTCAACCTTTTGCATTTACTTCAAAACCTAATATGTCCATTTTTTACTATTTTATATCGATGAACTCTTCATTTCATAAAGAATTTGGATACATGACTTATTTGTCTTACTTTTGTGTTGAATTAAAAATCCTAAACCAGAGTTACTCTCTTTACTAACTTGCAAGAAAAAATTTCCATTTTCATTCGTGCATCGCATTTTTTTTTAATGTAAACGGAAGGATTCAAACCCAAAATCTCTCACTTACACTCCTTCCCTCTAAACATCCAACATATTCCTTCCCTCCTCGTGCATCACATTTGATACTCTTTTCATTAACTTTAACACCTCAAACGAACGAAAGAACTACAAGTGTCCCTTTTTAATAGTTCAAGGGTCAAATAAGTACAATTAATAGTTTGAGGGCTAAAGTATAAAATTATTAAAATTTGAGAGCCAAATGGGCTTTTTGCCCTGGTATTTGAATACGAACATCTTGAAATGACCGCTGGAAACGTGGTGGCTTTCACACGATAGAATGATAACAACGCTTTCTGTCTCAAGTTTGTGAACATTGGCCCTTCAAGAATCCGACAATTAAATTGGCTTCGTTCATGTTCGCCTCTATCTCTATCAGCGAATAAATTCATTGGAGATATAAGATTTCTGGACATTATCAACCAAATAATGTCCTTTGTTTTTTTTCAAAGGTTTGTTACGTAGAACATCAAGAACGGGACCAGAAAGCTTAGAACTTTGCTTTTTCTCTATCTTCATTGTTGACATGGAAGCATCCGTATCTAAAAGTAAATTCAGCTGCACCCTTAGCATGTCAAGTTACTTAAGCTGGGATCAGAAAGGCGGGGAAAAAGGAAAAAGTTAAGATGAGAAAGGGAAGAAAAAAAAATACTAGCAAGGTTGCACTTCAATTTTTCAGTTTAAAGGATATTATAAACCTTACACGGAATAAGGAGAACGAAAGATTACTTTAAAGTCAACCAAATCTTTACCTTTACTCGATTAAAGTGTTTCTTTCCCCTGCAATTTCCACGGGATCATTATGCATTACATAGTACCATTAAACCTTTTAGGAAACTCATCAAGAAGTTTATTTCCAAAGAGTACTTATGAATAGTCTATTCAAAAATATGTTGAAATTGAAAAATAGAGTAGGAATTATACCCAGAATTCGAAACAAGTCCAAATTGTGAAAAGAATATGCGATATATAAGATTTGAAATAAGTTTTAGCTGCTGAAATCGCAAAAGAGAATGTTTCAAACTATACAAATAGGGAGAGTAAGGTGGTGGTGAGTTGAGGTGGAAGGACAGTGGTAGAAGAGAGAAATACGTAATTGATCTTTTGAGGTATGTATTCTAAAAAATTTGTGATGTTTTTAGAGGTTATTGTAGACAAAATTGTTTAAAAAGTTGTATAAAAAAAACCCCTCAAAAAAAGCGGGGTACCAAACACAAATATTATTTGCTTGAGATTCATGTAGAAAATTATGTTCGCGAATCTTAGATTGTTCCATCTAGATTATTTACCTGAGATTCCTGAAGAAAAAATAGTTTTGAAGGCATAAGTTCGTAATTAAAGTCGAGTGATTGATCAATTACTTCTATCTACCTAAATAAAAGAGCCTTAGTAAGTCAAAAGAAATCAAAAATCAAAACAGGATAATCAATCGAAACTGCAACAGATAAAATTTTTTAAAGTTTGATTAGTTCACATGAATCATTTGAATCAAACCAAAATTAATACCTCTCTGGAAGGAATTCTTAAAGGACTTCATGCATGATATGAAGATAAAAAAACCTGTCGAGACTTGTGAACATCTATTGACTTTCTCTCTAGTTGTTGTGCTTGTGCGTGTGTGTGTGAAAGTTGTTATTTTAATTACGTATGTTCTCTCTCTTGAGCGACATGTCTAATTGAATAGAATTAAAATGGACTATTTGAATACTTGGATTTTACTCGTAAGAAAAATCCTATATTAAGCGACATAAGATTTAAATAATAGAAATAAACTAAAAGATGATCTACTTTCTTGATTTTAAGAATTTTCATATTTATATCTATCATTTAAAATGTCATGATTTTCTATCGCATTTTATAAATGGACTCTTTTTTTAATACAACTTGAGCAGGGGGATTTTGCTTGGTTTCGGCCTTTGTATGGACCGGAGGGTGAATCTAATCCGTAACTATACTTATGATGGTTTTTCTTCCGTAATCAAAACTCGATGTCCAAGGGCACTTATTTGCAATTTCTTTGCAATTTAGCGCCTTCGTTAGGCCCAATGATCAAGAGAGAATTCCTAAAATTCTTCTCGCTTACAAGCTTAGGGTTCAAATTTTATACCTAATAATTAGGAATGAAAAAGATATATGAAGAATTGGGAGGGTATATATATATATATAATTGTTACTACAAAAAAATTACTATCCTGTTAATGTATAAAATGTCAATTCTATATTAAGTACGTAATCAATTTAGGAACCTTTTCAATTCCACCAGTTGGTGGGCCATGAAATTAATTTAGGACTCTTATCTGACTCCCTAGTATGGTTCTTCATATGGGAATGACAGGAATTGAAATGTCTCAGGATTAATGGGCTCCATTGGATTTCAAAAGTTTTTGTACTACCCTAGGAAATGGGTCCCCTTCGGGCCATAGGCACTGAGGCCTTCAAACACATGGCATGCCTTGATTGTTTGGCTGGCCTCAATAAAAAAATGAAAAAAAATGTAGGTTCAGTGTTTTGGTTGGGTTGGGGGCTCTGCCTGACAGTATAAATGCATTGTACTAGCACTTGTTAGTAGTGGCCTGCGAAAAAAGCTGCAAGTGCATTTACTTGAGCAGTGTTCATCCAACCACGGAATTTGGATTATAAGGTCCCACTTCACCTGAAGAGAACTTCTTGGTGAAAATTTCACCAAATGGGCTGATCTACATCGTTCATTCGATCACGTTTATAATAATATAAAATTACGTTAAGATATATTTCAAGTGTTATATTTTAAAAAATATAAAATTAATTAAAATAAAAAAATATATAAAATATATAAATATAAGGAAGGATAATAATTATTAAAATGTACGTACACATGATAGATTAGATAAACGAATGCTCTGTGTACGTCAGCTAGAAAAAACATTACAATTATGTACATTGATATGTACAACATTCATGAATTACATGCATTAAATAAACTGTATTGTCATGTAACAGTTTGTTTGTCTGGCAGCTACCTGGTAAGAAGTATCACTGTGGTGCAAACAAACAGGGGTACTATTGTACTTGGGAATTTGGATAAGGATAAGAAAAAAAAGGGGAAAGATATTTTTGTTGAAAGGTTGGAAAGAAAAAAAAATGAAGAGGAGTATCTGTACGATATTTAGACATCAAAGAATTCGTGATTTGTAACAATTAATTTCTGTTTCCATATTTTGGTTCATTGTCTGTTAATGATAGAAATGTCTTCTCTCACTATCTCTTCTTTCACCATCTCTTCTTGTCTTAGAAGAAAGAAAAAACAATATTACAAAGTTAAAAAAACAAATATGAAATAAAAAGATAAGATTTTAAGATCTAGGATAAAATAACCATACATAACTTTGCCAAACATAATCAAATTTATGTTCCTATCATCAACTAAATTGGATGTTGGCAACTGCACTAAAATACTCTTCCTCGAATGCATCCAGAGAGACTTAAGAGCTCTATTTGAAAATTTTTATGTTTTATATGAATATATTTCTCAATTATTTTAGTATATTTTTCTCTGGATCCCTTATTGACGCTTTTGGGTCCATCCCTTCTCCTTAACGTAGAATAAGATTAAATGTCGAATTAGACTTTCAAACGCTTCCTTGAGAGTTTGGTGTGGCGACGGCAACTCAACATAGGATGGGCTCTCTCATGGCCCAAATTGTCGCCCAAGCATCTTTCCACATTGTATCCAAATTTCAAATCATCAAATTCTAACGCGCAGAAACGAATAAAAAACTATGGGCCTTAAACTTGTTAGCTATGATGGAATCAAGGCAAACTTTGTTCGGCTCATCACGCTAGATTCACTTCTTTTGTAATTCCTGTATAAGAATTAGACGGGCTACCTGAAGGCAAAACCAAAAGGCCCACAAACTTTGAGCAATGGCTGTGTATGAGACGTGCTTATGTCCAAATTCCAAAGCCCAAAAAAAGACTTCATTTGGATGGTCATTTTGGTAAATAAAATCTCTGCGATCACGATTGGTAATGTACCAGATCTCACTACCGTCTCGAAGACAATTTTTATGCTAATCTCATGGTTAAAATGAGGTTGAATTTGCAGTTAATGGTCAATTTATTTTGTATTCCTCTAAATCCCCTTTAAGTTTATGTTATTAACAAATATAAGGGTGTTTCTTTTTTTTTTAAGTTGAATGGATTCGACTCTGGTTATCACTGTAGGTCAGTACATGATCCTGTTTTTATGTTAATCTTATGGTTAAAATGAGTTTGAATTTGCAATTAAAAGTCACTCTATTTTACATTCCTCTAAATCCACTTGAGTTTATGTTATTTTTCCTTTTGATGAAAAAAAAGTTTGGACAGATTCGACTCCGATCACCCTCATCGGTCAGGGCATATTGTTGCAACCATACATCGCTTATGAAAATTCTTACACATTACTCACCAACACAACCCTTAATCACATCGACAGCATAATTTAAATACACGACCTTTTGTGAAAAAAGTGTCTCGTCCTTATCATCAGATTAACTTGTAGTATTGTAGTAGTCTTGTTATGTTAAAAAAGATTAATTATATGCCGTTACGTTGGTGTTTGGATAAACTTATCTGTGAAATAAAAAAGAATAATATATATAAAAAAAATTCATAAACCTATTCTTGGAACTACCGGGCAATGGAAGTAATCCGGATAAATACCCCTGAAAAGTGCAAAAGGGTGACTCTCCCAATAATGATACGCTGTCAAATGGGTCCAATGTGATTAGCCAGAGATACGGTGGTGGAGATGTCACGAGATGAGATCAAAAGCCACTTTGTTGGATTGCATGCACGGCATGGCCATTTTCTGCTGGTTACTAGTACTTGTCCGCTTCTCTTCTTTAAATAATCATATCATCTACTATTACAATTCCATGGTATTGATAGCAATATTATATGTTTGTTTACTTTTTTTTTTTTTTGTCGAAACGATAGGTGTCCTATAACCTAATCTAGCATAGTCTAAGGGGAAGGAGAGGAGGTCCTATAACCTAATCTAGCATAGTCTAAGGGGAAGGAGAGGAGGTTCGATGTGAGTACAGACTCCATCGATGAAGGTCAATTAAGACCGTCACAAATTGTGACAAATTTGTGGGAGGCAGGGATTGAACCCCTGACCTCCAGCATCACCTTTAATGGTGATGACCACTGGACCAAATGGCTAGTGGCTTATATGTTTGTTTACTTCCCATCAAGAAAGTATGGCATCCATGAGAGACAGCTAGGGTATATTTTTATCTTCTTGTTGAGAAATGACATTAGGTTTGGAGCAAGTGACCAACCAAGACCTTTTCCCTTTTTCTTTTTTTTCTTGTTTGGCTAGTTCATAGATTAGACATCTAACCTTTCATATATGCTTTTAATCTTTGTTTGAATTTGGATTCGGAGCAATGTATGTTTTCCCAATGGGCACTTATTAGTCGGACAACTAATAAGTGTTTAACAGTCCAATGTTATTATCAAGATTTTGACGGATGGAAAAGTTCGGATTTTTTTGAAAAGACAAAAGGGAAAAAAAATCCGTGTTTGGACATTCAGATTTACAGCCAGAACGTGAATGGCGTAATTGTTGATTTATAGCTTTTGAAATAGACATCGGAAAATGTCATGGTTGCCTATGGCCTAACCTTCATGATTAATTTTGAACATAAACCCAAGTAATGATGAATGGATTCCAAATGACACAAAATGATCAAATCAAAATCATGAGACCATCAAAACATTATACTACGAGGGGAGAGAGTGATTCTTTTTCTTCTGCAATTTGCCGGGCAAAGAGCTCTGCTGAGGTTTCACCGATCTCCATTTGAGGTTTTAAAATTTGCACCGACTTTCTCTTATTAGAAATTTGGACTTTATTGTTTAAAAAATAAGATGTAGTGGAAGTACTGCTTTATCCTAAGATATTATACTTTATTACAAATAGATATTTGACAAAAAAAAAAGGGTTAGGGCACTAAATAAATGAAATTAACTAATTAAATCAGAATGATGACATTTATTTAATCTCAAATTAACAGCCGTAATTACAGTAAAAAATGGCATTAATTGCTATCCTAAGATGGTGCCATTTTTTTTTTTTATTGACATCACTTGACAAAAACAAGGACTTTATTAGCAAGAGAAATAGAAGGATTTTCTGACTAACTAGTTTTATTGAATCTTGTGTCGAGACAAAATTTATTCATGCCTTTCTGCTTATTTGTTACTCCTATGTTTGTTTTTGTACCAGTACTTTACTTTTACCTTACTAACTACAATAAAAAAGGGTAATTTTTTTACCCCAGATTTAGATGCTTATATTGATAATCTAATAGCTATATAGACCTCGTATTCTTTATATGTAGTTGTAAAGGACAGAAAATATAGCTGTTGCACTTTGCACTAGCTATTGTAAAAGATCATTGTTGCTTCTTGTTACTGCATCTTTTTCAATTTCACTCATACTCCTTGATTTTTGTTAATTGTTTCATTCTTTATTAATACAACTTGAAGACAATTAGAAAAGGGCATGCATGGAACAAATTTATCATCTCACTTCTCAAAACAATTTTTTCATGACGTGGACCGATTAGGTTATCAAAACGTTTAGTTCAAGGAAGGCTAGTATGATCTCTAATATTTCAGGGGAGAATAGTGAAAGTGTCAAAAATTTTAGGGAGGTTTCTGAAATTATACCAAGCCCATAACACGGGTTGCATTTGTGAACAGAGGTCGGGTACTGTGCTCCCGACATTCTCATCCTAGCCTCGAAAGTCAAACTGTCAAAAGATCCTATTGAAGATTCCAAGAGTCCAGTGTCCACCGACTCCACCCTAATGTCCCCAGTTCCAAAAAAATACTCCGTATATGCATCAAAGACAAACAACTCCCTGAACAAAAAAAATACTCCGTATATACATCAAAGATAAACAACTCCCTAAACGAATATTTTTTTTTTTGGGTTTTGAGCAAGAATTGAACCTTCTTGTTTGGAAAGGGATTTTTCACCAAAAAAATTTCTACGTTTTCCGTGAACAAATTTTTCAATTATCTTTTATTTCGCATATATCAAATCGCTACAGTATATTTTTAACAAAAATTTTAAAAAATTACAATCTAAACACGATCGACATAGTTTATTAACATATGCAAAAAGAGTTTGTACAAAAGGAAAGGTCCTTATCTACATCAGTATAATTCCACTAACTATTTACACAATTAAAACATTAAAATGAGAGTCCCCCTTCTAAACGAGTTGGTTACTACATTAACTTTATATTCTTATAAAAATTTTAACTTGCAATTAACTTAGAAGGTGACCATGCCTTTTAGGACAGAAAAATAAATGAAAAAAAAATAACACTGATCTCTCTATAACGATACTATCCTTTGATTTATTGAAATTGGAAAACTTTGTTACTAAAAAAAAAGAATAGTTACATATGGAAACTTCAATTTGTCTAAAAATTGTCAAAGACAATTTATGCTTGGATTGCTTGTTTCCGTCGAAAAATATTGTCGTTTTCCGTGATCACATTTCCCTATCACCTTTTTCCCTCACATATATCAAATCGCTACAGTAATTTTTTCATGAAAAATGACGGAAAATGCAATCCAAACATAACCTTAGTGAAATGAGTTCCAAAAATAGTTGATAATTTGAATAAATTAAACCTTGTCACGAAGGTTTTGAAAGCAAGAGAAGCAATGATCATTCTATCTTGCATTTATGTGAAAATTTTGTACATTACAATTATTTCCCTATCTTGCATTTATGCGAGAATTTTGTATGTCCTGATTATAACTTATAAAATGCAGAATTACCATTTGATAACTCCATCTAACAAATATTACGTCTTACAATTCTCTAATTTTTTTTTCTTTCTTTTTTTTTGGGTTATATATAATGGATACCCAAATGGTGGGGCCACCGGCTGCTGCGCCTGCATTATTTTCTATTTATGTGACATTAATTTAAGACTTATGTCTGGATTAGACTTTCGCTTGTTCTCTTTGACTACACTTCCACAGTTCACACTCTTCAACAACAAAATCCTCAAAGCCAAAGGTTCTCCGGCAAATTCTCTCCACTGACTCCGACGACTTTCCGTTCCCATTTCCGGCGACAATGCAACCAAATCTGCAGTGGATTCAACCTTCCAACTAGGCCACATCTCTCTTACATAGTATTCCCTCTTTCACTCTGGCAACAAAGGAAAATAGAAAAACGCCACATTATTGTAATTTGCTCAATTGTTTTGAAGTGTTTGAAACATGGGTTCTCATTTTCTCTGCATTTAGTTCCATCCCAGAAGAAGTTGTACGCATTTTTACTGGTTTAACTACATTCTTCACACTGATTCTTCACTTATTTTTGCCTGCAGTTTCTCCTTTGAACATAAAAATTTGATCTTGCACAAATGCTCTTTTCAATGGGCCATTGGCCTAAATTTGGGTTTAAGTTTTGAAAAAGTTACAGTTTTTAGTACAAAGAATGTTTTGTATAGCTGCAATTTTTGTAAAAATTACCATCAATGACCAACCAATAAAGTAGATTAGTCTTTTGTTTTATGTGTTGACTTGTGATAATATCTTCATGTATATTCTTTTTTTTTTCTTTTGTTATATCAATATCATATGGTTGCAGTAGTCCTTGATCTTTACAACTTTGAATACCTGTAAAACACTTCTTCTTGTCTGTTTGAGGTTCACGAAGTGATTGTATAAGCCTTTAGGCTCATAATTTTGACCTGTATTGGGTCCCATTTGAACCAAGATTTCAACACCAGGCCCAATCAAATCCATAAAATAAATATATGTTGAAATGCATTTGTGGAATACATGGTGGTCCAGGATTGAATTGTTTAGGTCATGAGCTCTTTGGTGTAATCATCATCTGTGGATTCATTTGTTTCTAACATGTTGATTTTTCAACTAGGACCAAACCAGTGTTGTATCCCTGGCTGCATACAAGCTCTTGCCAATAGAAGCATCTACCAGAGTTGTCCTGAAGCTTGAGGACTGTGAATACCTTTTCAGGTATCATATTCTAAAATGTTGCAGTCTATTTTCTATCGTTCTACATCTTTCATTCAACTACATGTGCATTTGGTTTAGATATTGACTAAGTTAACATAAACCTAAATTACAAGACTTTTTGATTCCTCTACCCAATAGTTCTACAAAATTACTTCAGTCCTTTCAAAATGATAAAGACAGTTTAGAATACTCTTCCCTATGGTGAAATGATAGCCATTTCTTTCTGCTTGTCTTTTCCAAGCAACTACAGGTTTCCTCGTGTTTCAAAGCTTAGCAATTTTGTTAGCTTAATTGTTGCCCTGTTAGATTTGAATCATTGCTTCTTGTTCTGCGGCAGCTGGATGTGGTCCAATTCTGTTGCTATCTTCATCTTTGAGCATATGCAGATATGCTTAGACAAGAAAAATTGATCTTCAGTACAGCAGTCCAGCTCTGTATTTCTCTTACCCTGCTCCTTAACTTTGTTGTCAGTTCAGAAATTCGACTAGGCTCCAAAATCTCGGTAGAAGATAACAACTTTTGGGTCTCCTCCAATGGGGATTTTGCAATTGGATTTTTTAGTTATTTCAACCTATATAAAGTTGGCATTCACTTTAATTCAAGTTCGATCCCTATAGATAAGCAAACAGTGGTTTGGGTGGCTGGAGCAGACCTTAAAGTTGGTAACAAGTCATATTTCCAGCTTGATGAGAGTGGGGAATTGTTTCTTTTTGATTCTGACACTGGAATAACTGCTTGGACAAGCAAAACTAGTAATGCATCTGTAGTATCAGCTCTTCTTCGTGACGATGGTAATTTTGTCCTGCTGAACAAACAAAAGAGCACTGTTTGGCAGAGTTTTGATAATCCCTCTGATACACTTCTCCCAGGCCAGAATTTCTCTGCTTCCCATGTACTCCGGCCTCCTAGTAACAGTCCTGTTTCGAGCTATTACAGTCTTTATATGGGTGACTCTGGTCAATTGCAACTTAGGTGGGAAACTAGCATCATTTACTGGACCAGTGGGAATCCATCCCAGTCAGCTCATCGAGCAATACTTAGTGCTGATGGAACACTGCAATTAATTGACCAAACATCCAAGTCTATTTGGTCCATTTTTGGAGACGACCACAATGATTCGAACGTACATTTTCGGTTTCTTAGGCTGGATGCTGATGGAAATCTTCGGTTGTACTCTTGGCAAAATGCTTCAAGCTCATGGAGATCTGTTTGGCAAGCTGTCAACAATCAGTGTGATGTATTTGCAACTTGTGGCGTCCATGGCATTTGTGTATTCAACGAGTCTGGCTTACCAGTTTGCAAATGTCCATACATGCCAGCTGGTGAGTTTAACTCAAAATGTTTGGCTTCCTCTGATGAAAATTGTGATTCTGGTTCTTCCCTGATTCTGTATGAGCATACTTTTCTATATGGAATTTACCCGCCTAACGATACAATTGTGCATACCAACCTGCAAGAATGTAAAACCTTGTGTGAGAAAGACCCACGTTGTACTGCTGTAACCTTCATAAACAATGGCACTCCACAATGCCGAATAAAAAACACTAGATATATGAGTGGCAAGTCTGATCCTTCATTGGGTTCTATATCTCTGATAAAGACATGTTCAGATCCTGTTGCAGTTTTACCTCAATCCCCTGAATCTAAACTTATTCAAAAGTCATCGCGGAAAATCTGCATTCCTTGTCTTATTGGAGTTGCTGCAGGAACATTTGGCATAATTCTTGTGATCCAACTTTGTGCTGGATTCTACTTTTTGAGGAGAAGAAAATATATCAGGAAGAAAACTGATTTTAGTAATGTGGATCCTAATACCGGAGGTTGTATCATGTTATCATATGCTGAGATTACTGAGCTGACAGAGAATTTTAAGCACAAGATTGGTCCCAAGGTGTTCAAAGGTGTACTTCCAGATAAACGACCAGTTGCAATCAAAGATTTGGCTACAAGCATTGAAGAAAGGAAGTTCAGGAGTGCAGTTTCTAAAATAGGAAGTATATTTCATAAGAATCTGTTAAAGTTGGATGGTTACTGTTGTGATTCAAGCAACAGGCTCTTGGTCTATGAATTTGCAAAGAACGGCTCACTTGGAGATTGTTTGGAAGATCCAAAAATGTGCAAGAGATTGACATGGAGAAGGAGGATAAGCATTTGCTTAGCAGTGGCAAGGGCTATTTATTACTTGCATACAGGATGTAGAGTTTACGTTAGTCACGGGAATTTAAAATGTGAAAATGTGCTTTTAGATGATAACTTTGAAGTCAAGGTGAGTGAATTTGGGTTGCAGACTTTTCTTAGTGAAGAATCAGACACCGAACAAACTGCAGAGGCAGATGTTAGAGATTTTGGGAAGATGTTGTTGAAAATAATGAGTGGAAGCCAAAATGCAGATGATGCTTGTGAATGGGCATATGAAAAATGGCTAGCTGACCAAAGCTACGAAATAGTTGATAGTCGATTGGAAGGAAGTGTGAGTTCAGATGAGTTGCAACGAGCATTGAGAATTGCATTCTGGTGCCTGCAAGCTGATGCACGGATGAGACCTTCAATGGGCGAGGTAGTTAAGGTGCTAGAAGGCACATTGAGTGTTGATATTCCACCACCACTCTTTTCTCATTGCCATTCTAGGACATCATCAGAAGAAAAACTGGAATCAAATGCAGAATCGGGGTAAAGGCTTCTACCCTCCCATTTTAAGTTCCTCTTCCCCCCTCAATTGTATAGTTAAGTTCATTGTAACAGCAGCGCAAATGCAAGTATCAATGCATGGTTGTACCCTTTATAGTCCATATGCTTATTCCATCATCTGAAGATCTCTGATGAGCATATTCCATCCTTTGCTCAGCTTTAAGGGGGCGCAACCATTTTGAGCAATGAATTTCTGTGATGCATTTTTTTAATCAGTAAGCCTGTGCAGAAATTTTATAATTTTTCATTGTCGTTAGTGTTGTTCTTTTGTAGTGGATCTCCTTTTCAGTGTAGCATGAATTGATATTTTCTTTGCTTTAAAGTTTAAACCATTGGACATTCAAATGGACATTTTTGTAGGTCTTATTAGGCTGTCAACACAGATTATCAGGTACAAAAATGATACGCTAAAAACTATAAAACGTTTAGAAAAAAGTCTTTTATTTTTGCAGTCAGTGTTGGATTTGACTGCTCAAACTGATGCTCACCTTTGATGGTTCATAGTTGTTCCCAACTTCTTGGCTACAAAAGTCAAGCTTGCTGCCTAATAACGCTTCTCAGGGAAATGTAATAGTGAGCGCAAATTCTGCCCAAAAGGGAACAGAAAAAAGTGATAGCAACGACAAAGTCTTGACACTGAGTAACTATAACTCATCGTGCTTCAAGGCTAGGCACTCCTTTTTCTTTTTGGTTGAGAGGGTTAAAGTTCGGATTGCATGTTTTCCAAATACTTAGTTGATTACTGCACTTTCAGAGAAATGTTGGATGACACCGATAGTTTTGCACCAAAACTTTTAGAGTGAATGGTAAAAGAGGTCACTAAACTCTCAAGTATGGCATGGGTCAGTCATCAAACTTTTTTTGTGGCTACAAAAGTCATTAAATTGGCAAAAGCAAAGTCATTTTGCCAAATTCTATCGGTAAAATAACTTATTGCCGAAGGTCATTTTACCAAAAAGGTCATTGAATTTCAATGATCTACAGGTCGTTTTACCTGTAGAATTTGATAAAAATGGGATCCAATTACCTAAAGAAAATTACATGCACTTGAAATCTATTGCATAAATAAAAATAAAATCATTTTATGTATATTTATCAAAAAAGAATATCATGTACTTTTAACAACAAAACTTCTGTGTCAAAATATTAAAATTTTCACGACATGTGTATGAGAGATATCTTACCATATTTATATCTTATGTCCATTTGTTGATGTTCGTGATTTGAGGAGGAAATATTTTTAACAATTGTAAAGTTTCAAATTTACTTAATATGACTAGATTTTTTCTTTAATAGAATTAAAATATTTTGGGAACTCAGTTCATGATTTTCTTAAAAAAAGTAAATAATTTCATTGCTACTCCCAAGCTTAGGGTCTCTTTTCTTTCCTTTGATCTGACTTTTGTTTAAAAGTAAATCTTATATACACTGATAGCATATATACATTATTATCACGGTTGAATGTACGATACACATGCAAAATGTTGATTTTCAAATTCAAATTCAGATTATGTGTCATATATCCAATGGTGAAAATGCATACACGGTCAGTGTATAAAAGATTAATTCTTTGTTTAAATGCTTTTGAACTGGAATTCTAAAATATAAGAAACTTTCTTGAAATGAAGATTTTGAGCTCTCAGAAAAAAATTTATATTTGGGCCAGGAATTGGTTGGAGAAGTATACAGGGAATCTAACACAAAACCTGGAATTGCTGGTAATTAAACCGAAGACATGTCAGATCACTAACCCAGTGGCTTCAAGAGTCAAGACCAATTGTAGCATGTAACATAAGATAGCACCAAGCCATCAACACAATTAATTTCTGTCTTTTTTACTTTTTCCTTTTCTTCTTCGGCCTAAACTCCCTCTCATTTTCTTTTCTCGGTTAATTGGATAGGTCACATCTTTGCAATTTGGGCCTCACAGGAGCAACGTGAGCCCACCTGGCCCTCTAAAATAAGTTGTGAGCCTAACACGCAAGTGGTCTGGGCTGCATGATTTATCCCGCAAAATTTTCACTATTTCTCATAATTCGTAACAAGAAACAAAATACCACCTATGTCTCTGTATGTGTGTTTGGATAGCTCATTATTTGTAAAAATTTATTTGATTGTATCATAAAAATATTTTTCAATCATTTTTTCATCTCCCATAAATCATATTAAAAAAATGCTATAATATTTTTTTAAAAAATAATTCTCCCAAATAATCTTCTATCCGAACACACTAATTTTCCTCCTTTCCCACCGGGAGGTTTAAAGTCCTTATCCAAAAAAAAAAAAAAAAAAAAAATTTCCATCTTCTAGTAATGGCCTATCTGTACAAAAAGATTTAGAAGGCAGACTCCACCCTTGTTGAGACATACATTTAAGCTCGAGAGAAACACTAACTAATTTTTAATTTAAGACTCAAATATTTGAACAGAGATCATCAAATTAATAAACATGAAAATTTTTTCTGTCTTATTTCATTTTCACATTAATAGATTTGATAGTTAAAATTTTTGTTTTCTTTTTTTTTTTAAAAAAAAAAAAATCTTGATAGACATAAAATTTGGTGTACAGGTATGATAACTCCAACCACTTAACCAGCAATCAAATTTCATTAACACCACCTAACATACCTTTATTTATGTCAGTGTAAATGCATGTCCGCAAAACCTTTTTTTTCACAGCTATGAAAACCCTACAAAAGTTCAAAGTCTCAAGGTACATTGGTAGAAGGGTAAAAGTTAGACTGCTTCAAAAAGTGCTAAATTGAAATTTCTTTATTAGTGGTAGCAGTTGCTGCTGTTGTAGTGTTCTTCTTGTACCTATTACGAGGATGACATAACCTCTTCCAAGAAGCCAATTATTCAACAGTCCAATGGGGTATCGCTCAATGCTAAAAACCCATATAATTTTGTGTTTTTCAAGCTCATTATCTCATTGCTTACCTTGGCAAAGATATAGCAGGAGCAAATCAAGTGTCGTTTTTTGACAAAGTATGAGCACTTTTCAACTGTTTCTTTGGATAAGAACAGCAGAGGAGACTAATTACTTGGCAATTAGCCTTTATCATGGCAGTATATAACACAAGAAGAAGAAGAAGAAGAAGAAGAAACAGAAGAAAAAACAGTTAGCAGCAGCAGCAGCAGCAAAACATGGAGTTATCTTGTGATCATTGCAGCAGTGCTGAGACTTGCAAAGGGTCTTTGAAGATTAACTTTATTGAGGATAATGGCGAAGATCTTTTGGTGAATGCTGCTGTTTATTCGACACCGAAGGCAAAGAGGTTTAGAATACCTGAGATTAGAACATGTCCATCAGCTCCAAAGAAGAGAAGAATAGCTGCTGCTGATCAGTGCTTATCAAAAAGATCATCAACCACTATTGCATATTTTGCTCCTCCTGACATTGAGGTCTTCTTCTTAGGGGCATTTCAGAAGATTTTTAGTTTGAAATGATTAGCATTTGTATCCAACCAATATTAGTTCCGCTTTACTTAGATTACCTCGTTAGCGTGTGAGTGAAATTTTTTGCCTGTACTTGGATTCTACCATTTAATCTTCAAATGGCAGTTATGCTTTGATATTGAGTTGCTAAATTATAACACAGCAATATCCAACAACAACGACAGTGAAATCTTTCCTTCGTTTCCCCCATTCCCTTCTTTTCTTTAAAACAATCCAATAGTTAGATTAATACAAAAGTACCAAATTGAAAAGAAGAAGTTTCATGACTTACATATTAAAACGTGGCTTGGCTAATAAGTAGTAACAAATCCGGTTCTGTGGAAATAATCCCAAGTTGCATACTCAAAAGACTTGCCTTAGCTAATGCATGGGTACAAGCCTTGCCATTCCTCCAAAAATGGCTCAATTTGCATTCATGATTCCGATCTAATAACTTGCGGATTTTCACAATATATTGTAGCGGATTTGATCATCTGCATCCTGATTGACGAGATGAACTCCTAGTCAAGAGTCTGATTTCACCTTTACATGCTTAAAACCCAAATCTATATTATTATTATTGTAAAAGCGTGGATGAGTGAAATTGGATTGCAATTGGATTGCTGATTTGCAAAATTGAAGCCTCTGATTGGTCCAATTTCGGTGGCCATTGCTGTATTTTGAGCAATTTTAGTGGCATTTTTATAACATCACCACCAAAAAGCCACTGAAATTGATCTAAATTATCAAATAACCGATCCAAACAATCAAACTCAATAACCAATCACAACGAACAAGCGAATGAATTGAATTCTCACCCGCAGCAGCAGACGCCTCCTCCTCTTTCGTGAAGTTAGATGCATGGCCACGGTTCCAGAACCGCACCATCTAAGATGGTTCTGGTTCTGGTTCTGGTTCCGTATTGTTGTATACAATTTTATTTAATTCCTTATCCTTACCAATTTTAATACGAATATAACAATATATTTAAAATTTCAAATAGAATGTAAAAAAATAAATACAAAATAAGATCATATTTTAATTTTATTATTATTCTACAAAGTACAAAGTAATAAATAGATAATAAAAATTTTATGAAAAGTACGTTACATTGTCAAATTAAAAAATACATTACACTGTCAAATGGTAATCATTTTAAATGGAAAAGAAAATACATGATTTTTTCATTGAAATTGAGATGAAATATCAAAACAAACATTAATTATTTAATTATCTTCATTGCTCGCGACGACACTAGAATCAGTTGTATAATTGAATTCTTCTTCTTCATCTTTTTTCATTTCTTGTTGTCTATATTCTGCTCTAGTCCAATCATCCACGCATGCTTGAATTTATAGTGATTCTGGACTTAACCTCGACCTTGTCTCACTACTTTCTTAAACTTTCTTAATTCTGGGCTTAAAATTTAAACTTTCTTAAAACCTATTAAACACAACTAATTTTTTCGAATTATATCATTACTTATATTAATTATTTTTTAACGGTTCTGGATCTGGTTCTATTTTTTAAAGAACCGGAACCTTTATCCAAAGTTCTACCACGATTCTGGTTCCACGGTTTTGGTTCCGGTTCTCGGTTCCTAATGGAACCATGGCCATGCTAAAGTTAGAAGGTTCGGTGGGTCGGCTGTCTATAAATTTTGGTATACCTGATGTCAAAGGTAAGAATTTTATGTAGAATTTTCATTAAACTAAAGCCAATTGTCTCGTTCGAAGTAAAAAAAGAACATAATTAATACATAACACAGAAAAAGAGTATCATGTTCTTGTGGGAATGCTCAGTTAAGCCCAAAATTCTTCAAACCATCGATGCATTGGCCGTTTCATTCTGAGCCCGTATCTCATTTTAGTTGAGCCCATCGCCCGCACAACTTTTGATCAGATATGGGTTGCTAAATGGGACGAGGGCTTTCCTCCCAGCACCTCTTTTTTTTATTCTTGGAAAATATTTCGCTGCACTATTTTGTGGCAGAGGCACCTAGGCAAGGATATAATTTTTTTTTGGCCGATACGATATAATTACATTTATTCGATGCTATGGGGAGGGGAGGACCTGAAAAGATCAAGGGAAAACCTAAGAAGATATCATACCTAAGATAGACCTAGGCAAGGATATCATACCTAAGAGGAAACGTAGAATCGCCTCTATCTAATATCTACCCTTGATCATACATATAAATAGAAGTTGACCTTTGACCAAAAAAAAAAAAAAAAACCCACCCTTGATCTGAATGTTGATGGGCCTAAAGCCATACCATCTTAGATCAAAAGTTAGCAGAATTGAAACCCACCCGCTTTAGACGATTCCGAAGAAAACAAATTTCTCTCACTAAAAGCTATGTTTTGAAACTCGAACCGGCTATCGACTCAGTCGAGGTCAAGAATTAGGGATCAATGGGTTGGTAGAACCCATCCAAGAACCGGATGACATCATTATGATATCATAAATATATTTAATTTTAAAAATTAATATATTATGTAAAATTTCTAAAAATATATTAGTACTAAGAAATGTAGGTTCAATGTATATTTGATGTTTCTAAGATACTTTACAAGAAATACAAATAAGGTAGTATAATTAAGTAGCAATTTATGCAATTTACAATCTAATTAGAACCAAATTGGAGGGCTTATTTGAAAAGTAATACAAGAATTTAGGACTATAGGTATAAGTTCTAAAATGTTTCTAGGTGTAATAATAGTTTTCTAGTACTCTGAGGGTCAAATCATAAAATTGATAAAATATTTCTAGGTGAATTTTTTATTTTCTTTTTTTAATGTTTTATCCATTTTTTTAACTTAGATCTTCCATTGGAATTGTTTGAGAGAGATTTATGGTAGGATATGTGAAGAGATTTGAGAGTAATTAAAAGAAAGAATCAAAAAAGGAAAACAAAAAGGGTAAAAAAGGAAAAGACGGAAAAAATTAAAAAAGCTAAAAAATACAACAATGGTCAGAAACGGCACACAATGTTGGCGGCAATTGTGTACAGCACATGCCCCATGCATTTAGTTTTGAAGTGGTTCCCACTACACAAACCAATGTCCGTCTTTACTTTTCTTTAGATCTTAGACCGTTAGACTCCAGTTGAAGCGGTTCTTCCGGTCAAACCCGACTTTTGATTGGATTTGGCCAAGTTTTGTTTCATGATTTTTTAAAGATCGGATGTCAACTCGGTTTTTGGTTCAATCAATTGAACCGATTGATCTAGCTTCAAAACATAGACTGAAAGGCAAATCAAGGTGTTCAATATTCAAATTGAGTTCAACTCGATTGAAGCAAGTTCGAATTTGATTCGCTAATTAATCAAATAAAGAATAAACACAATTTTGTACATTGTAAAATTTCAAAGTCAACTCAAACTTGACTCGATTAACCTAATATTGAAATTTGCATGTGAACTAGTCAAATTACTCAAACTCAACTCGGTTTTGACTCAATAGAAACTCATCCGAATTTTACTTGATAAATAAAAAAGCCTAACTTTTAAACATGATTTTAAATTCCGTAAAACAAATAAACAAGTTTGAACTTTAAATAGTTTACTTTTGTTAGCCTCGTTTGCAACCTTAAATGCATCAAATATAGAGAAAGAGCAAAATGGGCCATTCGAGAAACAAGAGCCCCTAAAATTTGAAGTGGACTTGACCTCATAATCAAGTAAACAGGGGCTAGGAACACGTTTCAAGAGAAATTGATCCAGTAATATTTAAAAAAAAAAAGAAAGAAAAGTTAATCCCGAGTAATTATTCATTGTTTGGAGTCCATCACAAATTGGAAAGTTGACTGAGGATTGTACAATGTTGATGACGTCCGCTGATGCCAGTCAGGGGACGCGTGGAAAGTTGACGGTCGCTATTATCAGACCCGTGCGATGTCGTCTTGCTTCTTTGGAGGGGGTTACGGTAGGCCTTGTCACCCAACGCCAAAACAACGGGCCCCACCAACGGCGCGACGCCGTTAACAGGCGGTTGAGTCATCAATTAGGAAGGGGACTGATTCAACACCTGGCCTTCGCACCGGGGAAGTAGGTAATCGGGCCCCACCATTTCTCGACACGTAGCGGCTTAAGCTGGAGGGCCAGCACATGCAAAACTGGACCAATAATACAAATCAATGTTAATCATTAATCAATTTATTGTCGCCTCTGATTATCTTAATCACCTAATGTCATCTTGCCGTACAAGTCCACAGGTTATCACTTATCAGTAGTGTCACTTCTTAAAGACGACTCTACCCCTTCATTTTTCTGCCTATGGTGGCAAGATGGTTTAGCTCCATGACTAGTTACTTGGTATACTTGCCTCATGAATTTGACTAAATATTAAGCTTCCATTTGAATTGCTATTTTTTAATTTTTTTTTTTATAGAAAAATGTACCGTAACAATTTGATTATATTTGATAAAAATGTGATTGAGAAATATATTCACGAAAAACATAAAAAAATTTTGTTAAAATGTCATAATCCAAACAAGAAAGCTTCACTTTATATTAGGCTTTGAATTTTCGGATGTATTTAAAAAAAATTTGTATGTTTTTAGCACTAAACGAGTAATGTAACTTTTGTTTTGAGAAATTCTTTTTTTTTTGTAAGTAAATAGATCATAATTAATTGTATGTACATATTTCCATTTTTACGTATTTTGAATCTTATCTCATAATAGTCCCTTTAAATTTAGACTGAGTTGTTTGGTTAGTGTACATGCTTTGTTCAGATCTTCATTTTTCTTTTTGTGAACATATTTTCTAATCATGTTTTTATTTCACATATATTAAATCACCAGAATATATTTTTATATTAAAACTTCAAAGAATAGCAATCCAAACGAGTTTAGAAGGACAATTGGTCTACTAATTTATCCATTGTCTTGAAATAATTTTTGAATACTTCAATTTTCAAACAATAAAGACTGAAAAATACTTTTTTTTAAAAAAAAGTAATTCTTTTATTTACGATGAAAGACAATCTGCAACATATCCTCCTCGACAATATAACTTAGGATTCTTGTCTTAGTCACAAGTTTACCTTCCTTATAAAGCAACTTGGGAATGGTGAATCCCAATGCCTTTCTCCAATTTGCTAATAATAATATGAATTGTCAAAACAAATTTGGAATGGATGTCACGAGAATTTGATTACTTCCATATGCTAGTTGTATAGCCAATGTGTTCATAGGCAAATTAGATCTTACTTGTTAAATTAACCTTTTCATTTAAAATATTTTTCTACTTTTTTGTACAGAAAATGACATCAAATTTGTTTATCCAGTCTGCATGATTGGGTAATATATATAGGGTTACTATTTGAGGAAGGCATTGGACATTAACGTCATTATGGGCAAAATCTAGGGCGGAGTCTGTCCAAGTGGCTGCTAGATGTGGTAATACCTGTCAACTGTTATTATTATTAAACTATTAAACAGGGAAGGAAGGAAGGAAAGAAAGAAAGGGAAGCAGAAGACATCGCTGTCTTTAAGATTGATCCTAAGATTGAGTTGTACATTCGCATGCCACTCGATCTGGTCACTCTCTCTTACCTTCGCTTCTTGATTCTCTCTCCTCTCCTTTTATCTACCTGCCAGTCTATGGCCGTCTTTCCATATTCATCATCATCTCCTGCTGCTACAAAAACCCCACCTCACACGGCATTCAGATACTGAAACTACTCCATCAACCCTCTTTGTCTTCTGAGCCTTATGGGATTGCATGCATGAAAGGGATCCAAAGCCTGTTTGCTCATGATCTAGTGTAAGTCTTCTTGAGATTAATCCCTTTTCGATATCTGCATGTTTTGGTTTTTATATGTACTACAGTTTCTTTTCGACACCTTTGCTTTGTTGGGGAGTTCATATCTCTTCTTTTTTTTTTTTTTCTTGAAAAATTTACACATGTAGCAGAGTGTGATAATGGGTTGAGGATGCATAACTTAACTCCATTTCCTTTGTTGCTGCATGTTGGGGTTATGCATTTGTTAGTGAGCATTATTGTCTCGATCTTAACATCTACTAGTGCAACAAAGAAAATGGATGTGTCTTGAATGGTCGGTTTCCAAAAATTATTTTTGTAGGTGCAGTTTACAGTAATAAACTCCAAAAATAATGCCAAAAATTACACAAACTCTGACATATCTGAATTATATCTATGGTGTTAAGTTTTTCACATGTACCACTTCAGTAAAGTATTCTGTAATTTGACTTTTCATTTGGATATCAAGAGGAGTTTAGTTGTTAGGAGTATTCTATTGCGTGATCCGAAATGTGCTGTAACTTATATAGGTCTTGTTTAACTGCTGTAGGTAAATTTGCAAAAGGTGATTGTGAAAAGACGAGGCTAAAATAGTAAGAATTAGTTATAGCTACTATTTACTAGATTCAGGATTTTATCTTTTTTGGCAACTGGATAATTTAATAATCTAGATGGAAAAGCAAACAAGAAGATGAGTCATGTCCAAAATCGGAAACTACAATCGCGTAAATAAAGTAAGCAGAGAACAAGCCCATAACCTCATAGGCCGATTTGCTTTGGTATCTCTTTGATGGATTATGTTTCACTTTTGATAGTCTCCAAAAATTCAGGAATATTGAAAGTTAGGATCGATGTTTTAAAAATCGGATCGGATCAGTCGATTCGACCGATCGAACCATAAACCAGCCATGATATCAGTTCGAATTTATGAAAAACTCAAAAGTTAAAAAAATCAATCAAAATCGCGAACCGAAATGAACGGCTTAAACCGGTAAAGTCAAGTTTTTGAATTTTTTACTTGGGACTTCAACTTTTTTTTTTTTTTTTAATGGTTGCTGACTTTTTTGGGCTTTTAGTTTGTATCGAAGCTTAACGACTACAACTAATTGTCTGCTACTAAAATTAAGTTGGTTGATGGGCCATTTTTCTCAAATAAAAAAAAAAAAACTTACCCAGCCCAACTTAAAAGCAAAATAACTAATCCAGCTAAAAACTAAAGAAACTTTCAATCTTCTTTCCTCCTCCAAGAATTTCCACTTCCAGCAGCCGCTCGACAAGCCTCGCTTATCTCTTTTTTTCCCCCTCTTCTCTTCTATTTTTTCTTTTACATTATTGTTGATAAAGATGATAATGAAGTTGAACTCAATAGATAAAGAAACACAATTGTTTTCCTTTTCCTCTTCTATCTTTTGTTTTCATATTCATATTTTTCTCCTTTTTTTGGAGTTAATTTTACAAATCCTATCAAATTTATTCTTGAGTTGGGAAAGTTAAACTCTTCCTTGTTTCATGTAAAATATTGGATAGATTTGTTCATAATTTTGTTGATTCTTTATTTCTTTATGAAATGCTTTTTCTTTTATTTGGCCGATGAATGAGAAGGTACCAGATTAGTAAATCTTCTCCATAAGATATTACAAAATTTAGGATTTTTGTGTTGATTTTATATATTTCTGCTTATTTGTTATCTTTTATTTTTAAAAATAATAAATAAATAAATAAAATCAATGAACTAGAATTGAACCAGTCGAACCTTGACTCGGCCACTTTACCGGTTCGATCACCGGTCTGAGTTCCAAAATATTGGTTAGGATTAAGTAGGAAATCGATAATTAATTTTAGAGAAAAACTAGTGCGATCCAAAAATTCTACTGTATTCAACATATTTTAAAGAGTTCTCTTGGGGAAAAAAAATACCGAGGAATTCGATGAGAGATCCTTTCCTGAATGTAACTGAACCATCATGAGTCGCCCCACTTCCATGAAATTTAACGCTAAGAACGTGGTCTTTGAATTTTTTTTTTATTTAACGCTAACACATCCTGGTAATTTTGTTATTATCATCAGCAGATTACAGCAGAGTAAATATCAAAACTATGCGGGAAAAATCAGGCACATTTGACAAGCTGGAGTCCGCTGTGAAAAGCATTTCACATGCATCAACTGATTCACGGAGTTATTTGAGTGGTTTTGAAAATAACAGCGTCTCCACAGAAGTATTAGTGTTTGGTAATAGCAGATCAAGTCTAACCTTGCCTAGCCAACAAAATGCTGGACTGGTGACAACATCTAATGAATTAGAAGCAAAGTTTTTGGAGAAAAGTGGAGGTGAAATATACAGAGAAGTGGAAACTGCAAAGTTCCTAGAATCAGGTACTAAGGATTTATAGTAGTATCAAGACACTTCCTGTATTTTCCTGCTTTCCAATTTTAATTTTGACTTGCAGGATGTAACAAGTGATTCTTTCTAAGTCTGGCCTTTTTTAAGATCCAATAGCAGTTTGGTGATTGCTGTTGCTTCTTAACGATGGTTGGTTCATTTAAATGTGTATAAAAATGCAAAAATAGAGCACACTCAAAATGTCTTTTTGAGTCTCAACAAGACGTATGTTGCTTGCAAAAGGGAAGAAAGGAAAGCTCTGAAAGGGACGGGACATTTTTGTTTTGTTTCCATCACCAATATGTTTGATACTGTATCCATTGTGCTTCTTGTGTCCTTTTGGCACTTTTGTGGAAGTGGCTGATAGGTGAATTTGTTTATATCATACGTACCAAAAGTTAAAGCGAACGTCTTGGAACAACCAATGTCTTACCATTCCAAGGCTCCTCTTGGATAACTTCTATCAATTAGTGTTTATCGTGTTTTAAAAAGTTCTTAATTTATGCTTGTCTAATTGTTGTCTTCCACTCTCTGCCATTGACATCCTTACTATGATTACACCACATTACTATAATCTTTCCATTGACATTCAATTCAATTGTTTGGCTAACTTTGTTAATGATGTCAACAATTGTTAATCTTGTGTATTCTTTAATTTGTGAGTAAAATAAAGAAGTAGTTCATTAGTTTCTTAAGTGTAGTATAAGGGCTATGTCTTCTTTTTGCTACAATGAGCAATCATAAGTACTTACTGATTTACATGATACGGATGTCAAGATAATTTTTTTTTTTGGTCTGAATGTTTAGACCAAAATAGTGCACAAGAACTTCTCAAATTCTCAAGTATAGCTTCTCCGACGATGAGCGAACATCTAATACCAGTTACTCAACTGAAACTTGTAAGCAATCATCCAATGTATTTCTCTTCCTTCTTCCAACGTACATATGTGAGAATCCATGGCTTCCATAATTTAATTGGAATTTTTGTTTGCATCTAAAATTAATATGTTTCTTTCATGAACCTGAAATTATTATTGTCATTGTCTTTGTAATAAATCTTTGCTTTTTTTTTCTCTTTTCCTTTCCCAGGCATGCACAACATATCCTTGTCCAGAATCATCTTTTTGGGGTAATTCGCCTGATCATGGTCAAACTTGGGTATGTAAGCCGGACTCTCTCCTCTATATACACATTTTGGATATATGCTTGGTTTGAATCTGCATTTTCTTTGTGCCTGCTAATGTTGATGCTGTGAACGTGGTCAGTCTCTGTCTTGAGCATTCTTCTTGGTCCACTTCGATCATTGCAGAATTAGGGGTTTCAATAGCTTTTATGTTCCATGAATTTGAAAATCCTTAAAGAAGTTACTCCGATTCTTGATTTATTTCTTTGTGCACCGTAAATTAAACTTGTTATGCTCAAGCATTTGCTATGCATGATGCGTTAATAATTTTTTGCTTCACTGGATTAAGCATTAATACGAATGAAACGGTCTAGAGTGACTCCAAATCTTAACAGTTTTTGCTGGCTTTTGTATCTCCATGTGAAAGATAGATTGATCAATGTCACTTCAGAAATCTAAATGTCATCTCAGGAACATCAAGTTTTGAGACGTGGACAACTATAATCACTAGAACTACTGAACATTGAACAGGGCTTGATTCAAGGTGATAATTAGTGGAACTGCAACCAATAATTTCAAATTTGAGTAAATTACAGCAACTAACAAGTCATACTTGACTATATATAAACTATAACATCAGATTTGATTTGCAGAACAGATATCCAACTGTTATATGCAGAAGCTTCATTAGTTTTGCTGAGTAGTCTTGAAAATTGCCGTACAAAGATTCAGGTAGAAGTAACAAAAAACTAACATATCATCAACATAAACATAAAGCAGGAGGAGCCCTTTTGATGTTACCTTTTACATATATTTTCTGAATTACCCTTGGCCTTCAGCCTAACACAATATGAGAACTTAAACACAAAACAAGATTCTCTCTCCAATTAGAGGATATATGCAATTGCAGTGACAAATGTCCTAGGTATGCTGATCAGCAAACTAAAGTAGTAGTTAAAAAATTGATTCATTGACTTGGAACTTTTCTTTAAGTAACGATATCCTCTGCTCTAATGTTATCCTTAATCTTTTTTGTACTTAATGCAACTTAGCAATGATGAGTATGATCATTGCTGGATTTGCTGTTGGTGAAACTGTACTACTAGTGCTTCCAGATATAAAAGGTTCTTTACTAATGTGCTTAACGGCCTTTGATTTATAAAGTGCCTGATAACTAAGATGTAATGGATAACAATGGGTGGCCATCTTAGAATTAAACATATCTAGTGGATCAATGAACTTATATACTCTTCCTTACATGTATGTTCAAGAAGCCTAAACAGAATTTCGAATTGATGTTCTTTATGATAGTCGTTTAGTTCTGTACGTCTGAATTACGCTTGATGAAGAAACATATTATTTTTGGTGTGCAATTAAATATTTTGGAAGAAGACTACATCAATATAACTTACCAGAAAGAACAAAACCAGTGAGAGATATTTAGATAACAGTTTTCATTTGGATGTTTTATGCCTTGACCTGAAAATTTTTTTTCCAGGAAAATGGCATGCATGGAAAAAGTGATTCTGGCAACCGTTTCCTGCTTTCAGATGACAGTTTAGAGGTTGTTAATATAGCGTAGAATATTTTTTATAACAAATTTACACTCTATCCGAGTTTAGATCTAGTTGACTGCATGGATATAAGGTAACATCTATAATGGTCTGATGGCATTGAAGAATTATGTGTTAGTTTGATTGTGAAGTATGTTTAATGTGTCATAAGTGCATCAATCAGTCTATGCCAAGCAAGTGGTACGGTATCCATGGGAAAAGGGGGCGGGACCTAAAATCCATCAATATTTTCATGAGTTGGTTGAAAGGATGATATGCAAATGTATTTTACTAAAGAAATGGTTCTAAGAGCTGATGAGATTTAAACTACTTTTCGTCCAGCATAGGGGCACGCTGTATGGAATTTCTGATGTGGAGCTGAGTGGGGAGATTGATTCAGTTATCTTCCTTCTGTTGTTTGATCTGTTTGCGAGGAGTATAACACAAAGACTTTCCAGTTTCAGAGACAGCTTAGTTCAGCACAAACTTTTCTTTTTGTCCTAATGTAATGTTTTACATAATATTTTGTGTTTTAGGTGCATCCAGACTTGCAAAGTATGCACGACTCTAGGTTGGCATTGCCTCTTGAATTGGCGGAGGAACCAGTGTATGTGAACGCGAAACAATACCATGGGATTTTAAGGCGAAGACAACTGCGCGCAAAGGCTGAGTTGGAAAATAAGGTGGCGAAAGCTAGAAAGGTTGGTTTTAGCTTTTGTTTAATTGATCTCAGTGGATCATGTGATGCACTCTCCAGCGTCCACTGATGGTTTTAGAGATCATGTTGTATGATTAAGGCTTCTGTTGCTTGCTTTCCAGCCGTATCTTCATGAATCTCGACACTTGCATGCTATGAGAAGAGCCAGAGGTTGCGGAGGCAGGTTCCTGAGCAAAAAGAATGTTGATAAATCAGATAGCCGTGCTGCTTCCAAGAAGAGCATCGATTTTAATGCTACGCCCACAGAGATGAAGGATTCACTTGGTTCTCAGCATCCCTTTTCCAGCACTTCTCAGAAGAGCTGTAACGAAGTGAGGGGGTTTCTGCTCCAAGAAATGCAGAACACAAACACTTTTGAATGGGGATATCAATACCATTGTAAAACTCAATAACTACCAATAGGGACTTCCAGGTAACCATCGGACTGGAAAGTTGGGATGGAGAAATTCCTCACCACTGCTAAAAAGTGTCTTTTAGCTTGATACAATGTTGATAGCTTGTAAAGTTGTGTGTGATACTGTGACACATTCTGCAGCTGTGAAACGGGCGTTTCTATAAGAGGGATGGATTGTTCTTACGAGCAAAATTTTGGTCTGAGAGTTTCGGTTGTATAGTTAACGTATTTCTGGTGGCATATGAACCAATTACTGATATATTTAGCAGTATGGCTGCAGCTGCTTAGCTATCAAAACAATCTTATGACACTATAATTATTAGCCTCAAATGCACTTCTTGTTTAAGGCCAATGTTTCATAGGCGGGATGGACCTCGAACTTTGCTGCTTCCAGCCTCCCCCTTTCCTTTACAATGTAGAGACGGCTCAAGGTTGTGTGTGAAACTTTTTGGAAAAATATTTTTGCAAAACTACAACTACGTTTTTCCAATACAGTGATATGTAAAATGCTTGAGGCTAAAGTGAAGCGAGCTAACTTGTTGAGAGCTTGTCAGCCTGCTCAATCACTAATCACTAATACGGGTCGAGTTGAGTTCGACAAGCTTTTTGGTCGAGTTTGAGCTGTTTAATACTTGAGTTGACGAGCTTCTTAGTGAAATTTGAGCTGTTCGATACTTGACATAAATGCTCTTAGAGCATAATAGCATATATTCCTTTTATTTTATTTTTTATATGTATTTAGAGTAACATATATACATATATATATATTATCTATTATAAAAAATAATTATTATAATTCATTTCAATTTAATTTGAGGTTAATCAGGTTCGAATTCAAGCTCATTTATACTTGTACTTGAATTCGAGTTGGACCTTGAATGTTCAAGTTTGACCTCGAATTTGGACCTAGCAAAGCGAAGTCAAGCCCAGTTGGATCCCATTCTTGGGTTTTTGCGGCCTTGTTTGAGGCCATGGTAAAACATTTTTGGGGAATTGGGGGAGTATGTGTTCATTGCTGGATTTTTTTTTTTGTTATTATAAAGCTTAAGTCAGATTACTCTAGATTCCAGCAGTCAGAAATCTGAACTGTTTTGAGCTTTATAGTTAAAAAGGCCACTAGTAAGCTTGGAAAAAAAACATTTGGACTCCAAATTTTCCTAAGAGTGATGCTCTTGGTTACTAGGTCAAGGAGTACACGGTAAAATTGTAAATTGCAAAATTGTAAGGCAATTTTGAAATTGTAACGAAGGTAAAAATTTTAAACTACTACTGCTCTGGTCTGTAAGACCAAACTTTTAAAAGGATTGGGCAAAATCAAAACGTACTGTTTATCAGGTTCTTCAATTCAAATTTAATTTGAATAGTCCTAGTAAAAAGTCGATTAATGTGATCGTTGTCATTGATTGATAGGGTTGATACGAATTTTTCTCATCAATAAAACATTACTTAGTTTTGAACTAAGATGCAACTCTTGTGCTTCTTTTTTTAAAAAAGCCTTTAGCTTTATGAAACATTTAAATCACAAATTTGCTTTTATTTTTTGAATAAGTTTTCAATAATCACTTCTTGGTAGTTGTTGAAGAAAATGCCTATATGAAAATTGAGAGCAATTGGATCTCCTGAAAAGGCGATTATTTGTAAATATTTTGTTTATATCATACACACATTTTCTAATAACTTTTTTTTTCATCTTTTTTAATGACTTTTTGATCTCACGTATATCATATTACAAAAATGTGTTATAGTTTATTATTCACTAACTTTGATCTCACACAAAAATTAGTTGAGCCTTTTGTCTGTGATTTGTGATGCATATGCATGAGTGATGAGTGGATGTGGGGGATGGAATCAATAAAGGCAAGAAAGGAGGACTGACCAAATCCAAATCAAATGGACTCTGTCACCATCATCAGCAATGTATCTATGGTGGTAAGATGTCTATTCATTTCCTAGTACCAACTACCAACCAAATTTGTAAATTAGTTGATTCCTAAGTCTCCAAGTCGAAAATAAAACAAAAAAAAAAGGAAAGGAAATTATGACTTCTATTAACTCTAATGCTCTTTCACATCTTGTTTTGTTTATTTGTTTATTTTCTGATTCAAGTGAAACTCTTAGAAGCGTAAGAACACCCTCCCCTCCCAAAAAAAAAAAAAAAAAAAAAAAAAGAGAGAGAGGAGAAGAAGGAGGAGGAGAAGATGAAGAAGTCTTGGTAGAGAAAGAGGACGAGTTACATATGTTCTTATCAGTTGGATTGGATTTTGGAAGCACGTCTCTATGCATTTAGAATGCAAAAAATGGCCTTGTTTGGTAGGCAAGTTTTTTACCAAGTTTGTCTGCTACAAGTTTTTTAAAAACTTTAACTACAGTAATCCCAAAAATTTCAAACTATACACTTCAAAATATTAAAAAATGTACACATTTTAAAAAATTTTTTAAAAATTCTACAGTAAACTACAGTAAAATTTTAGACAAACATCCAAAAAATTCACTTGTCAAATGGGGCCATGGTATTACGAAAAACATCTGAATGCCTTTTTTTTTTTAAAAAAAATATTATTATACTTGAAACATAAATACGTTTTTTTAACTGCCTTCTCATTTCACATGTATCAAATCATAAAAAATATATTAATAAATATTTCAACTAATAAATCCAAACACAATTAAAGAAAGTAAGATTCCTTAACCGAAGAAACAACGACACAATTAAAGAAAAACTAGCAGGAAATTTCCTAGAATTTTCAAACAAAAGACATGTCTTAATTATCATCAGGTCCACATTCCAATATCAGTCAACACTAGCTTTGAAAAGCTTGTACCAAAGAAGAAAGCTTACTAATGCCGGCAGAATTTGGCAACTTGTAGCGGGAAGATAATAATAGCAGGCCGGACAGACATGTGGCCACTTGCAAAATTCTGAAACTTTGAGGGGCCCATTTGGCCTTTCGAGAAACATAACAGAATTCTTTTCTAGGGGCCCTCCTCGTGAATGGGCCAATTCTACATCGAGTATCCTATCATAAAACGAGGACACCGCACTGCGGCTGGGCTGTCTCCGTCACTTGACAAGTTGGATCTCTCCCCCGGCCCCAGCCACCGCCCTGAGTTTTTAAAACGAATTTGAAAGTCCTGTTCAACGCTTCTAGAAGCCTATTGCAAAATTACTTAATTCCTTGGGCCAAAACTTCAATTTGGTCCCTCAAATTTACAAGTTTTGTATTGATCTTGCAAGAATAACATAAAATCCTAAATTGGTCCTCTTAGTTGAAAGGTTTCAACTTGGTCATCCAAAATAGCGTGAAGTCTCAATTCGTACTCTCAAAAACTAGAAGATCATTAGGAAAGGGTTGGATTGAGTAGTAAGATGACGGGAATTGTAAGTAGAAGATTTTGAATTCAAAACATTCTACTTATCAAAACACAAATCTAAAAGATTATCAATTTGATGTTCGAAATTCAGAAAATCGTTTAAACCTGATCTTTCAAACATATGATGGTTGGATGCATCACCTTTTAACTTTTCATGAAAGGATTCTATTGTAAAAATAAAAGCTAAGCAAGGCCATCTTATAAGTCATCTACAACGAAAGCTTTTTTTCTCCTAAGATTCCTAACACTCCTTTGTCCTTTAATGCAAAGAAATCATCTTTTATCTCCTCTTTTAGGGTAGTTGCAACTTGGGCACTACTTGGATATGTTAAGGTAGATTTATCATAGGCATCCAATTAAGGAGTTGATCCACACATGCTCAATCATTCATCCCAACAGCCTTGCCTGATTGCTTGCATGTGATTGATATATCACTACCAAGTTCAAGTTTCTGTTAAACTTCAATTCTTCCAGCTCAGGGAAGATTATTAATTCTTGAAGCAAACGTGTTGTGGTGATTGACACTATTGTGGTCTATGAATTATGACCCACCGTGCCTCCTTTGCAAGAAGTCACAGGGGAAATTCCCTTCCCACTGTCTTTGATCCGTTTGATGGTAAAATTTGCCAAACAACTGTTTCTTCACGGACAACTTGCTTGTTTCTGTGTACATCACAATTTTCTCCACCATGCAGGAACCATCAAAGATCAGAGAGCTAAAAAAATTGTGGATCTCACTACTTTTGATGGACGGTGCCAAAAGCGCGATTATTGTCGGCAAACATACTCTGCTAGACCTAGAAATCAAATATTGTGCCTAGTGCAGCTATCATCAATCAACTTGGCTGCTCATGTTGAATATCAATTGTGATTTGAAAGATCAGGGATTTGTAATCCGCTGTTCATCATGATCATCTTCTGGCTGTTACACTACTGAATTCTTGATCGTAATTAGTTGCTAGACATCTGTGATCTTCATTCGCTCACTTCATAATCGATGGTCCTTCATCTTCAATTTCATATTCTTGAATCACTTCAACTTCATGCAAGTCCTCTCCATCTCCTTCTACAGCCACTTTATTAGTAAGTTATTCATGTTAGTTTGGGAATTTCAAGACTGTTTTAAAACACACATAATTAGCATAAAGTCCACTAAAAAGCGCAGTTTTAGTTACATCAGGTTTTTTCAATTATGGTGAATACTATGGCAAACATAATCCAAACAAAAGACAGAGTTGGATCATGCAATGATGATACCCTGTTATGGCAAGGGAACACTTTTTGAGTTTCTTGTGTTAGTACTAGATATTCCTAGACAGTGAAGGGAGTTAATTTCTTGATCTGGCCAAGCAATTAGCAGCCCATTTTGTACACTCTAAAGGCAACGCAAAGTGCTAGATCAACAGTATTTGTTCACCCAAAAAATTGAAAAGACCAACCAGGATAAAGAAGTCGAATACATGTCCATGCATGAGGGGAAAAAAAAAAAACACGAATAATAACTCAAAAGATGCATGCCCAAATAAATCCCTCCATGGTTCAAGACTCAAGACTCAAGACGTCAATCTTTTTGCTTCATCATCTCTCAAAGTAAAAGGAAAAGGAGCAAGAGTTTGAGACTAGAAGCTCAACCAATATATATATATATGGAGTAGGCATTCTATCTACTGTGTGGCGGGAGGTTAAAAGTTGAAATGGTTACCTCTCCAAATCATCTATGCTTTAGAAAAATGACTTTTCAAAGTAAAATTGATTCTTTATGGGAATCAGAACTTCAGAAAAGCTTCAACTTGTCTTAGGTTAACTGAAAAGAAAAATGACTGAAGAAGAGAGGAAAGAGAAAACTAAAGTCAAGTAGAAAATTGATGTTGGCTAAGGTTTATGACCATTTATGCCATTTGTCATTGAATCACTGGTATAAATATCGAGTCCTCTTGTCCTTCCTGGTGCCCCTCCTTTGAGTGAGGACAAATCCAGCAAAAATCTGCACGTAAGTTCCAAAAGTTAGAAATATTCATGGGACATGAAGAAGACAGGCCTACCTGTAAACCACATACATGTTTTTGGAAGCTCTTTCTCGAGTGCCACAACTTATAAGAATCTTCTTATCAATCTTTGATACCGAATGGTCCCTTGGCAAGTCGACTAATGGCGGAGCTGCAACAGAAAGTACCCGCTTTAGATAAATAAAATCTCTAGTTGGAACTAAAAATGAGGCACTCAAAAGAATGTACAAGACAAGGCATACATGATTCATTTATTATCTCCACAGCTTCATCAAGGTCCAACAGTTTCTACATCAATAACAAGATAAATTGTGAGCGTAAGATATAAGAGGGGCGATTTGGAGTGAATGGCAATCTGGAGGATGAGAGCCAACCTTAAGGCTCGCATAACAAGTCTCCAGGTCATCATTCACCAAAATGTGATCAAAGAGTCCTTGTGACTCGGCTTGTTCAAGCTCAGCCTTTGCATTTTGTAGTCGCTTTTGGATCTGTTGTTCAGTTTCAGTTCCCCTGTCAAAGTCAATAAACTTCATCTCAATCCAACAGATGATGTGAGGACAGCAAAATTTGAATGTCTAGGTGAGCCCACCTTGCACGAAGGCGCTTCTCAAGCTCCTCAAACGAGGGAGGACAAACAAAGATGAAAATGGCTTCAAGAGAACTAGCCCTCACGGACCTTGCCCCTTGAACATCAATATCAAGGATGCATCTCTACACAAAATCATACAAGACCATTTTCAATGTTGCAATACTGAATTTAGCCATGCACTTAATTTTGACTACGAGATACTGGCATAATCATGATGGACTGTAATCACCTATGGATGCGTATCACATCAAACCATGACGCCATTCATTTTTTCATCTTCTATCCAACGAATATTGATCCCAAGGGCATATCAACTCATTAAAGCTCCAAATTTTGTAGTGATTTAGCAAAAACAGGAATTTTAACAGAAACTGAATATGAAACATTGATGAAACAGGAATTTAACCAGTCAGGTCGTGTCAAGAATCTAACTTAAAGGTGACAACCAAAAAGTAAAGGCTCCAAGGTTGCTAACAGACATCAAAACTACATATTGGAACCAAAGGAGGTATCGCATAGGAAAGTGCAAGTTTAGCTGATTTTGTGAAGCTATTGACTAAGGTCAGCTAAATAACCTGTAATGGTATTTTATCTACCGAATGATCTGTTTGATAGTCTCTTAATATCAGATCCCATATTTGTATACATATAACAATAAGGGGTCATAAACACCATTTTTCTCTGCTAATTTAATCAGGAAGACACAACAAGGGTTGCCAATTTACCTTTCCAGCATCTGCAACCACCTCAACCACTTCTATGCTGGTTCCATAGAGATTTCCATGAACTTCAGCAAACTCAAGAAACTTTCCGTCTCGAATCTCTTCCTCCATGACGCTTCGTTCAGTAAAATGATAGTGGACCCCATTCTGCTCTCTCTTCCTCGGAGCACGGGTAGTATGGCTCACAGAAAACCCAAATGTTGATGGAAATTCTTTCATCAGTGCAGATATTAAGGTACCCTTACCAACTCCAGAAGGCCCACTGATAACGATTGGCTTTTTAGCATCACCTACAACTCCTTTGCTCCATGCAACCACCTCAGTTCCAAATTCCTTTCTCTTCTCTTGGACAAAGGGTGTGTCTACCTGTTCATGGTGGATCTATAGCATAAAAAACAGAACCATGTGCACTGACCAAACTTCAGAAAACAAATTCGTGTGCATTAATTACAGAATCTAAACTGGCCATCTTAATTAAGGCTCTTTAAGATATTTTACGCCAATCGCCATTTAACTTTTATCAAACCCAGCCAAGATCCATATCTAACAGCCACGAAAATAAAAAAAAAACAACAAAAGCACCACTATTTACTAACCTCAAGGAACCAAAAGCAGTCATCTGGGCTAGAATCCCCCTTGAGAATGAAAATCCGATCCTCATTCAAAATCACAGCTGAAATCACTTCAGATGGTTTCGGTCTTGTTCCCAATACAGTGGGTGTAACCCTTCAAATATAAGTAAAATTAAATCACCCAACATCTATAATTCATAAAGTTAAAAAAAAAACTTTATATTTCAGAATCAAAACTCACCATCCTCCAGTACGTTTATCAGAAACCCGAACTTCAATCGTGGATTTTGATCCATGGTCAGTCCCACCAATTAAATACTGATTTAAACCAAAAATATATATATAAAAAAAGGAACAAAGCAATCATTCAGAATTGCCATCACCTGATTAAGTCACAAAAGAAAGTTATATTGTAGAACTGCATTAAATACATGTAAGGGAGCACCATACTGTTTTATTTCCAACATTAACAACCGTATTGTGGCCTTCGGATTTCAAGTCAAATCCATTAGGATAATCTCCAGGTAGATCATCTGCAACGAAAGCTGGAGCTTCCCCCTGAATTTTGCAGCAAGATATAGATCAGATCATGACAAACCAATCACTATAATTCTATGCATTCCAATAAAACCAATCGAAGATCATAGAACTCACCATAGATACAAAAAGCTTTCCTCTTTTTCAACGTAATCCCTGACTGAAACACGAAACAAGATTTCGAATAAATCCCTGATCCTAGATCTTACATTGCAACGAAATCTTTCAACTCAGTAGCCAAGTGCTCAGATTGATATAAAAATTTAGAATGCATCCCAAGTTTCCATTTTTAATGCCTTTTCCTTCTTGAAGGGTCAAAGTTCTCTCTCTCTCTTTTTTTTTTTGGATTGATTTCAAAATCAATGCTAAAACCCCACCTGGAAACGCCATGTGATAAAAAAGTTCATATAAACAAAAGCCCTGATGCTAATTTATCAGGTTGTTCGACACAATGTAAAATACCACAAACATAATAACAACAAAACAATATATCAAACACATTGTGCTGCCTCATAAGGAATTACGTCCGTGTTTGTTTATGCAGAGCTGGAAGAGGGAAAATAACATAAAAAAACAACCTTAATACAGCATAGCCTAATCATAAACTCATGATTTGAGGTAAAGGGATTATCAAATACCTGCTACAAAAGGGAGGGGCAAGAAGCTAGATTTTTTCTTTTTCTTTTCTATATATATATATATATATATATATATATATATATATATATATAATCTTTTGAATGAATATAAACGGAAGTAGAGTATTTTCAAGAAAGGGTCAATAAAGGAAACCACTTTGAGTGATGAATTCGACTTAGATAAAGATTCCCCACTCCCCAGTTGTCAAAGGAAAGCCGGCAAAAGACCAGAAACTTTGACGAGGAAGAGGAAGTTGGAAGAAACCTTAAGGAGCATGGGCTTTATTTGTAGCCTAAGCAAAGGAGGTGATGGGTAAGGGGAGCTAGAAGGCAGGGCAGGCGGGGTGGGGGCCAAAGCCAACAGAAGGAAGGACTTAGGAGAGCGGTGGCTTTTTGGTCTCATTCAGTTCACGCACTGGACAAGACCAGGTCGGCTTCTTTTTTATATTTTCTATTCTTGAAGAAAAAATTCCTCAAATTAGGGCAAATTTCGGCAATATATATATATGTATTGGTTTTAATACGGAGGCTTCCGTGAAAGTTGGGGCCTTGGGGATGTAGAATTGGAATCCTAGCCCACGAGCAAAGCAATAATTAATATGTTATCCTCTGAGCCACTCATTCTATAGATGGTTTACAAATGAATTTTGTTTGATTTCTTAATTTACCCGCAAAAAAAATCCAATGTATGTGCAGAATTCTCGTATTAAGTTAGATAATAAATTCAATTTTCCATCTCTTTTCATTTTTCAGTTAATAACCTACTTATTTTAATCTATGCTAACTCTTTTTTCTTTTTTTTTTTTGACATGTGATGCATACTAATCCTTTTTGTTTTCTAATGTAATCCACAATAATCCTAAATCAGGTACATATTAAAAATAAAATTATATAAAAATTGTCCGTAATAACAAAGTTTCAAAGTATGCTTATATAAGCATTAAAATATTTTCACTTAGGAAAAAAAAAAGAGATGAGCATTACTACATCGTAAGTATTTTAGGAGAATGTAAAAGCAGCATTAATAAAAGAGAAAAGTATTGCTCCTACATAATAAGTATTTATCGTTAATGATATTTAACTGGAGGATAAGAAAGTTAAGAATGTGGCAAAAGAAGTAAATTGGCCAAAAAATAAATAATGCCAAGTTTGATAATTTAATTTTAATTCAACACTTATATTTTGTGGGTTTAAAGCTTTAATATGTTCAAATGTGTTTGCTAACCAAAAAAAAAATATCTTAATTAATTAATTTGTTCGTAATTGTTTAGGCAAAATTTATTCAGAACAATAAGAAATAAGTGAATAATTCAATAACTTAATACAAAATACTCTCAAATATTAATATTTTAATATTTAATAATTCAATAAATTAATAAATTCAGATTTCAACTTCACTTTTTTTATCAAACGCATCCTAAATCCATCAAAAAGAAGAAAACTAGCCAAAAAATAAATAAGGCTTGTACAAATATTTTTATTCACAAAGATTACACTAGTTATGTTGAATGTATAACTCAAACTTCAAGAATATCCTTGTACTTGCCATGGACATGACAATTGACAAATAGTAAAGTTGGCCAACCTCCTCCGGACAGAATCCCTAACTTGTTCAAATGTCCTTTTATTCATCAGTGTCTATACAGAATTTTCAAATGATGCGGATCCAAATTGTAAATCGAACAGAATTTTGCGCTTTACTTTTCGTTGTGGTAGATGCTGACCATTTGACAAATTGATGAGTTTTGTGGCAAATTCAGAAATTAGAACCTTCTAACGTCAAATTTGGCATTGTTTAGATTGTAGTTTTCTAGAAGAAAAATTATTAATATTTTCTGTAAATATTTATTTTACACATTTATCAACTGCCTCTTAATTGCATGTACATCACATCTTAAAAAGTGTTACAGTAATTTTTTTTATTTACAAAACACTCTTAACACAGCCAAAGCTTTTTGCGCTTTAGTTCTACTATTCTAGTTCAATAATTCTTCATTTTGAGATCTACATTTGATTTTGGAATCTCTCAATTATTTGCATTTCAACATTTTCTTTAGGTTTTGGACAGACGCAATTAATATGTTTACCCTTCTCGCTTTTTCTAGTATATAAGTGCAGAATTAGTAACCGGGAACATGAGACAATTTGCTGAGCAATGCAAGGGAAGTTTCTTCGTGGGAACTTTCAGAATTTGTGGTTGACTAGTAGACTACAATTAATCTGTGGTTCTAGAAGCAATTTACTGTAGTACTACTGATTTTGATGTAAATTAGGAAAAACTCTTTTTTTTTTTTGGGTAATAAAAAAGTTTGGGTGTATTTTGTCTCTCTATACATTTAATGCTAAAGTTTTAGTCCTTATATACTCCAAATATACAGGTTATACTTGGGTTATCAGTAAATAAAACCTACATCCCAACATTTGAACTTGATTTTGGATTTTAATCCGTTCGATGTAAGTTAAAAAAAATAAATAAATAAAATAGTACTTCCAAAATCACTCACATTGAGGAAACTGCTTCCTTGAGTCCTTTACCCATTTTCATTGGGATAATTTCAGAAACCTCCTCCCCTAAGGTTGCTGATAGTTCATTTGGCGCTCTTAAATTTTTAAAAAAATCTTACTTGTCTCCCTCGTTTCGGGGCTTTTGTATCATTTATAGCTCATTTTAAAATATAATATTAACAAATTCATTTTGGAACAGTAAATATAATCTCATTCTAAATTTGCCTTTTTATTGTCTTACTTTTTATTACAAAATGGTGAGTATTATCAATAACAAATAAAACATAAAAACAAAAAGTATGAAACTTCATTGTAGTAGTTTCTTTACTATAAAGTGTTTTGAGTTAATTTAAGATGTTTTATAAATCTTTTACATGTTTTGAATTTTCTAATTTTTCCAAATTGATGGCTTGAAAAATAAAAAGATATAACATGCTAAAAATTATATATAAACTTGTTTGATTGATTGTAAACTGGTGTAAAAAGATACTCTCATGGTTGTAAATTATTGCAAGTCATTTTTAAGAGATTGTAAATTAATCATAATTTTAAGTAATTTAACATTTCTTGTTCATACCAATGACACAAAAACTATTAAAGAGTTTTTTGATCTTGCTATCAACTTTTAAATTTTCATTATAGAACTATATCGATCAATTGACAAAAATAAAGAGATAAATTTAGTGCATTATGATAATTTAGAAATCACAAGAAAAGGGCCAATTTGATATAAAATTGTATTCTCTCTTTCAAAATGAGTTTATTAATATTATATTTTGAAATGGATTTCAAACGTTACAAAAAGTTTAAAGTAGGGAAATCAAGTGAGATTTTTTCAAACTTTGGGTGCCACATGAAATTGTCAAAAATTTTAGGGCAGGTTCTGAAATTATCCATTTTTCATTATCTAAGATGATATCTCTACTTTATTATTATTATTTTTTAAAAGTATTAGTGCAGCCAATAATGTATGGGCTTAGTGTCCCATGAAGGAAAAGACCTAATTTCCCCTTATAAATTTCTATGTAACTGTAAAGTGTACCATATTTATTACTATTGAGTTGTACAAAACATCCAAAGTCAGTTCTTCATGAAAATTAACATGATCTGAGAGAGGTAAATTTAGTTTTAATTTTCATAATTTATATGACCATTGGCTATTGAGCATAAAAAATCTAGAGGTAATCCATTGGAAAAAAGCCTTTTCACATCGATGTGATTTTAATCCTCATATACCTAAAACCTACTATTCTTCTTTGCTCATTCAAAAATCACGGAATTGAAAAATGAACTTGCATTTCCAACCGTCCCCATTCTCACTGCCCTTTTCCTTGCATCCCTGTTGAAGAGAGACGATGTGGCGTCAGCTACAATTTGACAAGCCTCATGAATAAAGATGCAATTTCCCAGGGAAAAATTTAGAAACCCCTCCTTAGGTTCCTAATAATTTGACTTGGCTCTCTTAAGGTTTCTTACATTATACTTAGCTCCTATATTTTGAGTTTTGATGTAACACATTCAGTCAACCTATAAAAAAATCTGTATAAAATGTAAATAAAAAAAATTTATTCCCCAATTATCCTTGAATTGATTATTAAGAACTGACACTAACAATTTAAGTCAAAATGGCTTAAAAATGGAAAACAAAGTATAAGGCAGAAAAGTTTATTTAAAAAAATTATGCCGAAAAGAAAATGAAGAGAATTAAATCAGACTTTCTTATTTTAGTTGTTGCCAATTTGATATGTGGCCGGTTTCTAGTTTCCCGTTTGTAGTTGCATATCATATTGTCAGTTTCCTAAAGTTAAATACAACTCGAGTCCGGAAGCGCGTGATTAGTCTATTTCCTTATTGGAGGATACAGTTGTCAGTGGTCGAATCCATGGGATCCAGGCATGAACGGTTGTCAAGGCAACTGTTCCGGAAGGTGTAACACCATTTGCATATAGTGTAACATCATCTGTACAAAGTGTAACAATAGAACAACAGCGAGTAACACTAGAATAACATTTTTGTAGGTCCTACACGATGTGAAAATCGAGTTGCACGAAGTGATCTGAACCGCACAAATTTTTTTGGCCTAATCATGACCGTGAACCTTCCAGATCGATGATTGTTTTGTGTCCTTTAGTCGGTTCGGATTAACCTTTGGCTATTAGGATTTAAGAAAGTTATGAGTCTATAGATATGTATAGTGCTATTACATTAACAGTTGAAGAGTTGAGTTGAGTTTTAAAAAATTAAGTTGTGGAAAAGCCTCTAAAAATTATTATTTGTGAGTTATCGTAGACAAAAAAGTTACGACTTCATGTTGTTATTGTTAATATTTGAATTAATAAAATTATTGAGTGTTTGTTGTACTTTTATTCTCTCTCTCTCTTCCCATATATTTGTATACGTTTAAATAGTTTCCTTTGTGCGTGCTTTTTTTGTACCAAGTGGTATCAGAATTCTGGGCTTTGATCCTAGAGTTTGTTCATGAAATTAGGACACAAAATTGATCCTATTACAAAAATTAAAATATGGATCCATATTATTTATAACAGTGTGCCATTTTTATATTCGATAGTAAAAATGAATTTAAGATTTGGAGTTGGATGATGAAGACATTTTTTCAAGCTCTTGGAGTTGAGGATATTGTTCAAACATAGTTCAATAAACCTGCAGAAGGCGCCAAACTATGAAGCAATGGAGTTAAAGACTTAGAGAGGAATAGACAATTGGATTGTAAGGAATTTCACTGTTTAGTATCAAAGTCCATTTGCATGCATTCAAAAAATTCATGCATGCTAAAACAGTAAGAGAGGTTTGGATAACTTCGGTGAATTCTATTTGTGGTCATGATAAAGAATAAATTTACAACAAAAAAGAAGAATAAGAATTTTCGGATGAGGCAAAGAGAGAAGAAATTATAGAAAATGTGGGCGCACTTGAAAATAAAGAAATTGTAGTTCAAAAAAGAAATTTCACAAGTGGTTGAGAAGGAAAACGAAATCATTAGTGAAAATGATGATGTGACTAAAGATCATGATGGGGTAAAAATCCCTTATTTTGTTGGAGTTGATAAATTATTTGAAGAACAAAATCAAATAGTTGGTTTTGATAAGAATAATTGTGGAGTGGACGATTTAATTGAAAATTGTGATAGTATTAAAGTTGATGTATCATCAGTATGAATCAAATAAAGCAAGATTATGGCAATTTTTTTTCTTTTAAATGTAAATGGGAGGGCTCGAACCACGGATTTCTCATTTATACTCCATCCCTTGAATCACCCAACTCATCCTTTTCCCCTTTATTGTAGTGGAGTTGATTATTTTGGTTGTAGATATTATGATTTTTCTGGTATTGGAATATTTTCTTGGTGATGTGGATGAATTAAATTATCGAGTATCGAATAAAGAGTGCGAGAACATGTTTGAATATTTTGAAAGATGTGATCAAGTTAAGAAATTATTTAAAAAGTACATGTTTCATTCACTATCACACGTGAAGATGAAATTAAAAATTAATTGTAAGTTGGAGTTTCACGTTATCTACACAGTGACAGATTTATTCATGAAAATTCAAACTCAAGATGGCATTAAAAGTGATCATAACGGTGAGTTTAATTTGAGGGAAACAATGAAGGAAATTAAACCACACTTTCTTAGATTCTGTTTGATAAAACTGAATCTGAATTCTGAAGTTTGAATTCTGAAATCTGAATACTGAAACAATTAATTTACTGAATTTTAAGTACTGAAAAGATATATATAAATGTTTGAATTTTTATACTAAATCTATTTATACTGTTTGATAAATATTTATAACTGAATGCTTAATAAGTTTAAATTGATAATTTTGCCCTTATATTTTTTCATTCAAAAAAGAAATAGACCCTATGATTTAATTAGTTTAAAATTGTTAAGTATGAAAATGACAATATTTATTTTTAAATCAAATTAATATAAAAGATGAAATATATTTTATGAGGATTACGGAGAAGAAGTGAAAGTCACTAAAAAGGGAGAAAAGGTAAACCGAAAACCGTTAGGTAGAAAATATCATATTGTTTAATTAGATAAGAATTTTGAATATAATTAACAAACAAGGATAGATTTGGTAGACAAGATAAGATAGTTGAAGTAATTCTATTGATTCTTATTAGAATTAAACATTCAGTTAGGATTTTTATGCTGAAAAAAATACACACAAGTTCAGCACTGCTTAACAAATTCAGCAGCAGATGGATTTCAATTTATCAAACACTCATCTGAATGCCTAAAAAAGTTCAGATTCAGCACTTTTTTATGTTATCAAACAGACCTTTAGTTTAGTTATTTCCAAATTGATATGTGGCCGGTTTCTAGTTTCTAGTTTCTAGTTTGCAGACGGCAGTTGCCTGTTATTGTTAGTTTCCTAAAGTTCTAAGCGGTTAGATACAAGTCCAGTCCGAAACCGCGTGATTTGTCTACTTCCTTATTGCAGAGTTGTCAGTGGTCGAATCCATGATTGATTTGTAATCTTTAGTTGGTTCGGATTAGCCTTTAGTTATTAAGAAAGTTGTGAGTCTATAAATATATCTATAAATACTTGAAAAGTTGAATTTTGTAGAGTTTGAGTTGAATCTTGGAAAGTTGAGTTGAATCTTGAAAAGCTAAATTAAGAGAAAACATCTAAAAATTATTATTTGTGAGTTATTGTAAGCGAAAGATTACGACTTGATATTAGAGGTGGCCATAGTTCAGATTTAACCGAAATCGGATTGAACCGAAACAAGCTCGACGGTTTGTTGAACTGAAACTAGAGTCGAATTTTGAAAATCGGAATCAGAACCACAACCGTGACTAAAGGTTCAGGTTCAGGTTCACCAAAATTTTGAATGGGAATTGAAACCGGTGGTTTTTGGTAAGCTCAAACTGTCTAAAAATTATTTACTACTTAAACCTATTTGGCAAGTTTAAAATTTAATATCAATAATTAGCATATAAAATTAGAAAACTCCAATCTTAAACCAACAACCCATTGTCACGTTCCATTAAGGAATCTATAGCCCATGACTAATGTAAATTCCAGACCAATCTAACCTAATTAATAGTGAGATTTTTTATAATATAAAATTTGCATCATTTTTTCTTTCTCCTTGCACATGATAATATAATAAAGTTCATTTTTTTAATTCTTTGTCATATTTTCTTAGAATCAATATTATAATAACAAGTAGTTAAAAATAAATAAAAAAACTAAATCATAATCGAAGGAAACTAAAACAAATCGGAGTTGTAATTGAAACTGGTTGTTCAAGAATGGTAACTATAATTGTCCCTATAAGGGTTGGATTAGGTTCTATCTTTTAGAAGAATTAGAATTGTCGATTTTAAAATCAAACCAACAATTTTGAAACCGTGGCCATATCTACTTGATATTGTTGTTATTAAAATTTAAGTTAATAAAATTATTGAGTATTTGTTGTATATTTATTTTCCTTCTCTTCCCACATATTTTTATGCATATTTAAAATTATTTCTGTTGTGTGCATGTTTTTTTGTGCCAACAAAAAAAGGTTTGGTTGATGATAGTAAAGCCATGGAGACAATTAAATATCTTTTATCTGCTAGGCTTACAATAAATTTAAATAACAAGCTTAACTTAACAAAAATTAAAATAAAAATACAAAATGAAAAGTGAGAAAAATTTATTCTCATGAGCTATAATGACGCAGATCACGCGATCACATTTCACACTATCTAAAATTACTATCTTTGCCTACACAATTTTTTTTTTAGTATTTCCATGCATCATAATTTAGATTTTTAATTCTCTTAATAACGTCATTTGAACCTACCTCATCAAAACTCTTTGCAGTAATTTATCAAGATATTTTTTTAAAACAATTTCATACCGTTATCTGATATAGTTGTTATAGTAGTTACATTTATGTAAAGGAAATATGAAAAAAGTAAATAGTTTTAGTATTTTACATGATTTTTTTGTGTAGGTGGATTATATTTGTTACCTTGAAACTCAAAATGGGGGAGGCAAATGCTATATTATAAACTCCAAGAGCGTCAAGTGAAATCTTCAGAAACCTAATGGCCCTTTTTCGAAATTATCCCAAGCCAAGCGAGCCAAGAGGTGCAATGAATCTGCCACATCCTCCGCGCCATATGCCCATACGTTTTGGTCAAATTTTTGCGAACACAGACCAAAATTCTTCAGAATTGACAAGTTGTACAACTATTGCTTTACAGCACAACTATTGCTTGCAGCACACCTTTGTGAATTTCTTGGCAATGACATGTTACTCTTTCAGAGTTGACGGAGTAAATCATGGGATAGAAAGATACCACCGTTATCTGCAAAATTTGTACCTAATTGGCTAAAATTTATCAAAACTGCAACAAGACAAAGATGTGGATCTTCGATCTATTTGCTAAACAAAGTGTCAATTTTTTTTTTTGAAAGAAACAAAATGTCAATTTCAATGATATCACCAAAAGCAATATGCCTGACCAATTATGCGGGTTGGACCATACCCCGCAGCCAGATTTCGTCGAATCTACAAAAGATGTTATTATAAGGAACCATTTGTACGTTAATAATCATGGCCCGTTTTCTTTCCCTTTGTTTTCTTTTATTGCGGAGCTCTGTTGTGCATTTGTGGTGCGTCCGTAGTTATAGATTTTGCTCCGTTTGCTATTTCAGTGCTTTTGGTGGAAAAGAACTTTGGAGTACTAAAAGTACTTTTAAGGCCTTTTATGAATATAATTCTATATAAAAAAAAATTGATAGTGAAGTTTTTGGTGTTAAAAGTGTAATTAGCAATAGTTCATATTTGGTATTTTAGAATAGCTTTTATGTTTTAAGAAATAAAACACTAAATTTAATCATTTTATTCTATATTATGAGTCAAATAAAGAGATAGATATATTTGAAAATTTTCAAATTATGCATTATCTAACACAATAAGTACTTAGGGTAAAAAACCAAAAAATTTCTTGTAGTTTGACTAATGTTCAATTTAACTACTTCTGATTTTTAAACCTAGATTATAATTTTTTATAGTTTCGACTAAATTGAAAATTAAATGGAAAACATCCAATCTAATGGTTGCACGTGAAATGTCAATATTGCCCCTGCATAAAGTAGGAGAATTTTTCTTCATTCTTGGACTTGCAATTCGAAGAATCGAGAGAGATAGAGAGAGAGAGAGTGGAAGCAAGAGAAAGCCTTAAATTCAAAATTTCCCTAATTCTTTCAAGAATCAGTGGAGAATTCTAGCAACATAAGGTGTCAATTGCAGGGAGAATTCATCCTTGTGCTTGTACTGATATCTCAAATCCCTTAGCATTCCTCCAATTCAATGATTTTCACCTTAGCATTCCTTCCACAATTACATAACTTATATTGATACCTCAAATCCCTACTTCCGCTGCCACTTTGATAGTTTGAGGAAGACATTTCAGAAGACATCTCATCCCAAGTCAGATTCTGAAATTACCAATTTCACTCCCAATCCCGAACTGTTTCGACTTTGATCGAGAGTGGAGAAGGCTTTGGAGACCGATTTGGAGAATAAGGGAATAAGGATTTGATACCCTTCCTCTATCTTTCTTCAACTTTTAATCTCCATATAGGGGTATTTCCAGCAAGCGTAGGCATCCTTTTCTCTTAAATATTATTTGTTGCAAATCTAATTCTCACCGGAAGAGCGTAGCCCTCACATATCGTTATATTGGATGTTTTTCGTTCAATTTTCAATTTAGTCGTAATTACAGGGAGATATAATGTAGGTTTTCAAATCAAAGGGAATTAAATTGAACATTCGATAAACTATAGGGAGTTTTTTGGTAATACTAATATACTTAAAAGTCCTTAGGCATTTAATAAGTGGTTTTATTAAAAGCTTTGTTGATAAGTTACCGCAACCCCAAATAGCCTTTGATGAGGTATTCTTTGTTCTTTTTTCACTCTTTGACACATTATTTGATACCCTTACAGCACAAATTAGAAATTAACCGACAAAGACCCGGTTGATAAATCTTGTAACTTGTTGTAAGTTCCCATATATTTACCACCAAATTATATTGATGCCGCAGAAACTGTGACAAATTATTAGCTGATGATAACAGTTTAGGTACATGTTAAACTTCCAGTTTCTTAAGAGAAAACTAGACCTCTTCTCATTAATGACAAATATTGTGAATTCGGACTTATTTCTTCCACGAATTAAGCATATAACTACATTAAAAAATATTAAGCATATAACTAGTCAGAATAATAATGCTACATACTGTCTATGATTTTGTCAACGTTCACAGATTGAGAAGAAGGGTTTCCTTTATAGTTTATACCCTACGGATCCAGGAAAAGGTCAATCTATCTATCTCAGGAAACGTTTTCTTCACGGTATTGTACTCTACAGGGAGAAAAATCATAAGACTAGCCGTTTTCATTATCATTTTGACAACGTTCACGGATTCAGGAAATGGTTGACAGTACTATCTATCTCAGGGACAATCTTAATCCTTAAAAAAAACCAAGTCTTTGTGATTGTGATCATAGCCAAAGTGATTATTCTTTGCAATCATTCGACTATTCTTAAGTACCCTATACAATTCCTATCTTTTAGACCTCAACATTATAGTGAATTTTTGTATAAGATCTCCCTTACATCCAAAAATTGAATTTGTTAATTATTCCGATACAAGCTTTTTTTTTTCCTTTTTCTTTTTTGTTAATGAAATTAGATAATTTCCCATGATTTTTTTCCCCTTTGGTATATTTGCATCTCTAACCGCGAAGTGGGCCTCCCTCTGGTACCATGATTGACCTCTTCAAAAAGTCAACCAATCCATGCAGACCCCAACTCTACTTTGTTGCCATCTTGTTAGTATCCCAAATTCCCTAGGATTGGGATTCGCAAGCACGAAAGTGGGAAGATATCTCTTTCTCTGAATGTTATATTAATCATCTGAATAAACAACAGCCATAGCCATCAAACAATTGAAACTTCCGGGGGTAGAAAAAGCTTGTAAGTTCTTTATATATACCTAATTTTTCATGATGAAATTATCTTGCTCCTTATTGCTTGGCTTCTTAACAATTTGAAGAGAAAATCTTGGAGAGGCGAGGATAATTATCCTTCTGAGTTTTAGTAATAAAACACTATCATCTAGGGTTATGGTGATGATTTTACATATGAGTTTTTTCTTGTTATGAATACTATTTACTCATTGTTAGACATTAAAAAAAAATGACGAAATCCCTGTTTAGGGCAGTAGCAGAAATCTCTCTTAACCACAACTTTGAGTATCAGAGAGATGTAGCTTCTTCTGTTTAGCAATACCCAATTCCAGTGTATACATTACCCCAACAATATATTTGATTGCTATATATCTTCTGCTATTTACTATCTACTGGAGTTTTAAGTTTCACACATGCATGTTATATAAATGTTCTTTTTTACTTTTTTAAATGAAAGGGTTTGAATCCAAGAACGCCTTCAATAGGGCTGTGTAGGTATCTATATTCAAAACACCATTCCGGACAAGATTTCAAGACATACATCACCAATTTAATTCTCAAAAATTGATTTATTTACTATTACGTCTTAGCCAAGCTGCCTGAATTTCACGGATCCTAGAGACTATCTTGTAGATGACCAAAGGGGTAAAACATAAGGATTCTTCTATTTTATGTCTTAACAAAGGGTAGGATCAATCACTGTTTGTCATCCAAATTCTGAATTTTTACCGCAAAAGTGATACACAAATTAAGGAGGTGTAGGATAATGTGAGATTTTTATCGAGCCGGCACTCTATTATATATGGAGTGTTTATCCTCTGCCCTAGAACAAGCAAGAACGTGGATCGTTGTTCAAAGACTCGATAATAATTTTAGGGTTGTTGTATCTTCTTGTCTAGTTACTTTTTCACATTTTTGTTGACCAATATCTTGTAGGGTTGCAAGGTTTATGATGTTTTACCTATTTTTTAGGATAAATTACACTTTATCGCCTGTGGATTAGTATTTTTTACATAATCCCCCTATAGTTTCAAAAGTTATATATAACCTTCTCATAATTTGGATTAGGGCAAAAAACCTGAGCGGCCATTAAACTATTGTCAGGATCATGTTTTGGCCATTAAACTATTTTTCGTCAATAATTGACCACTAAACAACTTAATCAGCAAATTCGTACCCATTTCATCGGTAATGACTCTTAATTTCTGAATTAGCATTACACGTGGCAAACCACAGGGACAATTTTGTCCAACAATTTATTGACCGTTTACTTACATTAAACCCATCAACTGAAAAGAAAAAAAAAAGCTGTACACGTCAAGGGTGCATGGATCACTAAGTATACAAAAACCCGCAATTTACATCATCACATTTCACAAAAGCAAATCCAACCAATCTCCCAAACCTCACTCCAGACCCAAAGTCATTATAGTTGGAATTCTCAAAATGCCCCATCCCGGCCACCACTCTTTTTCCTTCCCTTCATGCTTCCGTACCGCCGCCGCCGCCAAGACGGTCCTTTCTGCCAATCCTAATCTCACCACCTCCCTCTATCAAACTTAACAAGGCCTCTTTGGCCTCACCTGGTCCAAAGGCCCATTCGACACTTGTTCCCTCCACATCTACCTCCTCCTCGACAACCACCACCTTTCTTTTCCACCGTACCCTTCCTTCCACCTTCAATTCAATCCGTGCTTTACCTTCTGGAAGAAACGAGGATCCAAAACACTTGTTGGTCTTCCAAATACTAGCTCTACTATTGCTCGGGTGTTCTGGGTCTTTCTCTGGCCAAATTCGGATCGAGACCCGACCCCGCATCCGGTTATTATGTCGCAATTTTCATCGGGGGAGAAATGACGCTCCTTGTTGGGGAGAAGCTGCTACTGCTATCAGGGGCGGAGGGAAGGGGGGGCCAGGGGGGGCAACCGCCCCCCCTCCAATTGTTAAAAAAAAATTTCTAAGTAAAAAAAATTTTATGCCACTGGCCATTTGGTCCGGTGATCATCACCATTAAAGGTGATGCTGGAGGTCAGGGGTTCAATCCCTGCCTCTCACAAATTTGCCACAATTTGTGGCGGTCTTAATTGACCTTCATCGATGAAGTCTGTACTCACATCGAACCCCCTTCCCTTCCCCTTAGACTAGGCTAGATTAGGTTATAGGACATCTATCGTTTCGACAAAAAAAAAAAAGTAAAAAAAATTTTATTATTATGTTTTGCCCCCCCAAAAATTAATCAAAAAATTCACTTTGCCCCCCCAAGAGCCCAAATAATAATATTTGAAAGTCCAAATAACAGAGAATTATTTTCTTAACGTATGAAGTGCAAAGAAAAGATAGCTAGTTAGTTAACTTGGCAATTGACTGCCACAATTCTTCTTCCTAAGTAGAAACGTCAATCTTTTATCGTTTGGAAAAAAAAAAAAAAAAGTAGAAACGTCAAAGTAGAAAATAGAAACGTCAAAGGCTTGAGCCTTGAAGAACTTTCTCCTGTGAAGGCTTGAAGAAACTTTCTCCTGTGAAGACCTTCCCCCGCTGGCTAAGGATTGTACATTTGTACCATTGCATTTTGCATGGTCTAGCCGTCTAGGTAATTTTTCTTTTAGCATTTGCTGAACCTGTCTTTTTTTTTTTTAGGAAGTAAAGGGGTTGTTTCATATTATTGTATCATCAGAGCAGGTTAATACCATTTCAGACTATTGTTGTTTAAATTGCAATGCCAGATAAACTAACACTGATCATCAATACCATTTCAGACTATTGTAGCTATTACCATTTACCAGGTTAGTTTGACATTGCATTTATTTAGTGAAATGTGGGTGTAAAAAGTTCGCCCGCTAGTTGTTTGATGAATTGCTCGAGAGGGACTTGTATTATTTTTCGTACTTGTAGCATTGAGTTTTATTGGGCAAATAACTTGTCGCATTGAGTTTTAGTTTTCTGCTTGTCATTTTACTGATTTTATTTTATCATTGCTTTATTTATCATGGTTTTCTAGACAGCAGGCAGTAAGACCTCCTGAATATTTGTTCCTCTAGAATTGTCTATCTTTGTTTCTCAACATTGTGCTGAGAATTTGCTATGCAATTTAAGGAGTTTAAATTGTACATATTTATTATGGTCGGTTTCCGTTAATACTTTAAAGTAATGCTTGTTTAGACTATAGAAACTTTTACTGGCATGGATAGTTATTGATTATTTTTTGGATTACAGTAGTTGATGAGTTCAAGTAGGTGTTAGTTGTTCAAGTTCAGCCGATTTAATAACAAGCTATGAAAACTTCCTTGAGATATGTTTGAAATGAGAACTTGTTCTGCTCTAATGGAGATCTTTTATCATTTGTTTGCATTTTATTATTGAATAATACTTTGTGCATGTCACTTATGTCTGCTTAGGTTGCAAATGTTCTTGCTGCTTTTATTCCATCTCTATATGTTCACATTATTTTTTTTTTTGTAAATATATTTTACTTTCATTGCTATAGACTCGCCCCCCCTAAAGTTAATTCCTAGCTCCGCCACTGACTGCTATGCCAACTCCCAAGGAGCATCGCCGGAAGCGGAGGAGGCGCTGCCAGTGCTAGGCCAACTCCTAAGGAGACGGCGGCTGCCGAGATCAGAAACCAGGTAATGGTTTTGAGAAGAGAGCACGTTTATGACAATAAGAAAAGATTACATTACACCACCAGAGCTAATATTGGAGGCGGCTAACAAGAAGTAGATGTATCGATTGATTACTGGGCTATCGGAGGTGAAGGTGGCCCCACATTTGGGTTTAATGTAAGTGAACGGTCAGTAAATTGTTGGACAAAATTGCTCATATGATTTGCCACGTGTAATGCTAATTTCAGAAATTAAGAGCCATTACCGACGAAATGGGCACGGGTTTACTGATTAAGTTGTTTAGTGGTCAATTATTGACGAAAAATAGTTCGATGGCCAAAACATGATCCTGACAATAGTTTAATGGCCGCTCAGGTTTTTTGCCCATTTAAAGTGTTAAAGTAATGAAATTTGCAATCTATAATAGAGTCAAGTAAAATATCAAAAATACCCCTATATAAGTTGAAAATTATTTATTAACCACAAGAGGAGTTATGTATATATATATTGAAAACCATAAGGGAATTATATGGTAAAATACTAAACCATAAGGAGGTTATATAGTAAAATATAAAACCATACGGGATTAGAGTGTCATGCATATTATATTTATACATTTTGGTCACTTCAACTATTTTAATTTTTAAACAAGAGTAATTTCGACATTTTTATAGGTTCCGTTACGGATGATCATTTCTGTCATTTTGACACTTCAATCCAAACTATAAGGGGATTATATATATAGCTTTTAAAATTATAAGGGGTTATATGAAAATTAGCTATACCACAAGGGAATAAAGTATAATTTGCCCTTTTTTTATAAAAAAAAAGTGACAAGCATAGATGCAAATTATCACACTTTTTATTCTATGCATGCATACAAATTGGACGTGCAATCACTAAGAGTTGCTGTTGCTATTAATTTTTCCCTGGCTGAATTTTCAACAGAAAAGCACAAACTAGAAAGGGATACAGAATGGTATTTCTTCACACCAAGGTATAAAAAATTTACGCCAATGGGAGCAGACCAGACCGAAATGCTCGTGGTGGAAACTGGAGACCAACGGCAGCGGATGAACCAATCCTTTATAAGCACGAAAACACAGTTGGGTACAAACAGCCTCTAGCTTTCTATGCAGAGACAGGGAGAAACAAAGAAATGAAAAAGACAGATTGGCTTATGCACGACTATAAACTCAAGAGGAACAGTACTCCGAGGCCTAATAACATGAAGGTAACCACTGCTTATATATATATATAGATTAATCTTTCCTACACTGATACTGTTAGCATTGGATGAATGACAATTATACAAAAATTGAATTTAAAATTCAATTTTTACACACATATCATGAACCAAACGATGATAGTGTATACACTATCGATATATATAAGATTTACTCTACATGTATATTTATGTATATCCCTCCTTCCCCCCCCCCACCCCACCCCAAAAAAAAACAAATGCTTTACCCTTTGAACTAATCTCAATTCTCCTAGACAACTAAACACAATAATCAGCATATTGTCTACTGCACACTTGGATTTGTAATCAATGGAAAAATCCTGATCAATGCATTCTTTTTTTTTTTTTTTTTTGCAAAAATTGTTGCATTGTCAAAACTTTGCTGTTAATTTCCTTCTCCTCACTTGCAAACATGCATACTTTCCCTGCAGTTAGATGACTGGGTTCTGGTCAAGATATACAAGAAAAGAGGCACTGCCAATAAGGAGAAGAAAAATCAAAATGCTATTGATGATTGTGGCCCATCTAGGAGTCCTAGCGATGCAGAGCCTCATGGCAGTCGAGCCCATTTACCTCCATCTCCACCTCCACCTCGATCAGCCCATCCAGGAGTTGAAGAAATGCAGAATCATGCTCCCCATCCCCCGTTCCCTAGCCCCATTCTAACTGGTCCAGCTCTGACTGGGTTTCCCCCTTTCCCAGGAAACCAACTTCTCCAATGACAAAGGCCAGCTTCCACCTTTCCCAGAAAACCGCTATTGCACTGTCGCGGGCCTCTACTACAATCCAAACCAGGCACCGTTTGATCCACAATATAATCAAATGTATCAGCCTTCAGGTCCACCACAGGAGATGGCATTTGGGCTGACTGAAGCATCTAATGTTGAGCAGATCAACTTCAATCCGGTTTTGGAAAATGGCTTGCAGCTGCAGCAGATTGGTGGATACAATGATGCCCAGACTGGTGAATGTTCTCCGAGCCGAACGGTTCTTGAAGGTTGGCAGTCAGATTACATGGGCTTGAAGAATGGTTGTCCATTTATAACTGACAATGTGGACTAGACGCCTTTAATGCATCTGGTATTTGCTGGTCCTCATAAGCCCCTGCCCCCAATAGCATTTCCCCCTCCGTAGTTTGCTAGCTTGATTCTAGTATCTTTGTTGCATTAGGTAGTGTGCCATAAATTAAGTGTTATACAAGACATTTTGTAGTAGATTGCGTTAAAGATTTTTAGAATATGAAAAGAGTCCAATTTTGACAATGCGTGAATTTTTTTGCTCTTTTGTGCGATCAAGCACTTGAACAATGTTCTTGTTGGTTCCTCGTCATTAGGGTCTAGTTTGGTGCTAGTGATGGCAAAATCAAGTTCGTGGTGGATTTTAGCACTTGAAAGTTGGATTGCCTAGGTGGTCATTTAGAATTGCATGGGCCGTTGGCAATCCTCACCACTTCACTTCTGCTTCTATTGTAATAAAAGGTTCCCCTTTATGTGAAAAAAGCCCGTATCAATAATTATGATTTTATGTATGGATAATTTCTCAATATTTTGTTCACTCGCAACAAAATATTTTCTTTGTCGGTAAAAAAAAAAAACATGTTGTGTTAGGGGGAGAGATGCTATTTTACCAATCGAGTCACGGATATCTAACATATTCATACCTAATGATTTTTTACAAAGTGGTGACGAAACGTATAACTTGTACAAATCTTTCCATTTTCTAAGTCAATCCGATCCACTCGTTCGTAGAGCTATTTACTAGATCGCAGACAATTCTGATAGAATTTTTGATAAAGCACTTATTAAGCGTTCGATCATGTTTGGGTGTATACTTGCATAAGTACCTTTTCTAATTAATAATGTGTGATTTGAAATTTTTGGAATATATTTATCTCTTCGTTTAGTCAAAAGTTTAAGATAAAATGGTTAAACTTAATGTTTTACTTTTTGAAAAAAAAAAAAAAGTTATTCTAAAAGCATCCATTTTGAATTTATGCTAAAAGTGCTTTAACAAACAAAAGCTCCACTCTTAAATTTAATAAATAATTCTCACCAAACACCTTAAAAATGCTTTTATTCCTCAAAACTACTTTATTAATTTAATAACGTTTCTTTAGTTTCATTTACGATTTCCGAGTCGGTTAACTCCCGCCTGATTAGACTCCCGACAAAGGCGACACCCACCAGCCTAAGAATTCCATACGAGTCGGATAGAGACTTGTTTTACTGAGAGTAGTAAAGTTAATCAGTTAAGCCTTAGACATGTAAAGGTACTAAGTTCAAACTTACCTGTGATAATTCATGTTGGACGCTGCTGTGTATTCAGGCTCACCTCAATAATTCATGTGGGATGTTGCTGTATTGCAACAGAGTCGCAAGGAAAGCTAGAACAAAAATGTCTTTGAAACAGAGCAGCATGAAGATCATATGGTACTTAAAAGGAAAGACAACCACAAAGTCAGGAATTGGAAGTCCAAAAACAGCAACTTCAACGATTTTCCACCATTGAAGTGGAAATGCAGAAATCAGGATCACAAAATTCGGTAGGCAACATGTAATGCTCAGCACCATCATTAATTTGCACTATTGTTGCTGCTCCATTTTCGTTATCATTAGCAGTGTATTAGCAGGACCTGACAAATTCAGCAGGGAAAAAGCAACACATCCCACAAAAAACTAGACATCTGTTCATTTAATTAACGTTAAATTACGTATAACCCCTTTGTAATTTTTTTATTATCACATGACCCCTCTCTAACGTTTTAAAATATCCACTTCACACCCTATAATTTTACGTAAAGTGGAAACTTGATGAAAAATAACCTGTGTACCGCCATTAGTTGAAATACCAATAGTGCCTTTATTTAAATGCTGAATCAATCGACTGGCTAACCACTTTGTATAAAGTATAGGAAGATTACGTAGATAAATGCAAAAATCATAGGGGGATAAAGTGAATATTTATATAAATCATAAAGGGGTTACACGGATATTAAGATTTTATTGCACACACTTTTAAAGTGTAAACATTGTAACATTGTGTATTCTGTCCATTTTTTTATTTTACATAAAATCACAGGGGAGGGGGGTTAATGGCATTATGTAAAATCACTAGGGGGTAATAAGTAATTTACCTTATAATTAATCACAGGTTAGCGCGTATTGGTCATTAGTATCTAATTGCTCCCATTGTGAATCCAATAGTAGCAAGTGACGTCTCTTTCTTCCTTCCAAACTTTTTCATTCTTTTCGTTTTTCATTTGTCTTCTTATGCTTTTTTGTTCTTGGATGTGAGTCAGGTACTGGTAGACAGAAAAAACATATGGAATCTCAACGGTCCTCAAAACATAGCGGGGATTGGCTTTAGATTTTGTACTTACTGTAAAGATCAATCATAAACAATGCTTATCTTCAGTCTCTTGACTTCATTCTCTCATTTAGTTTGCTTTTTGACACAGAGATATTGACTTTACGGGCATAACAACTAAAGCAAATGTCAGGGTAATAGATTTTTGACACAGAGATGCTGTAACCATTCATTCATAAGGAGATTTTTGAATTGGGAAGATGTAAATTGTTTTCCCTGCGGAACTTGAAGAGAACAAACTCAAATAGGCAACTACAAAGGAATTGGAACCTGCCAGAGCTTTTTTTTTTCCATATGATTTGTCAACAATGGAGTATCATACATGTTATATGACTGAGTCTATTTACTGTGTAGGATATTTAACCTTCTTGTTGATGTGGTATGTTTACCCACGAGGGATGTTTTGTTGCAATTTTGACTTTGTTGTTTGGTTATAACTGGGGTGTGCCCCTTTTCTCTTGTATGTTCTTTCGGTATCAATAAAATCTTACCTGCCCAAAGAAAAATATCAGGGTAACAGGAAGTATAGGGTTCAAGTCTGACAAGCCTGTGGATAGAGGATTGTGATCTTATTAATGGCACCATACTTCACTAGAGTTGAAGTTAAATTTCACACCTACTTCAGTAGTACTGGATTGGATCTTATGCATATGCTTATTGAAATCAGAAAAATACGTATCAGATTGAAGACTTTGAATTTCTTATCTAATAACATATATAGATGTCCAAAATCTGTACAAGATTGTTCAAAATTCTCACTCACAAACTCTCTGGGAATGGTATTGCACACTTATCAAGGCTAGATTGCCATTTGATCTTATGCATCTTCCCTGGCAAGTGCCACTGAAGATCAATATCAAATTAACAATCCATAGATGACCATAACTTTTAGCCACTCTGATTTGTTATGGGTAAATCCTGAATATTCTCAAATCAGAATGTGGCAAAACCATCACAAAGCACAAACTACAATACATTTAGCTGTTTCATAGTTTGAAGCAACTCTTGGATGCCACACTTCATTCAGGTTTACCTATGGTTCAAAAAGTAGGAAATCCTGATGGATGATGTGCTTATTCCTCCGCAGATTGTAGTACAGATATATATTTTCTGACGGTATATGTTGTATATCTGGTCTTAAAAGAAGGATCGCTTGACAGGAGCTCTACCAACAGCTCTCATCAAGTTTGCTACTTCAAGAATCTTGGCTACTTTTGTTCCTCTCTTGCCCTCTGCTGATGCCCTTCTTTCCTCTGCTTTTCTGCGGGCTTTCGCTATGTCATTCTCCATCTTTTCAAGGGCTTTTGCTCTTTTCTCCTCCAGCTTCCTCTACAATAGCCAAAACTTGTGTTAATACTTTTCTTAGTTGGCTTGAGGAGACAGTTTAAGCCAGTTTGGAGAGTCATACGATTACATTTCATATGCAATCTATCTGCAGTTAAACATTTTAAAAGTTTTTTAAGTACAAAATGCAGGTATTTGCACTAATAGGGATGATCCATAATTATAATCTGATCATCAGGCAAGAGAGACTAGTGGTTATTCAACTTTGTGTTTCATAATCAAAGATAACTATCAATAATGCAAGAGATTTACAATATTCATGTTCTTGGATGTTGTTCCTTAGTCATGTTTTGAAGCTAAAGCATCAGAAACTCACATCTCAAGTCTCAATCATCTAAGATTGACTGATAATACTAAGTTGGGGGTTACAAGTTGTGGGTACAGAATGAGAATAATAGTAAATTCTCCATAAGAAGTAATTACTATTAAGAGAGGCAATCAGAATGTTCTTCAGTCTGAAGTTTATCTTTAATTTGGTTAAATTCAATACCTGAAAACTGCTTAAGTACTCAACCATATTCCTCTTTACCCTGAATTCACTCAATAATATGGAAAGGGGACAAAGCAAGATGCATTTCTTATTCAAATCAACATTCAAACTAAAAATCCTCAACTTTGGAGGCTAAGGACTAATGAAGTGTAATTTATAGAGGAAACTCACTCTAACTCTATCCAAACTGCAAACAAGTTCTGAGTCTGGATCAGTTCAGTTCTGAGGCTGAACCAGTTAAAACATGTGTGGGAAATATTTAGCACAAAATGGAGCTAAAAAAACATTTTGATGCCTTTTTTTCTCTTTGTTACTGTAACCAGAAGTCATTTCCGCAGTTATAACTCCAGGCACCTTAACTAAATGTCATTCAACAATTAAGACCAATAAGAGATGAACAAAGTCAGCACTAATGACGAAATTTCACAAGGTATAATCACTAACTCAGTTGAAATTTGCAACTAGATGCCACTAGGGCCATGTATCACTTCAATACTAACTGTAGATAAGATGACAACAAGCTTTTGTTTTGCTGCAAAATCTTATTTTTAAACAGTCAGTGATGATTTTGTTCTCAACTGCCAATGATTACCATAGCACCGAGTAGAAACATATATGGTAGGTGGTTAGAAGAATTGTACAAAGTTGAATTATGGAGTCATTAGTACACTAATATATAGTTATTCCCACGTACCTCAACTTTCTTCATCCATGAATTTGCCTTTTGGACCTGCTCAGTCTCCCAACCAGAGAGAATAGCGTCTTCCCTCTTAAACCTATTGTTAACCTTAGCAACTTTAGCAGTCTGCCATGCATTTATCTTTGATTCAACCTCTTCTTTCTTCACTCTCTGGATTGATACCTCTCTATGATTACCATGTGCCAGACTTTCACTGGCACCTTCACGCCTAGGAGATGACGTTAAAGGGCCTAGTGGATGAGGATCAGGCACAATAGCTAAAGGGTTGGTTTCTTCAGGAATTTCCTCCTCTCCGATCCTACCCAAGTTGTTGTTGCTAGAATTGACCGTGCCATCGACTTCACTACCATTGTTGGCTATGGTTGATCCTGCAAGCACCAAAGCATTAAATTCTCTACTCATACTTGAAAAATTTTCACTTGAAGCACCTTCACTAGCCATGGACAAAGATGATGATCTATGGCTATTTGTTTCCCAAGGCCTACTGCGGTTGGCTGAGGGTGGCCTTGGTGGGGTTAGAGCATGGATGTCTCTGATATGATCATCTTCAGGTTCTTGCTCTTCATCCCTGCTGGTGGTAGCTATGGTTCTTTGATCATTCATGATAGACATGAGTTTTTTTAGTATGCTGATGATTCCAATAGTGGAAGATGGAGGGGGGCAAGAAGAAAGAGTAAAGAGTTTATTGATACGGAGTCTTATTTATTATATGGTCAAAAATCAAAGATTGAGTGAAATCCTTTGAGCCACACATGCACGTAGTAACTAAGGAGAGTTCAAGAATGCAAGTTTGAATTGCTGCTAACGAGTAATGACTGAGATGGGGCCTCGAGACGCAATTGGGATGAAAATGAAAAGGTAATTGCAATTTAAGCCTTCTCACCCATTTGGGATTTTGATTTGACTCTTCTACGTTTGGTTTATCATTGTGTTCCCCATTTTGCTGGGAACCTTTTGTTTATGCCCTTCTCAACCACTTCTACCAATTGCCTTCTCATACTTTACTATTTTTCTTTTCTTCTCTATCTACTCTTGTTTTGGTATAGAGAAAGGATTAGAACTCAACCAACCTTTGAAACAAATCACCAAAAGATAAAATCTAAGATTGCTTATTAGTTGTTATGTTTTAGACTTATTATTCGATACAATGCGAGTCTGTCTATGATAATTAAATCAGTAAAGTTGAAATACTGTTGTGTTGTAACATTTCGTTGCATCCTCTTATACTATTTGTTTGATTTTCATAAGTTTGTCGTACATGTATGCCATTTGTTTTATTACGTACTTATTAAGATGAAGATATAATATTTTTTCGTATGATATCCAAATAATAACTCATAGTGTGTCACTACAATAATTATCATTTGAGTTTGTGTAAATCATTAAAATTACTTATCATGCTTATCATATTTGGTTCTATACATTATTCTTTAAATGTTATGGCACCTTGAGAACCTTAACTGCTCATGTTTGCTCCAAGGTGATACACTGACACAACATACTATAGCATAACATAAGTGTAAATCCTTCTTGAATAAAAGGCATGAGAATACAATAAGCCAATGTTGTATTAATAGACATTAATGCACCTTTGTTAGGAAGCTTTTCTTCACATAGTTATGTATTGTGTTATTGTTAAACAAAGGTACATGTCACAGTAAGCTTTTGCAATTTCCTTTTGCGCAATTTAGATGGGTTAAGTTCACGTTTATGTTTCTTTGACTGTTTTCATGAATAATTCAAAGTCCATTTGTCCTACTTTTATCATGATTATTCTATCACCTTTGGATTTTCTTATTATAAAGATAACTAAACCAAATTACATTCTAAGTAAACGAAAAAGAGACAAGAAAGTTTAAAAAGAAATGGAAATAGTATATTTGGAAGCAAATGAAGCCACTAGCTTTTTATACTATAATTCATAAAAGATAACCTCAAAATATATCTAAACACAAGATGTATGAACTTAGCATATTCTTAGGTAAGTTTACATTGAAAACTCAAAGAAAAACAAAGATAATATTCAAAATCTTTGTAATTTGATTACCTATCAAACGAAAGTTATTATGACTTCCTTTTATGATTAGTTTTGGATAAAAAGTTTTCAATAGGTTTTTTTAATGAGTGTTTGTTCATTAACACCTAAATCGCACTCTACCTATCATGTAAGTCCGCGCACTTGTAGTTATTACCCTTTTTTTTGCATTTAAATACTTTCACTAATTAACTTTAATTTTTCCAAAAATTTATTACCTGAAATACTTCTTAACGAAGACCTAATGGGCACTCATTTGATAGATCCTTTTAAGGAAAAAGAAAACAAATTTCATATACAAAAGGTAATCCACAAAGTATTCACCATAGGCAACGGGGACAAAACTTGCAAACATGAAAAGCCAAAGCACTAATTAAGGAAGCTCGAATAAATGGAGGGGCTTTATTAAAAATATCACTTTCAAGTTTTCTTTGTCGGCCGGAAAATATTTTATTTTGGAGAAGCCCACCAAAATAACTTTCATTTTCGTGCTAGTGGGCCAGCAACACGACCCACACGCGTCGCACAGGAAAACTACAACTCTGTCTGGTGAATTCGTGGAAAGAATCTATTTGCCACAAATTTTGGCTTGACCCCACATCCCTTGGGCCCATGGAAGACCAAGAATACATCAGCCATCAGATCAAGGACAAGTGAACGGTGGAATAAAGTTTAGATAATTTGGATGTTCAATATGCTTACGTCTCACATGTTATTCAAATAGTATTATCTTTTAAAAAAGCAATATTATGAATTATTGATAATAATATAAATATATTTACTCAGAATCAACAAAAGTAGCTCTTTGGGTGATTATATATTTTAGATTTTTTTTATCATTAAAAAAAATTTATAATTAGAATACAAAAACAATCGAGAACATTATATAAACTGATTATTCAATCAAAAACTATAATCAGTTAAAATAATTAACTATTGTTCAAAAAATAATAATCAACTGAAAACAACCCAAAATCCGATTACTGATTTTGACATGAAAAAAGAAATTTCATAGAAGCAGCCTTTTTGTTTTCCTTTTTTGTTCTTTTGCGGAGAATTTTCCAATGGGAATTGTTGATGTGTGTCAAGAGTGAAGTGTGAGGGCGGATTATGACATGTCTAGAATTATTTTATCAACAAATCTGGATACAGGTGTTTGCCAATGTATTGGAACTTAGGTATTTTGATGGTGATATAGTAAGAGGGCATTTTTTAATTATATTTGAGTTGGTGTTAGGTATAAAGGATTCAAAGATAAATTTTTATAATTGTTGGACACTGCACCTCATTTGAAGTGGATACTTTTGTCACCATGTGCCTTTATGCTTGGCCGATTAATTTTCGTTTTGAGTTCAGAGTCTGTTTGTTTCAATGTAAAATTTTTTCTCGAGGAGAACATTTTCAATGAAAATAATTTTCATGAAAAAATTTTCATTTCCCTTTATTTTCAGGTGTTTGGTGCAGTTTTATGAAAATGTACCACAAAACTAAAACCTACAAGAAGAAGGATTCCCCATAGAGTCCCTCCAATTACCACCATCCCATGTACATTGGATTTACCATTTTAACCCAGAGATTCATCCAATCTCCAAATCTATCAAACTCTAGAATTGGGAATTCATACTTTCTCAAACCAATTACACAGCATACCAATGAAGATTCAAATTCATAATATCTCAACGAAAATTGCTTCAGTAATTAAAACCCTATAATTGATCAAACATCATATGGAAAAGTAGCACTTGAATTCTAGTACAAACTTTTCTGCACAATAGTCTTCCAAATTTCTCCTTCACTTTTCCAAATTTCTCTCACCCAAAAACTTATCAAGACCCACTCTTGGTATAGATTTTCTACATCTCCATGGATGCATTGTTTATGCTGGCATGGGAGGAAAGGAGTAGAATTGGCGAAGATGAGGAGGAGGGAAAGGTAGCTGACAATGGTGTTTTTCATTGCAGGCGTAAGGATGCATTTTTAACGATGGTCTCAGTTTGGTATTTCTTATTTGTTATGAGTATTTTGATAAGTAAGCGCTGAAATGATTGAAACGCTAAGTTTGATGGAAATTAACTTCCGTATGCTTGCTCCGTAAGTCATTTTACATCTTGTAGCGTAAAAGATTTTACACTGGAAAATATTTTCCCGACATCTTTTGCTGTCAAACATCAGAAAATCCGAAAACTATTTTCTGGAAAATATTTTCAGTTCAAACAAACAGACTCTCATTCATCCTTCTTTTCCTACTTTCCTTTTGTATGGTTTCGTTGGGACAATGCATTTGCGTGTGGTTGTTTGCTTGATGTAAGAATTCTTGAGAAGAGTTAGGGTTGATTTTGATGATTGCCTAGTGAAGGGGTTGTTGGTAATAGTTTGTAATGAGTATGTTGAAATTCATTATTCCACATTAAAAGAGGATGGAGTGCATATTGTCTATATATGAATCATTGTCTTGTTTCCTTTACAAACTTGTTCCGAAAATATTAGTTTGGAGGGAAAGTTTGGTGGGAAAGTTATTTCAAGATATATAAAATCTTGACAAGGGTCTTGGATAAGTGTTTCAATTCTTTTAAATAGTAGGATTTCGACAGAATTAAATCACTTTTACTTTTCATTGATAGTTCTTAGACTTTGTTGTATTTTAGAGGTAATTTGTCTGATAGAGGCAAATAATACCTAAAGGAAAGTGTTTTCATGCCTCAAAGTGTTTGTATTTGTCTAGTTTAGATTTCTTATTTACTACAAATTTTTCAACAGGGATTGGATTTGAGTTTTTGTTTCTTATTTTTATAAAAATAAAGAACTCATAATGGTAGGAGTATTATAGAAAATTATTAGAAATATTAATTACTGTAACACTTTCAGGAATGTGACGTATGTATGATAAAAACGTGGTTGAAGAGATAAAAAGTTGATTGAAAATTGTACTTGTGATGCGAATAAAATATTATTTAAAATAATTTTGCTACTTAAACACACTCATAACAAATTACAACTCAACAAACTAATCTACAAATGCTGACAATTGCAACTAAAGAAGAATAAAATAAACTCGCCAATAGTGGAAGAAGAAATTTACATAAATTTTTAATTCCTAAGTTCTCGACCTCTCTAATTATTGAAGTCTCAATTTTGCTCACTTGATTAGGTCACAACTTCAAGTTTGAGTTTAATTGGTGACTAAAAATAGTCAAATGAAGAGTGTGAAGGGGTTTAATTTTTGTCTTGAGATCAGAGCTTGATTTTCATAATGTTCATAATGTTGGATTCCCTCTCCTTATTCTTTTATTCATCCCTTCCCTTGTGAAAAAGAATAATAGAAAAACATCAGTATTTAGCTATTTAAAATAGAAAATGAGTTAGCGTGAAACCTGGACTAACTTAACTGTCTAGACCAATCAAATTGAAGACTTTTGTTTTTAATTTCTTACCATTTATAGAATAATACCGCAAGGACGTTCTGTCCTTCCGATTCCGACACCCTTTTCAGTTGGAGAGACCTATGTCATTACCCTCTTCGTTTTCCATTGTTTTATCTATTTTTAATTGAATATGTTACACATTTTTTAACCCCCTTCGTGCTACAAGAGGCTTTTTCTCCTCTGTTATTACTTAGACTTTAGAAGATTTTGCTTGTGTGGAAACAATAAGTGAAAGAAAGAAATGCAAAGTCAAAATTAGCAATTAGTATAGAAAATACTACAAGGGCACCTTAGTTTTGGACGAATTTTACGTTAGTAAATGATGTTTGGTCCTGTCTCGCTTCTTAAATTCTACCTATTTTTTGATGAAATTTTTTTTTTAAAAAAATTGTACTTTGCATTTTCACATCCAATTTTCTATCCCTCCATTTGGATTAGCTGTTTTTGGGGGTGTTTTTGAAAAATTTTGCTGTAACTGAGTTTTTAGATTATATTTTGAGATATTTTCAACTGTTTTTGGGGGTGTTTTTGAAAAATTTTGTTGTAACAGAGTTTTTAGATTATATTTTGAGATATTTTCAGAAAATATTTTTGGATATTTAAGAGTAGAAGAGTTTCTAGAATATATTTTGAGATTTTTTTAAAAATTTTAAAAAAATTTTAATTAATTTTTAAATTACCTTTTAAATTACTTTTTAAAATTTTTATTATATTTAAAAAACTAATTTTTAAAAAACACTCCCATCCATTGTCCCAATTTAGTCTCCCATGTTTTGACTTTAATCCATGGAGATATGACGAGGTCCGTTTTAATCATTGCATGTGTAATTATAGGGTATTACTACTCAAAGAGCAGAATCATTGCTGTAAGAGACTAAAGCTGCTAGCATTGCGGGGGTGCAATCAGATCAAAACACGAGAAAGTAACTGTATTGAAAGGAACATTATGTGTTGAACTGAGATTAATGCTACAAATAAAAGTTCAATATTTGCACTTTTTCTTTTTGTCTTTTAACTCTTTTGCTTTTTCATTCGATAGGGCGGTTCGAAGAAGATGATACTTCTTGTAGCTTGAGGCCTTTAAAATTAATCCGCTGCAGCCAAGAATATGCCAAGAATATGTACCATTTCAACCGACCAAAACCCTATTATTCCACGTTGATTCCTGTTGCGATGTTGACTAGCTAATATAGGTCCTGTTTTTTTTTTTTGGAAAGCTAATATAGGTCTTGTTTGGAAGACAAGTTTTTTTTATCAAGTTTATCTGCTATAAATTTTTTAAAAACTTTACTTATAATAACCTCAAAAAACATTTCAAAATTTTTAAACTATACATTTCAAAATATTCAAAAAAAACACAGTTTAAAATTTTTTTAAAAAACTTCTACAATAAATTACAGTAAAATTTTAGACAAACACATAAAAAACTCACTTGTCAAATGGAGCCATAGTGCAGTATATCGCATGCATCTGGACCAAAACGATCCAATATGATGCCAAAGGTAAAATGTTGAAGGAAGATTTGTTCGGAATACCATACAAAAAGTGAACAAGAGAGAAGGCAACCATGTACAATTGTCCAAATCCAGAAAAATAAACGGGTGACTATAAACTAGGAAGGGTAACGGAAAAGACTTACCCTTGAAAACAAAGATGCATTTGATAAAATTGAAATATAAAAATTAAAATTTGAAATTTGAAATCATTAATTTAGTGAATTCTTAAGTACTAAATTTGATACATTTGAGTGTATATCACATTAAGTGATAAGTGAATAGTTTATCACTTATTTTTTGGAGCAAATTTTACTTAGAAAATTCAGTGTCATTTAATAAATTCAAATGTTCTAATTTTTGTTATCAAATACGTCTGAATATGTTAAGATTTGAACCCATTGAATTTAAGTATCGAATTAAGATTATCAAACAGTGCCCAAGTCACCTAGTACGTCCTACAAATATCACATAAACTAATTAGCTAGACAAGTTAATTGTAAATCATGAATTAGAAATTTGTAGATCATGATACAACATTTTCTTCAAAGGTACAATAACTAATTGGATAACAGTTAGTATAAACTTATAGTATTTGGTTATGGAAACCGGCTTAATTATCTTAATTTCTTTCAAATGCTCCATTGGTGCATAGTTTCAACTGCCAATCGTGACTAACTAAGAATGACATAATTGGGTGTCCATACTTTACAAAAATCCGGCTTTGACGTGGTTAGTAGGTAGAACTAATTTGATTGAAGGGGTTTGTTTTATTAAAACCAATAATATAAGATGAGATAAAGCCATAGTTTGGTAAAGCTTTTTTGCGCATAGTTTGATAAAGTTGGTCCACATGATATATGCCCTTGACTTGTTTATGAAAAGATCTCTTTTACTTCTGTTGAGATTGAGATTCATCACTACTTATTTTTTTTCCCAAACTATAAAATAACTAGAAATCGTCTAGCATAATTTACTTTACCAAAAATCAAGAAGAGAATTCAATAAAATTTGAATGTCGGATTTTTCTTTTATTATCTTCTACCTTTCTTTACATCCTTCTCACCTCTAACGGTTCAGAATTCAATAATAAATTTTGCTTCAAGAAATTAGGAGGAGAATTGTATAGAAATTTAATGACAAAATTTGCATAATACGATAAGCTAAATGGAAAAAACGTACTTCCTCTATGATAGGACCCATATCGAAAGCACATCTTCTATGTCGAGCAAAAGTTCACTGGAGGAAGATGCATCATCGTTACTTTGCCATGAAAAAGTACGTAACCGCCACATTAATTTTTCCTCATGAATATTAGGTTTACAGTTGAGATGTAACAAAATCCTTGGATCGTCATATGCAAACGATTGCAATTCAAAAATCTTGTAGTCCAAAAGCTTTAGGGCAAATTCCACTTTACTCTCCTGTGGTTTAACGTTTTTTACATGACCCTCTTATGATTTCAAAAGCTATATATAATTCCCTCATGATTTGGATTAAAGCGTCAAATTGACGGAAATGATCATTTTTAACGGAGTCACCTAAAATGTCAAAAATACCCTTATGTAAAGTTGAAAATTATTTATTAACCAAGGGGGGTTATGTGTATATTTTGAAAACTATAAGGGGGTTATATGGTAAAATATTAAACCATAAGGGGTTATATGGTAAAATATAAAAATTATACGAGGTTAATGTGTAGTGTATTTATAAGGGTAATTTCGACATTTTTAGAAATTCCGTTACGAATGACTATATCCGTCACTTTGACACTATAATCCAAACCATGAAGGGGTTATGTGTAGCTTTTGAAACCATAGGGGAGTTATATAAAAAAAAAAAAGCTAAACCACAGGGGGGTAAAATGTAATTTGCCCAAAGCTTTATAAAAAATACTTGAACATCTCGTACCCCAAATTTCAAAGTCTCATAATCCAGTTTCAAACATCTAGATTTTTTGATACGAAGATAAAAGTTCAGAAAAAAAAAAAGAAAAAAAGATTCAGGCATATGCTGTTGTTATAGTAGCTAAAACAAGTGTGTTTTGTAATAATATATCGAGACGGGAAATTTTCAATGTAAATTTGTATGGTAATTAGCTTTCTTGAATCTAATTTTAGTGCTTTTGCAAGTCTTTTGTTTACAATCCCTCGCAACTTTAAAGTTTAAATTTGATAACAAAATGATTATTCAGATTAGCAAAATAACTAGGATTAATATTTTTACACTAATGGTGTAATGCATGCTATGTATGTAAAATTTGGAGTTTGACTTCAAATTAAGATTAATTGTTATGTATCCATGCTTTAGTAAAAGATTAATCTAAAATAATTAATAATTTGAAGTTAACAACATTAGACTCTTCTCATTCTCTCTAAACTTAAACTCTCCTTTAACTTTTTCTTCACTTAGAGGATTTTCCTACTCGAGGAAGGAGAAATTGGTCTCCCTCCCATAATTATTTGTTTTTCTTTTCATGTTTGCAATAAAGTCATTGGTATTTTAATGAGAGTTTATTCTCTTCTAAAGTTTTTTAGTGCTAATTTTTTCCTCGCCAAAGTTTTCTCCTCTCCGAGGAATTCCTAATGAAAGATTTTTCACAAAATTTTTTAAATTTTTGGTTAGATCTGAGTTTTTCAAATTTGGTTGTCAGATTTGAAATTTATCAAATAGATTTGACCATGATATTAGAACTTGAAGCTGTCAATTAGCAAATTTAGCAATGAGAAGGATTTATAGATTTCTTTTGGCTACGAGTGCTTCATCTGATATTTGAGTACCTATTGGAGTTGTACAGTATAATTTTTCTAGATCTATAATACAGTATACTATTTGATTTTTAGATTCATTGTATCTGTTGATGTCTGATGTAATTTGTGCAATTTATACAGATTTGATTGAAAGTATGATGATTTATCAAAAAGAAAATAATTAACAATTGAATCAAGTCGACATGACTAAGGTCCCGTTTGGATTGTATTTTCCGTCATTTTTCATGGAAAAATTACTGTAGCGATTTGATGTATGTGAGGAAAAAAGGTAATAGGGAAATGTGTTCACGGAAAATGACGAAATTTTTCTACGGAAAACAGCAATCCAAGCAAGGCCAAATTTTCTTGTTTCTACTATTCGGGCAGCTGCCGACACTTCTGTTTAATGTTTCCCGGAGTATTCTCTGGTATGTTTGCCCATGCAGAGAATAAGTTTGAGAAGCCCAAACCGCGTCTGACTACGACCGAAGGGCTTTAAGTTGGGCATTGTGCTGCATTCCTTTCAAAGAAGCATGCCAATTTTGATAGAAAGCAAATGCGTTTTCCCAACTTGTCACTAGCATGCCCTATTTTTCTTACCCCTTTTTTGGTGCAACAACTTATATATTTGCAGATTGTCCACAACCAAACATAATTTTATGGGAGTCTACAAATGCCAATAAGTTGATTTAATTGGTAAGAACTAAGGAAATGTCACTTTCTCATAAAAGGTTGAGTGTTCGAGTCTCACAGTCACTCGATGTCAGAGTTATGTTGATGAGCAATTTGTACTCTGGGACATGTTTTGGCACTTAGTGGTGATCGGAATCAATTCCATCCAAATTTTTATTTACCAAAAAAAAGAAAAAGAAAAAGTAAAGCGTTTGAGTTTGCTTAGGGTCAGTGTTTTGACCTGTAGTGGTGATCGGAATCGAACCATCCAGACTTTTATTTATCAAGAAGAAAAAAGTAAAGCATTTGAATTTGCTTAATGCCTAGTGTTGTTTTGATTCATAGTGGTGATCGGAATTGAACCCATTTAAAATTTTATTTACCAAGAAAAAAAAAAAGTAAAGCATTTGAACTTCCTTAGGGTCAGTTACAACATAACCTATAGAGATATTTATGTTTCTAAACTTTTCCCCCACAATGAGTCAATGATGCAATAACTCCACAATAACAAATTCACTTAGTTTTGTTGTTATGTTAGGTGTACATTGTCTCTGCACAAGGCCTATTTGCACCCAATGAATCATTGCACAATTTGACACATTGTGGAAAAAACGAGAGTGGATATATTTGTCACAATCTCTGCACAAGCCTGTCAAGAAAAATTGTGATCACTTGTCGTGGACAAATTGAGGCAAGTGCTAATCAATTTCCAGTTGCTTTGCTCAAATTGAGGCAGCTGAAGTGTTGGCCCAAATCATGTAGACAGTTCCACCCAGTGACCCAATATGCACATCTGAATTTTTGTGCCCCATAGATGACCCCCTATGGGCTTTGACAATTTTTCTTTTTTGGGATAAAAGAGAGTTTTGATCATCTGAGTTCCATTGTGTCTGTGACATAGGTTACTTTCATTTTTTTTTTTAAAATATTATAATTTTATTTCGTTTCATAAGATGTACATTAATCACAGAGTCACTGAAAGGCGGGATGAATTAACTAGTAAGTGCGAGTAGAGTTGAGAGTTAAGACAAGGCTTATGCTAAATTAGTATGAAGCTAATTTCAAGCCTTGAGCAAGTGCTCCAATAAAGGGATATCTTATTTGCTTATTGCTACCAAGGGACAAAAATAAGTGATTTATCCCCAAATGGGCTGAATTAAAAACTTAGAAGTGGCTCCGCAATTAATGTCGAGTGCCAGGAATCGAGGGAAGGCTATGGATGCTGAAGATCGAATATCATAACCGTAACCGATGACCTTTCTCCTCGTACTCATAGTCTCATAGTAGCGTTCAAGAACCACCCTAAGCCAATCTTATACGGAACCACCTACAGCTACGACGTAGGCCCCCTGAGCCTGATCATGACGGTCAATCCTCGAGTATATTCACGGTTCACTGGTCTGAACTGTTACTTTTAGATGCCCGGATATGATTGTTAACCACCCCTGCCCATAGTTCGTGGTCTATTTCGGGATGGCTATGGATGCTGGCTAGCTGATTTAGTGCAAATCTGGGCAACATTTCTACAGAACTATGGACCACGATCAATGGCTCGAGCCTAGCTTGGGATTTGGGTAATAGGAATATTAAGCTGGGCTTAAGCTGATTAAGGGAGCATCCTCACTTCAACCTCATTTAGAGAATCAGAACGGTTGATGATTAGGAATTGGGTATGTAAGGAACATATCATGTCGGAAGGGAGAGTAACAATTATGCGAATCAATCTTGCTAAACTAGTGCAATCCCCACTATTGTGGAGGAATCTGGCAGCTTTTGATGTAGTTGGAGTCGATACTCCTCCTTTGGTATCTTTGTGATTGGGCTGTAGGCCGTCCCAAGTGATTAAAAATTAAAAGAAAAAAAAGGGTAGTATCAGGGAGGAGGGGCAGGAATGGAAGCAACCGTTCTTGAATGTTTATGACTAAGATTCGGCCAAAAAAAAAAAAATATTTAAATTGCATCTTGTACATCGTTTTTCACACCATATGTGAAATCTACAAAATTTTGTTCTATAGTTAAACGTTATTGAAAGTGAGTTATATCATATGTATACAAAATTACATCTTATACCTTTTGTACAAAATCAGTCTCAAATAATTTTCCTCACAACCGTTTGGTTCCATGTCCTACTATTAATCAGAAAAACAACGTAGTTAGCAACATATTGTTATTATTGTCTAACGTGTTTGGGACGGGCTAAGCAGGTGGAATGACCAAATTAGTACCAGTTGTTTCAAATTCGGGTTAAGATTTACTCGATAGAATTATATATAAAGTATCATTTTATCATGAACTATTGTACGGTAACAGATGAGTCCGATATTTAGCTGTATATAAAAGATGTTGAATTTTGTAACACAATTTAGGAATGAATGCTAATGTTTGAATTTTTTTCATGGATCGATTCTCTCTACTTTGTGATTATGTTGTGCCGTTAGAATACAGAATAGAAAAAAAAAATTGTAGTATAAATTAGAAGAATAATTTGCTCAAGAACGTATATTCGGGTGTCTTTTAGGCTGTGGGCTTGGGATGACACTTCCTCAAGGCAATATGAGGCACAAAAAGGGCAAAAACTGAAAGAGAATAGGTCCAAATAAATCCCAGCCTCTACCATTCTTGTAAAGCACCGAAGCCTTTTCCATTTCTTCTCCTCAATAACTGCCTCTCACTTGCGCTTCTATATTATATCCCCATCCAAATCATCCAAACTCCTCTGTCCTCTCTTCCTCACTCTGCACAACCCCATTTGTGAGAGTCTCGAGGGAGTGAGTGAGTACTGAGCTAAAGCAGCAAAATGGACATGGCAATTTGCTCACACACTTCTCTCTCCACCAGTAATCCCTATATATCACCGAGAATTGTTAATTATACTGCTAATAGGAAAAGCTTCAGTTTTTCTTCTTCTTCATTTAAGTTCAAGAAACCATTTTTTGGTTGCACCCCACCTTTATGTTTTTCAACCAAAGCGTCATTCAGTCTTGGTTCAAGAATCCCGCTTCAGAAATCCATCAAATGCTCGGTTTCTCAAGCTGAAACCACAACTGGTACTAACAATAGCACTTGATTCTTGATTCCCGGTACTTCTATCCCATATCACCCGTTAACTCAATTTTCTTAACTTGACTCATCATTGATAGTACTTTTATCAACTGTGACATATTATATGCAATTCATTGAACTTTTTGCTTGAATGTCATGTTTTGTTGTTCGGTTTCTTGCCATTCTTGTATTTGTCATTGCTGTTGACTTCTTTACATGTAATTGCGCGCTTGGACTATAATAGTTTGTGCATATGTTGTTGTAGATGGCATACGTACTTTCCTGGGAGTGCTGCGATCCCTTTTTCTTGGTTGAAGCAAGCAATTTTCTTGTACTAAAATTATATGTTTTTGAGGGAATTTACTCCTTTTGTTGCTATGGTGTCATGATGTCTGATACTTAAGCTTTCATCTAATTTTGGTACAAAGAAGATTGCCATCTTACTGTCATCACTAGCTTGTTTTGTTCTAGATTGTAGTTCTTCTAAAATGTGTATAAAAATTCCACATGCATACATTTCTTTCCTCACTTATTTGTCATGTTGGTGTGTATGTATTTGTTGAAGTCATAAATGTTCTTCTATTATGTTCGGTGCTACAATGTTCTATTATATTTCTAAGATATTGAGGCACATATTTCTTTATGTCAAGTATTATCATATAAGAAAATTCATGGCGTAAAATCTTCAATGTAGTCCAAAACTTTTGAGCATCTTTTACTTTGGGAATGGTTTCAACATTGAAGTGATTGCACCTCGATGTGATATTTACTTGATAGATGTACCCCGTCCTAGAAAGCACGCAAGTTTCATGAGCGTGTAAATGAGAAACTGGAGATGGTTTAAAGTTTACTGCACCTTTAAATTTGGATTTTGGTCTAAAGTAGACATGTAAATGCATACTTCTGATGCATGCATGGACTAAAAAATGTTGGTAATGTAACTCTTGGAAGTAACTTTTGTGCAATTCATCAACTTTGGTATTTAATTTACTTCATTTCCTTAGATAAAAGGGCCCAATTAACGAGAAGAAATGATGTAAGGAATATAGCAATTGTCGCTCACGTAGATCATGGGAAGACCACCCTTGTTGATGCAATGCTGAAGCAAGCAAAGGTAGTACAGGGGAGCTATACAATTTACCTATTTTCCTATGTAAATGAAGTAAGCTGTTATTTGAAGTGGGATGAATGCCTAAGAAAGCTACAAGTACAAAGTGTTTTTGTGCTGAAATTGGTCATTCCTGTTGGGATACAATTTCTCTAGATTTTCATTAATAAAACCTGAGTCAATCAAGGTCTAACTAATTGGTTGTATAAGTTTAATAAAAAAAAAAAAGTACTAAAATGAGATTTCGACAACTTGACAGTAATTGAAAATTTTATGCTTGTTAACTACAGTGATGAATTTGATGTGTATTAGTAACTTTTATGCAGGTTTTTCGTGATAACCAATTTGTACAGGAAAGGATAATGGACTCAAATGATCTAGAGCGTGAAAGGGGAATTACCATACTTAGCAAAAACACATCAATCACATTTAATGATACAAAAATAAACATAATTGATACTCCAGGCCACTCTGACTTTGGAGGTGAAGTTGAACGCATACTCAACATGGTGGAAGGAGTTCTGCTAGTGGTACTTATCATCACCTTGGCAATTTTGATATATGTTATTTTTTGTTGACTGTTTCTATGATGTCATAACTTATGCTTAGTTTTTATCTCATGTTTTTATGTTACTTTTAAGTAGATAGAACATGTGCTTGTCTTTATACTTTTAAGTATATAGAGCATGAGCTTGTCTTTATGGGTCATTGTTTTGAAAGAGTGGCCCACATTGCAGAATGCAGAGGAAGCTAATAGCAGATGTCTGAGACAGAAAAACTAAATCTGGATTCTCTAATTGTCTAGTTTCAAATGAAGGATGTCTACCACCTTTTCATTTTTCTTTTTTCTAGCTGACATGCTAATCTTGCTTTTTTTTCTTTGAAATATTTAAATGGTAGAGTGTAGACCAGGTTGTCTTAATAGCTGGATTGTAATTATTTTGTCATCAATGCTTAAGAATCCTTCATTTCTCCACACAGGAGGCCTACAATTTGCTTTTTTTCTTTTATTTTTATTTTTTAATTGTGTTGCAATAGGAGACATTGAATTGTTTTAACGCTGTTTCTCATTACTCTATTTTTGGTATCTATTTCACGACAAAATGTGCTAGCTAGACAGGACTATTAGAGTTGGAAAAGATTACAGTTTTTCAGGGATGCTGTCATATGATGGTTATGAATCTGGTATGGTGTGCCTACAAAAGTTGAGTTGCATGAAAGTTTTTCCACCAATATGCTATTGAATTTTCCTTTTCTACATATGAAATTCTGTCATTTTGTGCATCTAGGAACTTTTTCTTCCATAGAATTCTTATCTGTTTTCTTAAAGGGAAAAGATTGTGTTGCTAAATTTAGCTGAGATTTTTAATTGTAGGTAGATTCAGTTGAGGGTCCGATGCCACAGACAAGATTTGTTTTGAAGAAGGCTCTCGAATTTGGCCATGCTGTAATAGTTGTTGTTAATAAAATTGACAGGCCATCTGCTCGCCCTGACTATGTTGTCAATTCCACATTTGAATTGTTCATCGAACTAAATGCATCAGATGAACAGGTACCTGCTACATTGTTTACCATCCAAAGTTTCTAGTCTTACTTCCAACTGCTTAAATTAATCAATTGCAAGTGATCAATTTGACATTGATCTCATATGTGAATCTAAAATCTCAGGATTATTAAATTTAAAAAAAATATAAGGTTTGATTTGTCAGAAAGAAAAATAGGAGAAAAATAAACTGAAGCAAATGACTCAAGAGATAAATTATTGTTGCTGAACCTTTATTGATCCTGGAATTAGATTGGAAACTCTGCCTGAATCCTGGAGCCATAATGACTGTGGTTGAAGCATTGCTAAACATAGCAACTTTGAAAGGATCAGAACATATGAATACTTAAAATGCTAGTATTGTATCGATTAATGAAGTCTTGGACCTGCTTCGGTTCTATTTGCAGTGTGATTTTCAAGTCATATATGCTAGCGGCATCAAGGGAAAGGCTGGACTGTCTCCGGAGAATTTGGCAGATGATCTTGGACCACTTTTTGAGTCCATTCTGAGATGCATACCAGGACCAAGAATTGACAGAGATGGTGCACTTCAAATGCTTGTTAGTTATTCATTCATCAATCTTCCTTTGTCTTTTTTATGTTTCTTTTGTTTCCTTGTATGCTTGTCTGTGTAGATTTTTGTTAGGTGTTCTGGTTTCCTATGCAGTGCAAGAATTTGGTGATGACAGTTAATAGGTAGGAAAGAAGTGTTGCATCTTTGTCAAGGCAATTTGTGGGAAAGAAGAAAAGGGGGGGGGGGGGGGGGGGGGGGGGGAGGATTTGTAACAGAAAAAGCATATCTTTGGAAAGACGAGTTGCATTTTGGGAGTTATTGCTATTGGTATAAATGCTCTGATGAAGGCCAAAAAGTTTTTGTACATTATGGATTTGGGGGATTATCTAAGGATATTGTAATAGTTGGAAATAACAAGTCTTGAATTAACAATCATCAAGGGGTCCATAGCTCAGTGGTAGAGCATTTGACTGCAGATCAACTGGTCACTGGTTCGATCCTGGTTGGGCCCTTGATGATTGTTGCATTTTTTGGACTATTTCCTAAAGGGGTTTTCTTTGACATTTAGCATAGAAAGCCTATGACTAGTCCAAGATCCCTTGCCTATTTAGTGCATCACTTGTTGTAAACAATCTTTTGTAAAACCTCAACACAAGGATGGAGATGATTTACAGTTAAAGGTCCGTGAAATAAAGCAGAAAAAGAACATTGAATTAAATCCTTGTTCAGCTTTTTGGTTCGTGAGAATAATGCACTACACTACACTCTTGAAAATAACTAGTCTTGAATTAACGATCATCAAGGGGTCCATAGCTCAGTGGTAGAGCATTTGACTGCAGATCAACTGGTCACCAGTTCAATCCTGGTTGGGCCCTTGATGATTGTTGCATTTTTTGAACTATTTCCCAAAAGGGTTTTCTTTGACATTTAGCCTAGAAAGGCTTTGACTAGTCCAAGATTCCTTGACTATTTATTGCATCACTTGTTGTAAACAATCTTTTGTAAAACCTCAACACAAGAGGGAGATGATTTACAGTTAATGATCCGTGAAGTTCAGCTTTTGGTTCATGAGAATAATGCACTACACTACACTGTTGTATGTGGAATCTCATATGGAATCTCATACTTCTATGCTACTTATTGGCCTTTCAAACAGTTTGTTAAGACTTAGCCTCATCACAGCTGATTAGTTAATATTGCATGACAAAGTGTATGCATCAGTAGGATCAGAACAATTTTGAACATTGGATCTAAATAAAGACTATGATTCGCATAACGAGGATGCATCTGTCATTTGATACTTGATAGATGCTCGGAAATGCACAGTGACGATGCTTAGAAAATCTAGAATCTGAATAAAAACTAGGAAATGTGTAACTAGGGTGCATTTGTCGTTTGATCCATTATCACTTACATAAGTTCTGCAAGGACACTTTTAGTACTTTTGTTGAAGTGAGATCTTAGTGGTTTGTAAAAGTAATATTTGAGAAAGGATCATCAAGGGGGTCCATAGTTCAGTGGTAGAGCATTTGACTGCAGATCAAGTGGTCACCCATTTGATCCTGGTTAGGCCCTTGATGATAGTTGCCATTTTTGGACTATTTGCTGAAAGAAATCTGTTTTATAACTAGCCTAGCATAACATGTTGAAAACAATCTTTTGTAACCCTCAACTCAACAACGAGGCGATTCTCTGTAAAATGTCCATGAACAAAGTACATTGAATCAAATCCTTCTTCAGCTTTTCATTCATGAGAACAATTCCTGTATGCAGTGGTAGGATCAGAATGATTTTGAAAGCTGAATCTGATTACAAACTGGGAAATGCATATTGAGGACACATTTGGCATTTGTTACTTGATAGATGGTCAGAAAAAATGCACGTTTGAAGTTCCCTTGTGGAAAAATCCAACCATTCATTGCAATTGGCCTCAAAGACTGCTTTGACATAATGGAAAATTATGAGGGATGAGTTCTGAGGCTTATTTACTGTGTGGTCTCTATCCAATGACTACTTTTTCAGCAATAATAAATTTTTTTCATGGAATAAAAATTGCATCACTCATCATAGGCACGAGTTATACGTTAATTAGGAAGTGGAAGAAAATATTAGTATACATGTCCTTTTCATTCATTGTAAGAAGGTGTTTTCTGGATATTAGTGTTTGAAAGAAACTGCGGCTGGTATTCAGTAGATGTTTCTTTATTTGCCTGTTTCTTAATAACATAATGTGATTATGAATTAATTACTTTTTTACACAAATGCTGTGCAGGCTACAAATATCGAGTATGATGAACATAAAGGACGGATCGCTATTGGGCGTTTGCATGCAGGAATTTTGTGTAGAGGAATGGATGTGCGGGTATGTTTTTACTTGGAAGCTTAGAATGCTTGTTGCATAATGCCCAGAAAAAAGAAAGAAAGAAAGAAAGAAAGAAATACACAAGATAGAATCCTGTTCTGGGATCATATTATGTATTCATTTTGTGTTTTCAACCATAGCGTTTCTTCATTTTCTGTTCTATGGTTATTGTAGCATTGCCCTAGTATGACTAATGGTGTCTTGCAGTTGGTTGCTTCAGTTTACTGCAGTATGCACATTTAAACTTTTGGAGGTAATATTTGTCTTTTGTGGTATTTTCCTTCTATTTTATCAGATATGCACTTCTGAAGATGAATGCAGATTTGGAAGAGTAAGAGAACTGTTTGTGTATGAGAAGTTCAGTAGAGTCCCTGCAGAAATTGTGGAAGCTGGTGATATCTGTGCTGTGTGTGGCATTGATGATATCCAGGTAGAATAAACTATAACACAACTCAACAACTTGGCCACATTTATATACTGCGTCTAAGCTTAGCTTAACTCGTCAATATGGATTTGTTCTCACCTCACAGATAGGGGAGACAATTGCAGACAAAAGTTCTGGGAAACCATTGCCTTCTATTCAAGTGGAAGAACCTACTGTGAAAATGGCTTTCTCAATCAACACTTCACCTTTTGTTGGCCGTGAGGTATGATAAGCTATAAAGCTCCAAATTTGAGGAATCTTTAATTCACTTTGATTTCTGGAGAATCTGAGGGCCTTCTGTCTTTATTAAATAGGAAAGATGAGGAATTTTGAAATGAATGCACTTCTCAGAAGTTTCAAAGAGCTACACTACCTCATACCTTTGAGATGAGATATAATATAGTTTGGGCCGTGCTGTGCAATAAATCTATTTTGCAAGTGCAGTTTCCAATTTGAAATACTCAGATGTTTAAATGAACTAGTTAACTGTTTTAATATTTGGCTTTCAAGAGTAGTTTTCTCTGATGCCTCTTTTGCATTAATTTGTTTGAGTTTCTAGTGACTTTTGACTCGTACAGGAAGGGACATTTTAATGGTAAGACAACAGTTAGCTTTCTGCTTTGCTTCCAAGAAAGTTCGATCTGACTGTATTAGACCTTCCAGCTTTTTAAGCAACAACAAATGGCTTATTACCAATCTGAGTGGTGAAAGTGGATTTAGGAGGCTGTGTTTTTGGTAAAACAAGAAAAGTACAACTGAGAATCAAGACAGATTGACTGCATGATTAATGTTTGTGAACAGAGTGTATAGAAAATGAGAATTAAGATGGTTTGAGGATGATTTTGAGGTAAAACAAATTTATTTACTTGTAGAAGTACCAGTTACCACAGAAGTAGGACCCAGGAAAAAAAATGACAAGAAACAAATTAAAGACTTGGCGAATTGTCATGTGAAGAGGATTTGATACTTATCCAAACAATAGAGATATGTGATTAACATAGGACCATAGTATGCTCTTAAAGTATCTTGATAATGGAAGGAAGGACTATATCTAACTTCATGTAATTGATATATGCACTTTTCTAATGTGGCTTAGAAAGGGGTTCTAAATTAAGTCAGGAGGTATACTCAGGGCGCAACCACTTGGAGGTGATCCACTAGGACATATTGAAGTAGCTTATTGTGAATATAACTCTTTTGTCTGCTGGAAATGTTAAAATTCTATTTGTAGTGCTTTTGATCCCAGAAAAGTCTTTATAAACCTTGATTTGTATTCTGGTTATTAGACTCTTTCCAAAAAAAAAAAAAGGAAATCATTTAGTTCTACGGTAAACATACATTTTGCAAGAGTCGCGCTGCAAAATTTTCAAAATTGGGTGAAATTTGTCAACCCTCTGGCTGCATATCTGCATTAAATGCATATCATGTCTTGAACTGTCCAGAAAATAAATGGTAAAACTTTCTTATGGTCCTTTGTGCACAAAGACTGCTGCTAAAATTAAATATTCCTGTATCTTGGGAGGCAAAAATGGAAACTTTTGCTCTTTTAGGGCAATTTTGTACCATTCAAAGTGAGCTTTGTTAGACTTGGTGTATTTCTTGCCATGGAAAGTGAATGTGGGTGGAGTTAACTTCATTAGTTAGGTGAATGAAGGCATGCGGATTTTAGAATGGTCACGGAACTGCAGAATAGTTTCATAAGTACTAAAATCCGCATACCTTCATTCACCTAACTAATGAATATACACACACACACGTGTGTGTGTGTGGGTTAAATGCAAAAAGCCCCCTAATGGTTAGGTGATTGTACAAGTGAACTCCCTATATTTTTAAAACCAACAATTAAACCCCTATGTTTTGCATCAAAGTGAAACCGTTAATTTTACCATTAAATTTAACAGTGAATTTAGAATAGTCAAATTATTTCAATGAAACAATGATGAAATCATTAAATTGCCCTTGAAACCAGGTTTAATGTAGCTATAAAAAATATGGGGTCAAAATGAAAATCATATTTTATTTCATCATCTTCCTGAATCCTAATCCCAAATGCAACCCAAAAAATGCAAAAGAATCCAAACCAATAAACATCAGATTCGTATCAGTAGGATTAAGTATGGATTTGCATCATATCACCAACGGTTTCCAACTAGCAAATCAAATTCAGGCTTTACTCAAACCATTGATTTTGTGAGTAGACTTGATTACTTGAAGTCTACCTACTTCATCTTGGTGCAAAATTAGAAGTGCAGACTGTGGGATATTATAATTTACATTTCCTGACTCAAAGCAACATGCATAGTGATGAACTCGTTGGAGATAAGACTTTGCCATAGTGAAATGGGCAGGGTCAGAAATTTCAGATGGGCGATGGGTTTGGGGTGTTGGTGGAGCTGATGGAGGGACAGCAGTGGAGAAAGAGAGAAATAGCGAGAAAGGACAGAGGTGGGAGGTGGGAAAGATATTACAGAGGGATGGTGGGATTTGGTGTTGGTGGTGCTGGGGGCATGGAGGTGAAGGAGGAAACGAGCGGGGCAGGTGGTGAGCTTTTCTCTTTACAATATATGTTTTGCTGTAATAATCAAATGACTATTTTAACCTGTTGACCATTAAATCTAACAAGAAAATTAACAATTTCACTTTAATCCAAATCATAAGGGTTAAATTGTAGGTTTCCAAACTATTGGGAGTTAACAGGTGAAATTGACTAGCCTCGAGGGGCATTTGTATTTAACCCTATATATATGTATGTATGTATTTATTGATTGTATCTGTTTTTATTTGGTTTTCCGTAATAAACTTTTGAATGGTATCTGTTTTTATTTATTTATTGATTTTATTTATGAAGTTTTAAATTCTCCCCTGCTAACTCAAAATTATGTCCCCTGGTACTTTCAGGGAAAATATGTTACCAGTAGAAATATTAGAGATCGGCTCTACCGTGAACTTGAGCGGAATTTGGCAATGAAGGTAGAAGATGGTGAAACAGCTGATACTTTCATTGTTAGTGGACGGGGTACTTTGCATATCACAATATTGATAGAGAACATGTAAGATATTAATCCACCTTCAAAAGAAATTTTAATTTTCTTGTTCTTCTTCATGCATAAGATTATCCAAATTCTAATTTGACTTTAATATACTCGGTGCCTAATGTTACTTGTAATGTTTCAGGCGAAGGGAAGGATATGAATTCATGGTTGGACCCCCAAAAGTGATTAATAAAAAAGTGAATGATAAGCTACTAGAACCTTATGAGGTGATTTCCAACTGAAAAGACTTGTTCTTGATTTTTGTGTGAATGATTCTAATTAGAGGGCATCATTTTTTGCTTCTTGCATGGAAATAAATATTCTTTGACTGTTGCTCTCTCTTTCAACTAATGAATCAATATGTAGTTCTGACACAATTTTAAAGTGTTAATTTTTCCGTTTAATTTAGCTTGGGCTGTAGTTGCACACACTGTGAAAACTGCACAGAAATGTCTTTTTGCTAGCTTGCATAGCACGTTGAATCTTAATTTAAGGTATGTTTAGTTCTTTGTTAACCTTTAATTCAAAACCAGACTTTAATTTTCTGGTGGTTTAGGGTTCCGAACTTCTAGAATAATCTAGACAACAGTTTAAACGTGTAGAAGAAGTTGTGATGGTCAGTTTATGGTTAATTCAAGTCTCTTTTAAGTTCTCACCTTTGCCATTGGCAATTTAAGATTTTTTCTTTTTTCTTTTTGTAATTGACCTTGTGTTGAACTGTTTGATGCGATTCCAACTTTGCCATGATGCCTATTATATTCTGGAGTAACTCCTGTATTCTTTTCCTCCTCTTTCCAAACTGGTTGAGTGGTCAATATCCATAAACAAGTGCTTCCAAATATTATTATCTTCATCCCATTTGTACAATGCGCAAGATTAGCCCGAAGTCTCTCCTGAAGCTGCGTCTTTTTGTCATTCTACTTACAAGCAAAAGTAAGAATAGGCTATGTCCCTTGAAATAGATCAAGCTAAATTTTATTTATCACCCAAATGCTTGAAGATGAATAAGAATAGTTCTTTCAATAGCAACCGACTAGGATGTAGAGCTTGTCAACCATTATTTAAGTTGTGGTTGATTATGTGCAAACGTAGAAATGTTAAAACATGTTTCAAATAAAGAAAACACTGAAGAAAGCAAGGTGTCCACTGTCTTGAAAAAGATGTTAATCTTGAACATAGGTTGCATTCTTCATTGAATAGACCAAATTTCTGTTTAAATTAGTCTTGAAGTTTTATGACTCCCAATGTCTATGCAAAATGCCTTAAAGATCAGTTTTCTACTGGTTGTTTCTGCAGATTTCTACTGTGGAGGTACGAGAAGAATACATGGGTCCAGTGGTTGAACTACTTGGTAAAAGGCGTGGGCAAATGTTTGACATGCAAGGAGTTGGGTATGTTAAGATTTTTGCTGTTAATTTGTCACTTCTTTACTTGAAAGCAAATAATATCCAGCCAGGGATCTTCGCCACTATACCTTTTTAAATATCCAAACAACTGTACATTCTTTATTGCACCTTTTTTTTTGGGTATGATCATTTTCTGTTAGTAGTTGTGGCATTTCTTCAACTGCCACTCCTCAAGAAGGTCTTAATGTCTGGACTTAATTAAGTTTCAGTAGTGGCTTGGATAGAAGAAAGTTATATTGAGGCCTGTGTTTCCAAGGGCAGGTTATCTGTAATTACTTTAGAAATTCCAACTATCCCTTATGATTTGATTTTGTAGTTTTACAAAAATGTGCGTTTGGGTTGGTCATTTTTTGAAAAACAAGAATGCTACAGTAATACACAAACAAAACAACCACAAAAATACCAAAAACAACATAAAAAACACCAAAAACACAAAAAAAAAATCCTCAAAAACACCAAAAAGAGTCTCAAAAACAACGTCATCTACAGTAAAAGTTTTGCACCTACATTGCTACAGTAAAATATTTCAAAAACACCCTCAAAAACAGCTAATTCTTGGTATAATATATCATACAAATGGGGAAGGGCCAGTACTATTTCTCCACATACTACTCTCCCAACAATAACCCAGAGTTAATGTAGCCCAGTAGTGTCTGTTCTGAATTTACTTAAGTGTCTTATTCATCAACTTAAGGGGTGAGACTGCTACACCATGTTGTTGGAGGCTATCAGGTTGGTTGCAAGAAAGAAAGCATGGTGGAAATTATTATTGTTATTGTGTGGTGATGGTGGACTGGCTGGCAAATACAATAGAGGAATTGTAGTGGTGCAGGGCAGCGGGCATAAATGGGGTGATGCTGCTGGTTGATTCTTGGGAGATGTATAGATTTGGAGAGCTGCGTACGAGTTGGTAGCAATGCTATGAATGAGCGTAAATAAGATAATGATAGGAGTATTTGTTGATCACAGAACATCACATAGTGGAAGCATGATATTCATTTTCTGAATGATGGAGCTGCTCAGAAGGAGTTTTATGTGATTACAACCTCATTTGACTTTCTCCAACCAGTCCAACCAGGCCCCCCGCCCCCACAAAAAAAAAATAAAAGAAAAGATGAAGAAATGTATATCCTGTTTGTACTGTGTGGTGTCTTGTGTGTGAAACAGTTTGGTTGAACACAATCATTTGCTGGTTGGAGATGCTGCATGTTGAATTAAATAGTTGGTTTCCCGCTGGTAGATCTTGGATTCCAAAGAAAATATTTACATGTGATGTCTTTTTTAGCTCTCTGACCTTTTCTTGGCATTTCTCGAACTTTGAGCTGCTGGATTTTTCTCTCTTTTTAATCCTTTCTCGTGTCAAAACATCTAGTGGAAAATCTGAACTCCACTTCTTGACTAGGTCGGAAGGTACAGTTCTGCTGAAGTATAAGATACCAACTCGTGGTCTTCTTGGATTGCGGAATGCAATTTTGACAGCTTCTCGAGGGACTGCCATACTTCACACAATATTTGATGGCTATGGATCTTGGGCTGGTGATATAACTACCCGTGATCAGGGATCTCTGGTAATTCCTCACTTTGCTTTCTTCCATCTCCGAGGTTCAGAATAACATCTTTATTTGGTTTCCCAAGTGCCTACTATTGAATTTCACATAATTTAACCCTCGCCGGGGGGGGGGGGGGGGGGTTTCCCAACTATCTGATCAGGAAACGTATTTTGATGGTTGTGAGTTGCTGTAATTAAACATGACAAACAAAAACCTTATTTTTATTTACCTCTTCTTATTCGCAGCTCTTTCTTTTTTTTTCCCAAGCGTATTATGGCAGTCAAAAAGCTTCAAGGTCCAATACACTGATAATTTGCCATTGCCTGATCTGTGCGGGTGCACTGAGAGCCAATCAAACTGATAGTATTTGCCTTGATGTTATTATAGGTTGCTTTCGAGGATGGCACTAGTACATCTTATGCCCTTGCAAGTTCACAAGAAAGAGGGCATCTGTTTATTGGCCCTGGTGTTGATGTTTATAAAGGTCAAGTAGTTGGGATTCATCAGCGGCCTGGAGATTTATCCTTGAATGTTTGTAAGAAAAAAGCTGCTACAAATGTCCGTTCAAATAAGGAACAAACAGGTTAGCATTATGACTTTCATACCATAGCATGAGCCGATGTTAAGAGGGTGTTGCTTAGCTCAACTCTTGTACTACAAGACTAGGATTAAGTTCAAATTTGGCACCACCTGAGAAAATTATGATCTCCCCTGCCTTATATACTATATTCAAGAAATATAACTCATTCTTGACGTGCATGTTTCTACATTTGGTTAAAGATTGCTCTTTAGAAAGGGCCACATAGAGAAACTTGCACAGACCTGTTGTGGAGAAACTGGAAACTAGCTATTGCTTTGTTTCATTGTAGTTTTCTAGGATGTCTGCACTTAGGAATGTTGTCTTCTTTTCTTAACTGTAATCTCTTTCCTTGTTAAAGTGAAAATATAAATTGTCATAACTGGCACCAACTAACCGGTAAATGGCAATGATCAATTGTAAGCAGAATTATAAGTAGCTTTTTTGAGCAACGTTGTGACATTGTTGGTCATTTTTGGCTCTCAAGGATCTTTATGACATTCATATCCTTGGTACTCCAATGTTTGGTCTGTATTTGAGATCCACTTCCTTTACCTATACATGCAGTGGTTCTTGATACCCCGCTGGATTATAGTTTGGATGACTGCATAGAGTACATTCAAGAAGATGAGCTGGTTGAAGTTACTCCGAAGAGTATAAGAATGTGCAAAAATCCCAAATTTGCAAAGAAGAGTGGTGGTAGAAGTTGAATTTCAACCAGAAATGTCCTGGAATTGGCATGATTACATTAAGCATATCTTAATCATCCCAAGTGATGCATTTGTAGCACCTTATGTGATAGATGGGAAATTTTTGGTTCTTCATATCTCTGAAGGGCTTTATGACAACTTCAGGTTACTGATAGCTATAGGTATTAGATACACCAGACACTCAAGTGCGCTGGGAATTTTTGCTTATTGATCTGCTGGACGTACATGATATGGTAAAAACCACACACGGTGCTTAGCTTTCAGATTTGATGGACATTCAGACATTCTTGATATGGTAAATAGTATACGTTGAGGTAATTAAGTCTTGCATCATTTGTGGCTTGAATAGTAAATATGATTTGATTATTTTCTATATTTATGTCAATGCCTAGGCAGGCTGCACATACGCATCCTAAGTTTAACTTACACCAAGATTCCATTCCCTGGCAATGTTCAATTGGGCAGATTATGAGAGGGAGGGGGGGGGGGGGGACAATTGGAGACAACAGAGGGTTACTAAAGCTTACTTTGACATGTATATTTTCCGGGGCCATCGAAATATATGGCAGCTAACCACGCTTTTGTTATTTGCGCAAGCTTCCGTGCGCATAGCGACATACAGATGAGGAGAATTTGCTAACACACAGAAAAATTACGTAGGGCAAAGTTCACAGCCTTGCTTACTTTTGCCTGTGCAAACTGATGAAAGGACAGAATAAAGCTCTCTGCAGTCTCCATCTTTGGCGTCGAAGGAAAGTCGCACAAAAATTTTTCACTCCCTCCAAGAATTTGCCAAAAACTGCTACTCCATCACATATTTATAGGCCTCTTCCACAACTAAATCTGCTACTAAATCAGATAAGCTTCTTGCCGAGTTTTGATGCATTCATGGTTGTATGTATCCTAAACTCATAACTGCAGCTCTTTTACGTAAGCTTCCTTGAGTAGTTTCTTCAATGACTTCTGGTAATAGAATAGCCGTAGTTTGCCGGTCTTGCCAAAGCGGAAAAAGAAAAGGACGCAATCCTATTCAATTGAGCTAAGTAGAATCTTTAGCAAAGTTGGTTTATTCTGCTGAGTAAACTAGAAGTATGAACTTGTCATGCTAACGGAAATGAGAAGCATCACAAATTGGAAGGATGGTGAGCAATTTACAGGCACGAGAACTTAGAAAAGAGGAGTTGGTGGGAGAGTCTATGGTCCATCATCACCGTCACCAATCAAATTACAAATATCAGAGCACTCAATCAAGCAGTATTGACGACTGCGGAAGCCTTGCTTGAAAACCACCAGAGGCCTCCTGATATTAAGAGGGCCTTCACCCGGGGATCCAAGGCCGCCTCTTATGCAGGTGTTGACGCACTTGACCGTGCAAGTCTCGGCCTTCTTGGACTTGGGTCGTTGAATCCGGGGCTTCTTGCAGTCATCCTTGCCGGAAACTGAACTGCATTCTCCTGACAAAGTTTGTGGCACATTGGACAGTGTTTCGCTATCTGCCGCTGCTTCCACCGCGACTGCAGAGAATACGGCTGCTGATGCAGCTGCAGCCAATGCTGCTGTGACTAGTATTACTCTCAATGAAGAAGGGATGCAAAATGCGGATGGGGTTCTTCTTGGGCTCATGTCTCCAGCGCTTACCTGTCCTCTTTTGTGGCATATTCGGATTGAGAACCGACCATCATTTGGTCTTGGTAATGGAGTTCTGAAGCTTGTGAAACGGCTTACAAGCAACGTCCCTCCACTCATCATCTTTGGGTAAAGCTGTGATTTTGGGTAGAAATTTATGACTACTGGTTGTCAAGTGCTTCCATAACAAGACATTTTCTTCCTTCCTCAGCACTGTTACCTCATCTTTGCTCCTCCTTTTCTTCTTCTTTCTCTCCTCAAATCAAAACAGCCTCCTGAGAGAGTGGAGAGTGGGGAGAGCTCAAGGAACTACTAAAGCGCTCTTATCCGATAGTTTTTCACGAAAAAATTTAGTGGATGAAATTAAAGCCGTTGGATCTGTTCTTACTTATTGGGTATTGGGCTTGAATATCATTATTTGTTCTTGGACTCGTTCGTAATGTTAAGGCAATCGACGAGGCTGCGTTAGTCTGAGCCCGGTCTGTTAGGCCCGTAAAATGTCCTATGAACCTTATGTTTAATAGGATCGAACAGGGTTTGTACTTGATTAATAGATCTGAATTAAATGTGAGTCGAGACTGAGTTTTACTAGGCTCAAGTCCGATTAAGTTTCGACTCATATATAATAATAAAAATAAAAATAAAAATTATATACATAATTTTCAATTAAATGACATATATAATATATGTAATTTTACATGTTATAATAATAAAATATTTATATTTATATATAAAATTAAAAATAACTCATAAATATTAAGTATATATCTTATGTACTTAATTATGAGTTTGGACTGAGTATAATTTGAGCCCGAAGTTTGTATTAATGTGTTAGCTGAACTTGAATATTTTTAATCTGGATTTGAATCTGACAGTTGAAAAGGCTATTTATTTTATAAATCGATATTGGACTTGTCAAAACCGGCTCATGAAACTCAATTGACGCGGCTATGCTCAACAAGTTGTCCGCCTTACGATTGTGAACTTAATTTAGGTTATGTTTCCAAGGCCTAGCTCAACTGTAATAAATATGGCTAATTTTGTGGTGACCATTGAGCAATTTACAGGAAATCCTATAAGGCATTTCGAGAGGGCAAACAATGGGTGGAGTTCCCAAAAAAAAAAAAAAAAAAAAACAAAACTCAACATGCTGAATTTGTGTTGTTCATCATTGATTTATCACTTTCTAACACAAATAACTTTGACTATTTGTTCGTGATTAACCTTTATTTTCTTTACCTTTTCGAAATCCATCATTTGTTGGATTTCAATTTACTTTTGGGGAACCAATACCATTTACAATTTTACTAAAGAAGCTGCAAAATTCTCACTATCAACAAAATCCATATTTTTCCAATGCTATGATATCAACAACACAATACCAATAGTACATTTTTTGGTTCAAGGATACTCCAAACTTAGGAGAAGGAATTACAGAACTCACCATAACCAATGCCCATTGTGGAGTGGTGATAGAAAACCACCAAGACCAACATGCCTCAATGTTTTCGGTATATGTAGTGATTGAAAACAGCAATAGCAATATGTTTACAGCAAAATCTAATCATTTTATAATGTCAAAAGTTCCAATATGTTTACAGCAATTTTTTTTTCCTGGCAAGGATAACAGTTGTATAACCTATTCTATCATAATTTATAAGAAGGGGGAGCCTATTACAATTTTTTTGCTGCAGGTGAGATTTTCAAATCGCACCTGTAGCCAATCCCACCTGCAGCGCAAGGAAGAATTTAAGTCCCTCCCTGATGGCCAGAGAGCTAAGCTCAGTGGCTTGCTTGTTTACAACAATTGAAAGTTAAAACAGATCTTGCAGTACAATTAAAGTATATGTTGATGTTTCTGCCTAGGCGGCTACGACGGCAACTTTGACTACTCCACCAGAATCAAGTGCTACAACGATGTACCAACACAGATGATATTCAAGAAGTGGATTCCAGTGGACTTTTTCGTCAAGCATGACTGCAATTCATTCTGCGTATACTTGGTGTTTCATACAAGACCAGAACTAAAGAATTCATCTAAAATGACAAGGAATTGGAAATTGTTTGGAAAGGGATCTTTCACTAAAAAAATCTCTACGTTTTCTGTAAACACATTTTCCAATCACTTTTTTACTTCACAAAGATCAAATCGCTACGATATATTTTCTACAAAAACTTCAGAAAATTGCAAGCCGAACAAGCTTATAACATGCAGTAGTACTACACATTGTTAGTACTAGATTGATGTAAATTCAACTCGATCCAAAACATTCTACCATTTGGTTTTCCAGTTAGATTAAAGCATCATTGGCCTGAATATAAAGTTAAGACAGCAATTATATGCAAGTATTTAGTGACATTTGCCTCACCCAAATTCATCGAGCAAGGTTACCAAGGAATGGGATGCTATTGGCAATGAAATTGGTGGTTGAACCACCTAGTCTAGTTTTCCTTTAACCTAGCTAGCACGAGAAAATGTTAAAAATGTTTTGAGTGGAAGGGACGCAAGAAGTGTTTTGCATTGAAAACCTAATAGTAAGCATATCCCCATTAGTCTAGTTTACGATATTGGAAACTTCCATGCAAGGGAAGTCTTTTGTTGACTTTCTAAAGTGAAAGAGAGAGAACAGCTAAGTGGGGATGGGGGAAACAAAGCACGAAGGAATGAGGCTGAGTTATGAACCCATGCCAGAATACCTACCATGTTAAATTAATAAGTCTATATGGTACGCCTTATTCATTAATCTAGAAAAGAGACTGGCATACATTACTCCATGATTGTTGGAACTGCAGCCAGATCATGGCAAAAGAAACTCAACTGTAGGTTTGTACAAGGCAAAATACAAAAGACCTTGTGAAGTGATAAACGAATAATTCTGTCTATATTAAAAGGAGAAAAGAAAAGAAAAGAAAAGAAAAGAATTGAAGGGCCTTCCTTAACATTAGCCAAAATGAAGAGGGCACAAATTTAATTGGCCAATTTTTCCTTCCAGTCTTCTGAGTCTTTGAAAACAAAAACCCAGGGGATGACTCAGTCATCGTTTCAATTTGGGTGAGAAGCTTCTTGATCGCTTACCGAACTCGTCAATCCGCAAGAAGAGTACACCAAGTCATTTTCTTAATTACACATGGTACACCAAAGTCATTTTCTTAAACTAAGGTTTATCTCATTGTTTTCTGACCGATTCTTCTTCTGTACACCGTAGGATGTTGTTCAACATCAGTTACATGCACTGGCTTTCATACATGTGACATATGTTTCAGGATGAATAGCACATTCTTCCATTTTTCTTGCAGTTCTAGATGGATTTCTAGAACTTTTGACCCATGTTAATTAGTGGGAAAAAAAACACACACACACACACACACACTATCTAGAGGACTCTAGTAGTCTGCAAATCAATTAGCTTTATCTGCAACCCGGACGTGCAAGATACGACAGTGGGCGCTACAAACACTCCCTGGCAGGGTCAAATACCCAAATGAACTAATGAATATGATAGTTTAGATCCTTGAAGAAAACAATTATTAAAACCCAAAAAAATTTCTATTTTGAGTGATCTATGATCCATGCTGCATACTATATATGTCGTTCATTCAAAGTAGTCACAACACAGGATGACGTTAAATTAACTCACCAAGAGTAACTCATCGTGTATCGTACGTAATATCTTACTGCCTTTCATTTCTCCAACAAGATGCTGAAAAGTTGTAGTATAATTAAATCTCGAAAGTGCATTCTGTAGTCAATTTACTTTAAAATCTATAGCAGCATAAGCATGAAAATCTAGAGTTATTTGCCTAAATAACTCCCTTTACAAAAAATATTCCTAAAAAGGGTAAACTCCTTCACTAGCCATTAATATAGTCCAAAAATCCCCTACATGACTATAATACTTTACTCTGAATCCATTTTCCTCTTTCTGACTATAATACTCTACTCTGCTTTTGTTTGTTACTCTACCGTAACTCTCTTCACCCAAAAAGTCTTGAATAATGATGGTAACCAGAATTTGATTGAGTTTGAAGAATTTGAGTGAGAAAGCATGGAGGAGGTTGCTCCTTGTTAGGGGATAAGGTCAGAAGATTAGATTAATAATAAAATTTGGAGTTGAATCGCTGTAAGAATATTTTCTGAAAAAAAAAAGAGATTATTTTGGCAAAAGACTCTGAAAATACGCTCTCAAAACTAAAAATATGTTATAAAGTCTTAATTTCGCATCCAATGCTCTTATATTATATTTACGTGTGTGTTATCTAAATTACTGATCCTATGGGATAACAATTCAAACAAGAATTTTTCTATCCCAAAAAAATGATAATAAAAATAACAAACTAAATTACGCCAAACCTAAGGGATATATATATATATATATATATATATTACCCTCTCATTCCTTTCCACACCATTTCTATGTCAGTTTAGGAATTGAATCCTGAACTAACAGCAGGGATACATCTTAATACATTTTATTGTAGTGGATTCAATTTTAAGTTATTCATGTAATGGAGTCGACAAAATCTCATGCATCTAGCGGCCTGGATCATTTCACTGTGTTTAAATGTATAAACACTTCATAGTCAAACAAAGATCTTGGTTCTGTTATGATGCAGTTGGCTTAGACTCTTTGCTCAGGCGATGATATTATGTTCCACGGTTGGATTATTCATTGTGGAGAATGAAAGTGGTTAAATTCTAATTAAACATACAAGATTTTCCATATTCGAAACAAATCAATAATTTTTACTTTTTAGTGAAGAAATAAATTAGAAAGAAGGAAAAAAATTTAACAGGAGATTTGAGGAGAGGTTGAAGGTCATTCCAAGGCACTATGGCATTCCAAAAAAAAAAAAAGGGCACATAGTGAACATCAAGGATCAGCCATTCTTGTTTGACTTGAGACAGAATACGAGTAGAGCCCTTATGTCTTCATCAAGCAAAAGGATAATTGATCTAATAAAACATATTCATACAAGTTAATTAAATCATGAAAAATTATCATATTCGGATTGCATTTTTCTGAATTTTTTGTAGAAAATTACTGTAGCGATTTGATATATATGAAATAAAAAAGTGATTGAAAAATGTGTTCACGAAAAATGTAACAATTTTTATATGTACACGGATCTACATATATATATATATATATGATGTGTTAGCACTCAGCATATGATACATTATGATCCACTTCGTTGTCAGTCAGTTTTGTACACTAATGGATGACTTCTTTATTTCCTCCTCCTCCGTGTAGTCTTATGGAAGAAGCCTAAACCTAAAGAAGGCTGAACGCTGCTCACGAGATACATGTAAAGAATTAGTATGCACCGAGCCAGCTAGAGGGAATCATTGACGGCCAAGTCTTCTTCACTCCCATAATTGTCAGTCTTTCCCATCAAACTCGTTTTTGGAGTCTAGCTATTGAGTGTACATATCATTTTCTTTATACTTGAATTTATTGAGGTCTGTAGCTCACATATATAGACTAGAACGAATCTCACACCGATGGTTTTCATGCTTTTGCAACATATCAATATTATGTTTTTTGGAAGTATAATTAAGCTTTGTCATTCACCTATTGCTGTCAAAACATATACATATTCTTAAAACCAGATTTGTCAAGTTTTACTCGAATGGGAGTGACATATATCACTTAGTTTCTGTGATATAATAATATATTGCTCTGCAGTTCTTTTCACTTCCAAGAAACAAAAAAAAAAAAAAAAAATTACTTGTCAAGTTTGCTTAGTTATTTTTTTCTGTCAAGAGATAGAAACACACACCCAATTAGATTAGAAACACTCAGGAAGTAGCAATTAAACGACCCATTAAGAGTAATCAAGTTTGCTTAGTTAGGAATTGTGTTTTGTGGTATGGGTTGATCATCGTGCATGGAGTAGGCTTTTGGTGGTAAATCATATCCCGTGAATGCCTTATGAATAAAGCACATAAAAAGCAGCCAGAGGGCCATGGAAAAGTCCATCCCAAAGTCAAAAGGTCTCATGATTTTACAGAGCAACAAATCATTGCAGTTTTCATCTGTTATGATTCTTCTCCAAAAATTTGGCAAGACATCTCACACGAGATGCATGCATGATTTTGTTAATTAAACTAGTATTATTTTGGTAAAATTAATATTTGGCTGTACCAGATCAAATTTTGGTTCAAATACATAATGTTTGGAATATCTGCAGAAAGTTATAATAAATATTCAATCTTCTAAAATAATTAATCTATGATTAGCAGCTTGAAAACATTCCCTCCTGCTAATGGGGTTTGGATCCTTAACACAGTAACACACTAAGGAAGATCCTTGATGCCATCGTTGTATACAAGTGTCTTGTGGATAGGGTATAACATGTCATATTATCATTGCTCAATTGACAAATTTTCCTTCAATTAGGATTAGAGTTTTGCTAGGGATGCAATAGTGTTTGTATAGCAATTATTTGGCCCAAAATTATTTACTTATATCAAAAACACATTTTTCAACGTATTTTTTTTATTTCATATATATCATATCATAAAAAGTATTACGATAATTATTTTAAATAATATATCAAATAATCTTTTTATCCAAACACACCCAATTCAGGACAAATTTTGCATTTTTATAATAAAACGGTCAGCAATTTTTTTTTCCCCTGATCAAACAAGGTTCAACAACCATTGACTTCTCTCTATTTTTTGCCCCTTTTTTTTTCATCCGATGATCCTATAAATTCCAGCCCCTAGGGATAATCATCCTCATGATGCTAGTAATTTGGATTTAAGAAGACTAATGAAACGATTACGACTGATTCAAGAAAAAGATCAAAAGTTGGAATTAATTTTGTAATTGGGATTAGGATGCTCTTTTGGACAGTTTGGACCTGGTTAGTGGTTTGCATGATTTGTCACACATGGTTGGATCCTACCTCAGAAATAATTTTTTTTTTAAAAAAATTTCTCTTGTATTGAAAAAAAATAAAAGGTATTTGACGGTCCTGATTCAGTATCTGAAAAAAAAATGATGGGTTATATGTAGATAAAATAGACTACAGAGTCAATATTTGATGGCCGGGTTAGCCCACGAGTAAGGATATTTAAATTCAATCTTTTACTCCCTCCGTCCCACTTTGATAGTCCTGATTTTTTTTTCACACAGTTTAAGAAAATATAGTTAATTTTGTTTGAACAATCAATTTAGATAGCTATTTTCCTAAAATACCCTTATATTAATTAGAGTACAACTTTATGAGAACTTGAATTGATGGTAAAAAAAGAATCAACTCTCATTAAATGAGATAGGTTTATAGTAACAACAACTTACATTGAATAAAGATATTTTAGGAAAATTAAAATATAACTACATTTTTCAATTGGAAAGTGGACTATAATTTGGGATAGACGAAAAAGGAAAACAAGACTATCAAAGTGGGATGGAGGGAGTATTAATTAACTGTTAAACTCAAAGTCAAATCGCCGAGTCTGACCGGCCAACCAATGTTTTCAGAACCGGACCGGACCGGCCGGTTCGACCGGTTGGACCGCGAACCGGCCATGTCACCGGTCCGGTCTAATGCTAAAGCCGGAAGTTCATGGAGAACCATTGAAACCCGGACGAACCGGACGAACCGTGCGAACCGTTAAGAACCGTGAACCGGCGGTTTTTTAAATTCTTCAACAAAATATCACGAATGGTGTAGCTAAGATTCGAACTTGGGTCTCCAAGTTTAAATATGACAATCTTACCGCTAGACTGTACTTAAGTTTGTTGAGAATTCTACTTGACTAAAAAATATATTAAAACATCAAGTTCTTCTCTTATTTTTTTTTTCAATTTTTTCTTCTTAACCATTTTTAACCCAAATATCCACAACAAGATTTTCTCAAGTCTTCACCATTATTATCTGGTTATTATCTTTAGCAGATTGTAAACAAGTTGAAAATTTCAACTTTTCTTGTTTTCCAACATTTTAATAAGTTTAATTTTTTCTTTTCAAGGTTTTTTTCTATATTATTATCTTTAGTTGATTTTTTGCATTTTCTTCTTTTTCCCCTCAATTTTCATATGTTTCCCTCATTTTTGTTTTATTTTTATTCGATTAATTAAGGATGAAATTTTTGCAAAAGTAGTGCACATCCGTGTAGGAATTGGGTAGGAATTGCAAATAATAACATTGGGTTGGTCAAAAATATGGTAGTTGGCACATAATCGAAGCTATTGATAATTGAATTTAAAATAATTAATGGTATAGGATCATTGAATTTAATATAACATGTTAATTAGTAATGTTTAGTAGCAATTAATTTATTATGTGTTTAACTGTATATTTGTTTTTCAAAAATTTTTAGTTTTTTTTAGTTTGAGCAATTAGATTTATATTTTTATAATAAAATTTTAACTTTTTCAGCTTAAGTTGATGAAATTGTGAAGGTGATGTGGTTGCTTATCATGCCACTGATAAAAGTTTGCTATTCAAATAGTTTGTCTTAACTTGAACTCTTTTATGGATTTTTTTAAGGGTTGTAAAAGAATTTCAATATTTAATTAATTTATTTTTTGTGTTTTTATTTGTGATAATTGGTGCACATTTGGATTGTATCTATTTATGTTTATAATGAATTTATGAAAACTTGTGGTGAATTATAATATTTTAATTATATTTATCATTCCATGTTTTGTGTATAACTTTTAGAAAATTTATTATTATCATAACTTAAATTAAGTTATGTTGGTAAAGTTCAATTGTAGAATGAAACCTGCTTAGTACTTAACACTAAAAAAAAAAAAAAAAAAAAAAAAAAAAAAAAAAAAAAAACAGTGAACTTTTGAACCGGCCGGTTGGACCGGTCGGACCGGTCGAACCGCGAACCGGCCACCTCTCCGGTTCACTGACCGGTCCGAGTTTAAAAACATTGCGGCCAACTCAAAATAGGCGGTGCTTTTAATGCATACCGAATCTAACTGGGAAGACTACACTTGCATCCACCGGTGGCCACTTGACTTTATTTTGCGGGATATAGAAGTGACAATTAATGGCTTTTCATAAAATGCTTTTTATTATTTCTTTTAGAAAAAAGAGTCTATTTTTGGATTGTGATTTTTCACAGAAATATTTTTATATTTTTTGTAAATACATTTGTCAATCATCTTTTTACAAATCGTTAGAATATTTTTTTTAACAAAAATTTCTAAAAATGATGATCCAAATGGGATCTTAAAACCACAATCAAATGATATATCAGCAATGAATCTTTTTAAAAATGTGATTATGAATTCTCTCAAAATGCTTTTATTCAAATATCACTTTTCTATAATTTTCATAGATTGATTTCTTTTTATTTGAAAAATCACGTGCAATACATGATCTTCAAAGTACGGTTGATTTTCGATTGTTCACTAATTATTTCTCAAAGTTCTCAATTATTATATGCTGATTCTAACCAAGTTTTATTTTCTTTCAAGAAAGGCATTAAACAATTTCCAAATATGTAATTGAATAGTTTATGAATCTACTCGTCTTCTTGTCTGAGATTATATATATAAAAAAATATATATATATTTGGTTATCTTAAAGCAATATTAGATCAATCAAATTCTTTTTATGTCGAAATGTTTTCTTTGTATAAGGTAATGACTATATTTTGTTACTTTAAAGCAAGACTAACATTGTCCTTTTAATGCATTAGACTGAGAATCTTATAATGCTAAATCAATTTATTCAAAACTTCATAAATTTCTCTTTCAATAAACACAATATTTTTTCAACGATTGTTCTACTTTCTTGAGTCAATAGGCGCATTTCTCTATCAGACAAATAATTTGAAATTTTTTTCAATCTCATTAATTTTCATTAATCAAAATGTAACCTTTTGCTTTCATTCAGTTAAAAGCATTTAATTCTCTTTGTTCATCAATTTTCTTTAGGTATGCTACTCAAGGAGAAAGATGTTATTTCTCAAAAGAACATACGTTATTTGGGTAAAATTATAAGTTCTTGCAAATGAGCTATATAAAAGAAGTTTCATAATTGTGAAGAAAGTGTTTGTGCGACAAGTACTTAAAATTCAATTTTATACACACACAAAAAAAAATTTCGAATGTTTGTTATTATCTCAATTATAAAAGTTTTTTGTCAAAAAAATTACATAGATTAGTATTTGTTTGGAATATAAAGTTAAATTATACTATTAAATTCTCAAAATTACAAAACAAGAGCTATGAATAGCTAAAAAGTTAAAGCAATCAAGAAAGAACAAATTCAATTAACCTTTTTCTTTTCAATCAGTTAAGGAAATTAAACTCTTTTTTTCAGAAAAAAGAAATAAAACTTTGAAAACTTGTAATTGTGCTAATATCCTAAGCTTTGGATGTATGCTATTCAACACAAACAATCACAACTTTAAAACCTTCCTTCCCCAATGATTTATGAAAAAAAAAAATACTGAAAAACCTATATATAATTGCTCAAAATTTTAGAAAAAAAAAGAAGAAAAGAAATCCTTGTCACCTAATGCTTGAATTTCTTGCGTAAAAATGGAAGGAGCTGCAGCCTGCAGGCATGCAGCAGTCATTAGAACATTAGGCTGATACCGTGCCAATTGTGGTTACTTTTTCTTTCTTTTTTAAAAGAAAAGTCAAAAAGGCTAATATCAGCAATGGTCGCCATTGAATTTTATGCAATTACCATGTAGACCTTGCATAGAGTCCTGGAGTTGACCGCAGGAGGCATGAGTAAGAGGGGCGTACGTGTAATAAGAGAATATCTTGAGGGGCTACTTGTAGGCTTCCAGAAAGTAGTTAAGTGGTCAAAATCCAACCAATGACAACCATGCACGTGGACCCGCGTGCATAAGTGGTTAAGCTGCAGCCGGCTTTTCTTAACGGAATTATACATCGCTGACCATGCTGCAATGACCTTTATGTCCTCTTCAACCCCTTGCAATTTTATAGGGCAAAATGCTTTAATACCTCTCAAACTATTACAAATTTTAATTTTTGATCATCCAACTATTAAATGAGCAATTTTAACCTTTCAACTAATTAAAATGTATACTCAGCCGTTTCGTCTGTTTGAATCATTATGTCCAATAGAACAACACCAAAAGTATCAAGAACAATATCCACTATTCTGTTAGATATAATGACTAAATTTAACAAAAGGGTTATAAATATATGTTTTAATTAATTGGAGGGTTAAAATTATCTATTTAATAATTGAAGGGCCAAAAAGTATATTTTGTAATAGTTTGAGGGTATTGGGGCATTTTGCTCCAATTTTACATCCCATAGATTCTTCTTTTTTTATTTTGGTAATAAAAATATCAGTATTTTCTCTCATGTTATGAATACCATGATTGGTTTTAACCCAATCACATGGATTACATAAGTAATCGAAAATTAGGATTTTAGTGGAATTGGTGACTTGTATGTCTGATTAAGTGTAGAACAAATATTATATGTTAATTACATGTTAAAAAGAAAAAGAAAATAGTGGGTGATATGTCCTTGAATAATGAATTCATTTTTCTATTTTTTGATTACGACAATCACATTTGGTGAAAACTCATCAAGAATACGCAAGAATAACGCATCGTCTAACAATATAAAGTGATAAAATGAGATAAGATAATAATATGCCATGAAACGTACACATCATGTAAAAATAGAGTACAAGGTGTATATTTGGTAATTAATTTAGAAAGTTGAACATGAGCAAGTTAATGTCCAATAGGATAGAAAAGAAAACTTTCATCAAAATAAAGCATTGTAGGATTACTCATTAAAATGTATAATTCGTATGAAGAGACTAATTACCTATTTAGCATGTCTTTGTGAAAATTAGTCATATATGGCTCAAAATACTTCTTCAAACAAAAGATTCTTTTGAAGTAAACTCTTTAGCCTTGTTTAATGTAAATTATGCAGACACTGTCGAAAAAGATTGACTTCAAGACCAAAATTTGAACTCCTTTTTTTGGAAACTTTAACCAGCTCCTTTTGCGATCATATAATATTGCATTGTGATGGAGTTGGTATTGATGAGTGCATAAAATATAACAATTCCATGTTAAATCAATGTAAAGCTATATTCATCCTTTGAAAAACAATGCTGCATTTTTAATTGAGATAATTGCTTATGTATTGTTTGTCAAATTTTATGTAATAGATAGCATACTAATGAGCTTGATACTTAAATGATGTCACCTAACTAATTGCAGTTGCTAAAGCTAATTATTCAAGTTCAAGCAAACAATTCCAAGTTAATAAGAGAATACATCGAGTACTTCAAATATTACTCGTTCATGATCTAGTGTAAGTTTTGTGCAACATAGCATCCAAATAAACGTTAAACAATATTTTTTGATTGAAAAAAAAAAAATAAGTAGATTGAGAAAAAGATTGTACTCACTCAACTTTCTTCATTATCAATAATGGAGACATTTTCCGTTTCCTTTATAAGCTTTTTTCATAGTAATTTAACTCTTGTACCTTTTTTAGCACTCGAAAATAAAAATAATTATCTTATTAAAATTAGAATTATTGCACTTGCAAATTTCTACTTAGTAGTTCTAGAAGGCTGATGACCTAGATAACAATAATGTAATAGAGTATGTCCTACTTGACTTAATAAGAGAGAATTAGTCAACCAAGAAGAAGAAAAGGGTAGCTCAGTAAATCCACGGAAAAGCCAATACCGGTTATTATCAGTTTTTTTTTTTTTCCTTTTTTGAGAGGAATAGCATCCGAATGATAACTTGCCATTTTTCAAAATTTGAAGTTTTCCGTTGGACAAAATGGGAATGCAAAAAAATTAGGCCTTTCTTTACTTTTTCTCACTTCAAAGAGAGGAGTGGGAGAGAGAAAACGAAAGGAGACGGGGTAGGAGGAAAGTCCCCAGGAAATGGATTTGACTTTTATCTATCTCCGACTCCGTCTTCCTCTATTCACACGCTAAATTCCTCTTCTCGGCTTCTTCTTCCTTCTTTTAATCCTTAAATCACCTCGTCGGCCTCCCATATTTTTAAGCGTTTATGTTCAACAACTTCCACTGAATTCTCCATATCCTTGAACTTTAGACAAACAGTACCTCTACAATTTTTTTTTTATTGTATTTTCTTGGGCATCAGAATTTGTCTTCGAGATTCAATAGCTGATTGAGGTTTTGTCATCCCTTTTCATCAAAAAGTTAGAATTCATTTGGGTTTTGGGAGATCTTTGAAATCCCAGGTGGGTTCTTGACCTCTCCTATTATTGAAGTTTGCGAATCCACTTTTTTGTTTTATTATGTTCTCTGCATTTTTATTGGAAAGATGAAATTTTGATTGGTTTTGACCATCACTTTGGTGTAATTCTGAGACCCTTTTGGCTAAAATGTCCAAAAAGGTTGGAGATTGAAGGTTTGATTCACAAAACTTTGAAGCTTTATTCTCTTTTGTTTGTCTGTCTTGTCACAGAAAAAGCTGAAAATAGGTTTGGGCTACTGTATTAGTCGAGCCTGGTGACCCTTTTGGCTGAAGAGGAAGAAAGTTGTGAGCTTGTTGAAGGTTTGATCTATGGGGAATTGTTGTGCAGTACCGCAAACATCTGAAGATGGACAAGTGAAGAAAAAGGGGAAAAATAAGCCAAATCCTTTTGCTGAGTATGGTGGGAACTATGCAGCTGTTGGTAATGGTGGACACAAGTCCTATGTATTGGATGATCCAACAGGGCACGAAATTGAGCAGAGGTATGAACTGGGGAAAGAGCTCGGCCGGGGCGAATTTGGGATTACTTATTTGGCTACTGACAAATCAACTGGAGAAGTTTTTGCCTGTAAATCCATATCAAAGAAGAAGCTCAGGACAAGAGTAGATATTGAGGATGTCAGAAGAGAAGTTGAGATCATGAAGCATTTGCCTAGACATCCCAATATTGTGAGCTTGAAGGATACTTACGAGGATGATAACGCAGTCCACCTGGTTATGGAGTTGTGTGAAGGTGGTGAATTGTTTGATCGGATTGTTGCCAGGGGGCACTATACTGAGAGGGCTGCTGCAACTGTAACTCGCACTATTGTTGAAGTTATTCAGGTGAAAATCTATACTTTTCCTACTTGATTTTTTTCTTTATGCTTTGATATGCACATGTGTTTGATCAATACTTTCCATTTACAACTGCTGGATTACTTTTTAGATCGTGATATGCATGTGTGTTTGATCAGTGTAGTTTGATTGAGACTCAAACCACGAACAGTATCTAAAACAATTCCTATGAACTGGTGAGACATTTTATAAATTGGGGGTACACGGGGAGCCATGGATTGTGAGGAAGGAATGGGAGTTGCTAATTTGCTTTCGTCAGAAACTACATTAATCAGTAATTTTGGGCAGTCCTGTAATTTTTATTTTCTTTTTATGGATATTGTTCAATGAGAATCCTGATTGGTCTTTAAAGACATCTTCTTGGCGGTTCAACATTTCAATTCTCAGAGATCAGGAGTCGGTAATGTTTGAAAAGGTTTTCCGAGCCTTGCAAATTGATTTAGTTGTGATTAACTCTGTGACCTTGCAGATGTCCATTTCTTTTATTTAATTGCAAAATACTTTTCTTTTCCCATGTCAGCACCTAAGGAAGTCAGTATCATGTAACATCATCCAACCTTGTGGTTGAGAACTTGTTTTCGGCCATTTGTCTCTTTTGCTCCATGCTCTTTTAAGCCTGTGGATAAAGCACTTTCCAAGATATTATATTTGAGTATTAGTTGGATTAGCTTTTTAGAGCGCTTTGTTTTTTTTTTTTAATTAATCCTGCATGCTGTATTGCTTCACTTTGGAAGTCCTAAAAGAGTTTAAAGCTTGCTCTACGTGTGTCACAAGTCTTCTATTTTGTTGCAGGTGTGCCATAAACATGGAGTCATGCATCGTGATCTTAAGCCTGAAAATTTCTTGTTTGGGAATAAGAAAGAAAATGCGCCATTGAAGGCTATTGATTTTGGGCTTTCTGTGATCTTTAAGCCTGGTAATCTTTTTCAGTTTTCAGCAGTTTGGTAATTCCAACTTAACTTTTTTGTTGCCTAGGAATGGCAACTATTGGTCCATGGACTAAAGTTGCATTCTATATGGGATGGTTTTGCAGGTGAGACGTTTAATGAGATTGTAGGAAGTCCTTATTACATGGCTCCTGAGGTGCTGAAAAGAAATTACGGACCAGAAGTGGATGTCTGGAGTGCTGGTGTAATTCTCTACATCTTACTCTGTGGTGTTCCACCTTTTTGGGCAGGTCAGACTCCTTGAACAGTTTTATCACAATCAAAAAGGGCAAATGATTAGTTCTTGCTGCCATTGTCTTTATTGTTGTTCCAGTCATTGCTTCATGAGTTGAAGTGCTTGTTTAACTGTTTTTATGGGTGCCACTTAAGTAGAAGCAAAATATTGCGTTAGGGTAAAAATAAAACCTGTCCTAAGTAGAATGACAAATTTGCGGAAGAACTGAGATATATAGTAGGGTAAGCAACATTTACTTTTGGAGGGGTATGATGTTCTTCCTTTAACAATGGGGAAAGATAATGTCTTTTTTTTTGGTGGATGTGTGGGAGGTGGGACCTGGGGACTGGGGATGTACATTGGGAAATTATGGCAAAAAAGTACCTCACAAAAAAAGGAAGCTGTTCTTGAAGCTCATTGTTTTCTATCTATTTCCAATAATTTTTTCTCCTGCTTCCGTCTATTTGGCATTGGTGCACAATGCTGGTAATTTTTGATGCTTCGTTTGTATGGTCAACTAATAATGGACTTATAATTGTTATTTTAGTGGAGCATTAAAGCTCATTGACATCAAAAGAAACTTTGTTTTTGTTCACAGGTCTATGCATATCTTTATAGTCTAGAATATGAATCTTTTGAAGGGACTTTCTATGGAACTCATCTAATTTCCTTTGACATTTTTGAATACTTTGTTGCCTACCAGAAACTGAACAAGGAGTTGCACAAGCAATCATTAGATCTGTCGTGGATTTTAAAAGGGACCCATGGCCGAAGGTATCTGATAGTGCAAAAGACCTTGTCAAGAAAATGCTCAATCCTGACCCGAAGCAGCGGCTGTCTGCTCAGGAAGTGCTTGGTAATGCTTGTGCTTTGAAATTCAGTGTGATGTTTAAATTTTCTTTGGTTCCAAAATTCTGAAGTTTGGAGTCTTATAGGACAACATTTGCTTTCTGATTGCAGATCATCCTTGGGTACAAAATGCAAAGAAGGCTCCTAATGTTTCTCTTGGTGAAACTGTCAGAGCAAGGCTCAAGCAATTTTCTGTAATGAACAAATTGAAGAAAAGAGCTTTAAGGGTAATGCCTTAGGAATTTACGAGGATAAACTATTTCAATTAGCACTTATTGCTTCCCTATTTCTGGAACCAGCTTATTCTATTTTCTAGTAAAGGAAGTACTTGGCTAGTATTTCCTTTGTATCTTGTTGTTGAGCTGCTATTAAAACTTCAGGTGATTGCGGAGCATTTGTCTGTGGAGGAAGTTGCTGGAATAAAGGAGGGATTCCAGGTAATGGATACAGGTAACAAAGGGAAGATTGATATTAACGAGTTGAGAGCTGGATTGGTCAAGCTTGGACATCAGATGCCTGAAGCAGATCTTCAAATTCTTATGGAAGCTGTAAGTGCTAACTCAAGAATTTAAAATTTATCGTTCATCGTTTAACGAAATCTATAAAGTTCACACAGTTCATCATGGGATGCTTCACTTTGTTTCTGGAAAACTGCTTGTTGTTTTTCTGAATTTGCATTTAGATGGAAAATTCCTATTGGAGTTACCTAGTTGCTAGTGGCATTCTTTGTACATTGTGTTTTGCTTCTAACTATAAAACACAATCTAGTAATTTAGCTTAATATTACTTGTATGCTATATAAGTAACGTAGATTATCATTTTCTTGCATCCATAGTTTTTTGCATGAAAGTGATGAGAAAAACTGTTTTGCAGGGTGATGTAGATAAAGATGGATATCTCGACTATGGGGAGTTTGTAGCGATCTCTGTCCACCTAAAAAAGATGGGCAATGATGATGACCACCTTAAAAAAGCCTTTGATTTCTTTGATAGAGATCAAAGTGGTTATATAGAAATAGATGAGCTAAGATCTGCCTTAGCTGATGCTGATGAAGTTGATGCCAATAGTGAAGAAGTAATTAAAGCCATTATTCAGGATGTAGACACTGACAAGGCAAGTTATTTCACTAGAAATTTTTTGTGCTTTTAGAAAGCTCCTTTTCGCTTTCAGAGTTGCCTTGATTCTTATTATGGTATTTATCAGTTACATAGTTTTCCTTTTATGTTGAAGAAGTCTTTGTTTTTTTCTCCCCTTTTTATTTCTTTGTAGTTATATTTTGGGGGTTGGGAGGCTGGGGCAGTGTGGTTGTTGATCCTATCCCGTTGGACAGAATACATATGAGATTGTGAGAAAGTGCACATAGCTTTTTGAATCTGAATTTGTGGGTCATTTGTATCTTTACTTAAACATTGCTTGCCCTTGAATTTTCTTCTTTTGAGGATCATTTTTGCTGTCTTTAGAGAGTGATCTATAGCTGGCTTCCGTCATTGTTAATATTGCTGTCTTGCCTTTGTTTTCCAAGGAGAATCCAAGCAACTTGTTTCATACAGGGTTGAAGATGTACTTTGAATTCAAAGCTTGTATTGGCTAAGCTTTTGCTAGAGTAGCATTACATGGAGATTAATTGTTTTTTTCATGTTTTGTTTCAGGACGGACGGATAAGTTACGAGGAGTTCGCAACAATGATGACGGCAGGCACAGATTGGAGAAAGGCATCAAGACAATATTCAAGAGAACGATACAACAACCTCAGCTTGAAATTGATGAAGGATGGCTCAATAGAGGTGACAATGTGAGGGTAGATAACTCAAAAGAGGACAACATTTTCTAGCCCACTCATTGAAGACTTGGAAAAAGAGCATCTTATGAGTTTGAATATAAATCTTTTACCCTTTTTGATGTGTTTTTTTTTGTTTCTTTTCCCACGCCTTTTTACCGTCTGTGATATGGTTCGAGGGGGATAACAAGGTGTCAGGTCCAACAATGGTCTTGGGTTTTCGTTACATATTGTAATTTGTTATTCTTTTTCTGTGTGAAGAGTTGGAAGTGTGGTCAAGGATGAAGGATTTGTTGCTTCTTGTTGTAAATAGTTTCGTTACACACTTCCAATCAATCAGTCTTAAAAGTTTTGGATCCTGGAATGTTGTAATTGGGTTGTCATTTCAATTTTCAAAAGAATGGATTCGTAAAGTTCCCCTATTGCATGTGGATATTTTCAATTGCCTGTGTCTTCGCATGGATACTATGCATGTTGCTGCAAACTTTGCAGATAGCTTTGTGCTCCTGAATGCCCTGCTTTTGGTCTGCATTATACTTGTACTAACATAAAGAAGTCTACCCTTATTTTCTGGTTGATCCATGCTTTACACTTTCAACCTAGTGATGTGAATCATTGAACTCACAAAGCCCTTGCATCGAAAACAAAAAAATAATGATATGCAGATGAAGTTTTCAATAGGAAAACAAATCCAGAGTTATTACGAAAGCAAGCTTTCTTTCGAGTTACACTACTACTACTGGTTCCCATCTTTTCCAATCCTCATATAAACAGGCCATGTACCACCAACCTTTTCTTGTTTTCCTTCTTCATTCCAAGCAAGGGTAAAATCTTTCGCCAAATCTTCACTCAAGAGATCAACCCCCTTTCTTTTGCAGTCTGATATGCAGACCATGAGTTTATGAAAAGTAAAATAGATATCCAAATCCGTTAACTTTTCCATTTTAAGCTCAAAATGGCCCTGTGTGTTCAAGTCCTGCCACTGGCACAAATGGGAAGTCTATGGTCCTATAATCTTCCTCAATTATGAACATGGACCGTGGCTTCCCAAATGAATCAGCATAAAAGCAAAACAAAAAAATTGTTAGACCATGCTGCAATTACTCTATTGGGGTTTTTCATTACCCGCTTGACTTGTTGGTAGAAAGTTGGAAGATCAAACCAATGAATAGCTGTAGCAATGGTCATGACTAAATCAACATTTGATTCTGCTGAAATATTTTGCTCAATCTTGGCAATGTGAACTTTTTCGCAGAATAAGTTTATATATATATATATATATATATATATATATGCAGCATATGCATCCTAAAAAGAAATCAGACTTGAGATTCATAAAAGAAACCAAGATATATCTCTAAATATAAACATATTTCATGTACAGAACTGGTTTTCAATAGCTATAAAAAGTCAGAGCTGCAACTCCAGGTTGAGTTCAATATCAAGTTATGAACAAAAGTTAACAATTTGAACAACTAGGGATCTACACAAGTTAACATGACATGCAAAAGTACTAGCGTCCGATGATCTCTCCTCCTTCTATTTCCCGACTCAAATATGTGTCTTCATCATCATCTGCTGCTGCCGTGAATTCCTTCTTCAAGTGCAAGCCAAACTGTTCTAAAGGGTGCACAACTTTACCCGTCTTTAAGCCTCTCAATACCATCACAGCTGATCCATTGCTTCCATGGACAACGTAAGAGGGAGAACACTGGCTTAGTTGCTCAAGTTCCTTAAGAATCATGAGATTGTCCTCAAAATCAACAGTGCTTTCCATCAACTGTAGCGCAAAACGGGCAGCTTCTCTTTCTTTCTGCCTCAATTCAGCTTCTTTCTTCTTTAATTGCTCAGCTGCTTCTCTTATTATTGCTGCTTTAAGCGCCTCTTCCTCTTTGCCGTGTTCTCGTTCCAATCTTTCTTTTTCTTGATGGACATGGACATCAGTTTTCTCTTTTGCTGTAGAGATGATTTGAGCAAAGCGGGGAATTAACCTAACCGCACTTAAAGCCTTCTTCAAAACATATTCGTCATCAGGATTTGGTCCACCTTTGCAGCAGCTTTGATAACCAGAAACCTGCAAAATTCCCTCCTGCTGCTTAGTCTTCTTACAAGTAGTGATTGCACCAATCTTCTTCTTGCAGCGTTTCCATCTTTTTAATGTATCCAATATTCTCTTTCTTTTTCCATCCTTTTCATGACCATCTAGTACCAGAAGTACTTGATCAACTTTTCGATCCTTGCTCCCATTAATTTGCGACGTTGATTTTCTTCTCACTGAATTGTTCTTCTTCCCGACCATGCCGTCCTTAGCAACTCCCATGTACGATGGTAACAACAGAAACCAACCAACGCAAGAGTGATAGTACTTCTAGAGGTCCAAATCTCCCAAACCCAAGAATCAAACCAGATAGTTTTCAAAAGAGAACCAAGATATAACTAGTTTGTTACTAGGGATCAAAGAAAGAAGAAGAAATTAGCTTTGCATGATAATGAATAATGATGAAGTTTACCGCTCTCTTTGGATAGTTTGCATACTATTCCAAGATCAAGGAACGAAACCCTCGCTGATATGATCACTACTTTCTTTATTTCGTTGCGGACTGTAGTTTAGAGTAACAATGAACAGAATCCTTAAATACTCGTAAACGAAACCTGTTGGATTTAGGAAAGTGGAGGAAACAGAGGAGCTCGTGTCTGGCGGCAAATTTCAAAAATAGCCGTCAGATTATGGGCTCGAGTGTTTTAGCAAAAGACCTCTCTTATTTTTCCCTTTTCAGTTTTGGGCGAATGTTCATTTTGGGCAATTTCAATTTCCTTTTTCTTCCATAAACTTGATACAATTATACTCCATCCCTCAATCTGAAATAACTCTTGGCTCTTTTTTATCCTAAATTTTCTGGTTGTATGCAGTATTCTCGTGTTTCCTCAGGCTTCTGGATGTAGTATTCTGGTGCTTCCTCAGGTTTCTGGATGCAATTCATTTCTGGGTGGGTGTTCATCTGCCAGATCTACCATGCTCTTAAATTTCAACTCTAGCACACAGAATTCATGTGGGAAATCTCTGCTAGAAATTGTTTCTAGCAATATTCACTAATAACTAGTGTTTTGCCCGTCACTTTGCATGGTTTATTTTTTTTTTGATTTATTATGAATTTGTGCAAACATGAATAATCTAAATAAAAATATTAACAACATTCCTGCATGTTTATTCATATTAATTTCAGAAAATGATGTATTCTAAATATTTAACTATCATACTTACTTTTAAAAACTTCTTTACATACTTTTACTATAATATGATAGTATATTCATCAAACAATGTGATGCATGTCAAAAAATCAATAAATATTCGTACTCAATAAAGTACAAAATATCCAATAATTTATTTTCTTTATCAACAAATATTCAATTTTCAACAATATTAGTAAATCTGCTGATATAATAGTTAAAGTTGTTTTTTTAACACTAAGCTAATTCATAATCCTGTATTGTTAAAAAAACTATATGAATTTATTAAAAAAGATAATATTGTTAGAAGAAGGAAGAACCATAAGAACAAATAATTTACTTTTAGTTAAAAAAATAAATTTGTTTAAAGAGTTTATTACAGTTGTGGGTAAAATCCAAGTGTCCAAATAACTCCTTAATTCTTTTCAATTAGACATGCCATCTACGAGAGAGAATATGGGTAACACATGACATGTACGTATACACACACACATATATTATGGAAGGGATATTTAGTAGAGACCTCCTGAATAGCTTCCAAATCTCTCATTATTTTTTATTTATTTTAATACATAAATTCATTTAAAAACTTTGAAATAGTGGGTTACAATTAATCCTATCACCAGTCAAATTTAAAATTTAAAACCTAGGTTATAACTATTCCTATCACTAGTTAAATTTAAATTTAAAAATTTTTCCACTATCTCTATGTTTGATGAATCAATCGAGAATTTCATAAACTGTTTATAGTTTGTTATTCAGCTTTTAAACTCTTTTTACTACTTAATTAAAGAAAATACATTTGCCAAGCTAAATTCAGTCCCATTTCATATTCATTCATCCTATCATATCTTTATCACTTTAGCCCTTTTTACTCCTTAAATCAAAGAAGATTGATATGTGAAGTTAGATTCTCATGGATAATGTGATTAGTCTCATTTTTAAATTATTCATCCAATTATATATTTATCACTTTTCTTCTGGGTACAATAATCATTTGTCAACTCTTCTAATGATATATTCAATCACTCCTATTCTTTAATGATTCACCTTTTTAATGATATATCCTTCTGGGTACAAACCTTTTTAAACAAAATAATTCGGCTAACCTGAGCTCTTCAATTCCGTCTATCATTAGGTGGGTCTTTTTTTTTGCCAGGTGCAAGATGAATTTCCTGTATTCGCCCAGAAATAAGTTTGTCCGCAGCATTTGATAAAGGTTGCCTAATCCAATAATGAAACGTCTATGTTAGTGAAACCCCATTTCAGAGATTGAAATGAAGCTTTAGTCCATTAAAGTTATTGTCCATTTTACTTGCAGTGTATTGTTTCTAAAATTTTGTCACGATAAACTGAACTGTATGTTTGATATTCTGAAAAGCACTACAATTATTTCTTACTAAAGGATCTTGAATAGCCACCATTTTCTTCAGAAAATCAACTTGTCTTGTCAGAATACAGTCCTTTTATCATCAAAACAAGGCTTTTAAGAAAGTAAAATGAATAACAAATTCTGGGTTTTGGGTTAGCGCAACATGATCTGTCCAAATTTCTTCTGGTTACTGAGATGAGTTTTGGGGCTTTGAGCATTTAGAGGTGGACCTCAGGAAGTATGCGTATGTTATCAAGGGAATTCAGGGCCCTAAACATTTTCTTTGACCCATTTTGGGCCCTTGAGATTGTGACCTTGGATGTGTTCAAACTTGAAATTAGAGTCCGAAAATGTAGTTAGACTTTTGAGACAACTATACGTAACAAGTTGAAAAAAATAATAAGACTATGAGAGATTTGTTGGTGAACTGAGCAACAAGAATACAAGATGATTTATTAGTGGGGAAAAAAGAGATGATTTAATAGAAAGAAAGTTGCATGTCCTACAAACTTTTATAGATCGTCAATCCTTGACCTGAAACTTTCGTGTTTCTTGATTCTCCATCTTTACTCGTTTGCACCTCAAATTATGTGTAGTAGTGTTTAATAGCGTTGCGTGAGATCACTAGCCAATAAGAAAACGTGCTCTAAGATTTGTCCCTGAAGGAGTAGAAATCCTTCCAAGCTTGTTCCGGAGTAGCTTAGAGTTAGATCGGGTACAAGCTGATGGACTGCCGCTCAAACATCTATTGAGTATCGAACAACAATACGAAGTGGGATCTGACCCTCATCAAGATAACTCCGATGCTCAAGTTAATACGAGCTGTTCACGATCTAGAGTGAAAAAGTGTGGAGTTGGAAAGAGAAAAAGCGATTGACGTTCCCTACCAGGCTTGTTCCGAAGTAGCTTAGAATTAGATTGAGTACAATTTGATGGACTCCCACTCAAACACCTACTGAGTATCGAACAACAATACAAAGTGGGGTCTAATTCTCACCAAGATAACTCCGATGCTTAAGTTAATACGAGCTGTTCACGATCTAGAGAGAAAAAGTGTGAAGTTGGAAAGAGAATAAGCGATTGATGTTCTATCTGACAGTTCATGTAAAAGTAAGACGGTGCATCCCAACTAAAAAAATGAAGAATTAGGAGATATGATGTCTCAATAAATTTTGAGTCACTGCAGTCTAAAATGGGTGAAACTGTTCTTATGATATCAATGGCCAAAATTAAATCTCAATGACTTCCATTATATTCATTGTAAAAGATATTTTATTAGCTAAAGATCAACGAATGGATGGGAAAAAGCAAAAAAAAAAGAAAAAAGTAAAGAGACTTGCAGATAATAAGCCTCACTTCTTTTATCATGTCGAAAGCCAATCAGCTGGACAAGCTTTTTAGGCCCAGACCAGCGTTCTAGTTTTGGCAAAACGGTACACGCCCACAAATGGCACTGCTTTTGGGCTAAATGGCCCGTTTCAAGCTCAAAAATTAAATAGCTAATATTTACTTTTCTGTTAAAATCAATTAGTTTTGGGCAAAAAAAATAGAGGAACTTAAAAATCAGTCCCATGTTTTTTGTTTTGATTACTTATCCACAAAAGATTATATACACGAAAAGATTCTTAAAAATCATTCTCATTTTTTTGTTGCTCAATCTTTAGATTACTTATCCCCAATAGATTATATACACAAAAAGTTAGAGGATTTAATTATGATTCAATTCGCACTTTCTACATCCATCCGTGCATGGATTAATACTCAAACTTTCTCAAAATGTTTATGTTTCACAAAATCATCATACAGTTTCTTTTTTCCAAGTGACCTAATTCAATGAACTGTACGACAACAAGTTTTAATAACAAAAATTTCCCCATGTGTTATGCTCAAAATTGTATTTTGATGCATATTATTTCTTAGCAAGTAGTAACACAATCTCTCACATTTTAAAAAAGAAACAATAAAAGAATAGTTACAATTGTCGGCAGGGCATGATCGAAATTTGATACTGGTTTTCAGAGAATAAAACCAAAAAAAATTAGGAGAAGATGAAGAAAAATGAAGCTAAAGGGTCAAAGTTAATGTTAACGAGGGAGAGAAGAAAAGAGTTGTAGGGTTGAGAAATTATACATTACTTGGCTGCATAAGAAAGAGAGAGAGAGAAAAAAAATAAAGAAAGAAAATAGTTCTAAGTATTAAAGAGAAAGAACAGAAAATGTTGTACAACGTTTTATACTTTTATTCATTGAATAGATTAGTTAAAACGAGTATATAAGCTTAATGTTTAAGAAACTTAAAATATCAAATACTTCCTTGCAATTAAACTGAACTAATAACAATTTCCTTGCTAATTAAGATAAATAACTCGTTGCTTATGTCCTTTAAATGCGTTAGATTATACACAACACATGGCACATATGAGCAAAATGGAGATTTGACTTTAGACCTGCTGATTTTCTTTCTTGAAGGAATTAACATGACTTTGTTAGAGTTCATGACATATGCAATCTCGGATACATAGTACAACAATCCTGTACTAACTTAATTTACTTACAAGCAACCTGAGATTTTGAGTTGACATTTTCTTTAAACTGTTCTTTTTCATCCCTTTCCAAAATTAATTGAAGATTCGAAATTTGAATCTGACAGTAGAAAAGAATTTAAAAACGTCTGTCTGTCTTCTTAATTGATTACTGACTAACCCCATGATTAGATCTTGAGCTGACATTATCAAAGCACAGGGAAAAACTTTAAGGTCTTGTACAAGTAAAAGATGTCGACAGCAGTTATTCATTTTCCTCATTGATTGAAAAATCTTTAATCATACATGGGTAATATACGATTAACAATCATGGTAAATCTCATTATTGTATATTTCCAAGGTGTAAAAATGACAATAGGTCTTGTGATGATGATATGATTGGACCCACAACACACGATTAAAGAGGGGTCCCATTAACATGTGTCCTCGTTCAATACATATGGATCGTTTTTCTTCACAATCTCGTGAAAAATGGATTAGAGTGTAGAAATGAAACATCTCTTGAGTTTAGCCACAGAACCAAGTTGGAAAGATTCATGGAACTTCTTTCATTTCCTTGGCTGCATTGTGTTTTTCCATTCGATTCTCAATCTTTCATTTTCGTAATCAAATCACAAAATTTTCCAAGCACGCATGCAGAATAGAAGAGGGTTTCCCTCATTTCAAAACCTTAGTGTTCCTTCTTTTTTTTTTTTCTTTTTTTTTTTGTCTTTTCGGGCTGGGAATATACACTTTAGATCGACATCAGTGCAACAAACAAGAACTAAAAATATATTAATCATGCATGATAACGATATAGTTGACAAGTTAATTGATAATCAACACACATTGGTGAGATTTTTATTGCTTCTGCAACTAGATATATCAAGGACTTTCTTGCATGCCTACTAAACTCAATAACGTCGGCTAGTTTCTTGATTTGGAGCTTTCTTGTCCCTGTCATTGGCATTATGCAATCAAGCACATGGATTAAAATTGAAGGGTGGCAATGACAAGATTCAATTATTTTCGTCTCCAGATTTCGACTTATCTACCACGTCTGTACTCTGATGGTGTCTGTGGAGAATAAATTGCACACACACACATATATATATAAATATATATATATTTGTACATCAATACGTTCATCATTCTGGTAAATTATCCATCTGTGAGTCAAGACAAAATGTCGACACTCACATGTTGAGCATGTATAGGCCGTAGCAACATTAAATGGGTAGATCATCCATCCGGAAATAAATCAATAATTGTAGGGGACTACTCAAAATGATAAAAGAAGCTAAATTACTTGACCCAGAAAAAAAAAAAAGAGCATGAATATAGGCTTTAGGGTATTGGAAAAATGAAATAGTCCACTAAAAGCTTTATGTGGACAATTCGGATGAAGCTAGAAGAAAAATACTCTAAAAAAAAAAAACTTCATTTTTGCTGAATTAGGGCTGTAAACGAATCGAATTGAGTCGAGTTTTGAGCTTATTGAGCCCAACTTGACTTGTTTATGTGTGGGTTCTAGTTGGAGCTTGAGCTTGATGAGCCAAGAAATTGAAGTTTGAACTCAACTCGACCAAGAAAAAGGCAAGATCAAACTTGAATCGACAAGACTTGCGAGCTGAAACTCGATTTTTGGCTCGCAATCAGCTCGAAGTCAGCTGCAAATTGCATTTCGGAAATAGGAATTATTGTAAATTGTAATTGATAGAGGGGCAATTATGTAATTTTTTATGAACTCAACCTGATTGAGTGGTGGTCGAGTTATTGAGCCTGTGAAAATACCACTCGAATTCAACTCACATATGATAACATCTCACTCGAGTTCAACTTGAGTTCGGTCAACACCTAACATAAGTCGACCTGTTCGCGAGTAAATCGAATCATATGCGGCCCTAGGTTGAACTGAAAAAGCAAGAGCTGCATATGTTATAAGTATGGGTAAACTACAGAGAGTCCCTAAATCATTTCAATCATCAATTTTTTGTCTCTAATATATATCAAGCCTCATGTTGGCCCTTAACAATAAAGAAAAGTTTGATTTTGATCTCTCAATCTATCTCCACCGCTAGATCTAATGGGTCTAAGTACAAAATTTGACAGATCTAATGGTGGAAATGTATTGAAGGACCAAAATTCGAGACTTTTATTGCCAAGCGACTAATTTGAGATTTGAAATAAATTATTAGACAAAAATTAACGATTGAAATGATTTAGAGACTCCATAGTTAGTTTACCGTAAAGTACAAATTCAAGCCACTGCTTTGTTATTCACAGTTATCTCTCTAGCCAATTATGCTAACTCCAGCTCAGAAAATGCATAAAACAGAAGTATTCTATGTCAATTATAAGCAGTAATGCTCAATAACTCCTAAATTTGCACCCGAAAGTAATATTTATATCAGGAAAACTTTATACGTAGCTAGGACTAAACAAACTAGGAAGTGAAATTAATGACTTACGAGAGACAAGAATGAGCCACTGTTTTAAGTGGAGAAAAAAATTACAAGAATGATACTTCCAAGAACATAATATTAGGTTGGATTCGAAAAGGACAACCAGATTGAAGAAAATGACAACAAAGTTGTATTAGTTTGGTTTAGTATTTTCTTTTCCTAATCAAATACATTACGTGTAAAAATAACCTACGATGTATGCGACGAGATTTAAGATTTTCATGAGACAAATGTAATCAACTTCAGTTGACCTGCGCAATTTTGAAGGCAGCTAATCCTCGTTTGGATGGAAAACAACAATAAAAAAGATTTCATGGTCTCCTCCTACAAATAAAGGAAATGACGTCTGACACAAGTTGTCTTCAATTAGTGCTCAATAATTACATAATTATTGATTTGCTTATGTAACTACAAGAAAAATGGCGGCAATGAAGCGGAGGTAATCAACATTATGTTATAGTTGCGAAACAAGTAAGCATGAATACCATAATAAATTGTATAAATGTCTCTTTCAAATTATATAATTACTCTGTTAATATATTTTAAAAGAGGTTTTTTCTAACAAGTGCCGCCTCTTAACATTTTTGCGAATGTTAAGATATTATATTCCATCTAACCCATCATGTATATATATACATTAACAATTATTATCTTCCCTTACATTTATATTTTAACACTTAAAATATATTTAAACATTTTAAAAAATTTAACACTTAAAATATATTTTAACGAGCGTTCAATAGACACTTGTTAAACAGATCTCGAGTGATACTTCTCTCTATTCCCGTGAATCGCAGCTTAATCATTTTCGATTTACTCAACATGTCCAAACAGACCCTAAAACTTATGACTGTTTTTTCATTCCTTAAACTATTAACAACAATTATTCTTTGTTGGCAGTTTAAGATTTAAGCATGTTACTGTAATTAGTACGAGTAATTTATTCGCCTAGACATTGCTGTTTCCAGATCATGAAAAAGAGAGATGTTCCTTATTATATATAAAACTGATGTCTCCATCATCATTTAATGTTGCACTTGTCATTCTGCTGTCTCCTTTACGTAGAGATTAAAACATTCCATGCAAGAACCGCCACAACAAATCAAACGTAAATGTGCTACTATACTACTCCAAAGTCTTATCCAATACGAGAGCATCATATGGTAATTAAAAATAATATATATATATATATATATATATACATATAAGAGTAAATTTTATATATACTGACAGTACATATATTATCACGGTTGGATACATGACACATGAGCAAAATTTGGATTGGATTTTAATTTTGAATTTAGATTAGTTGTCATGTATTAAATGGTGATGATGTATACACTGGCAGTATATAAAAAATTAAACGTATATATAAGGCAATTCAAATACCTTCAAAATCCTAGCTTTGGTATTAGGTTACTGGTGTACCATTTTAATAAATGAGATGTGTTATACTCAATTGTTCCTAATAATACATTCTTAAGCAGCAACATTTGACGTAGCAATGAATTAATTTGGGAGCAAAAGTTGCAGGTTGAAAACCATTGGTTGAGTAGGATGGCCGAATGCTGCCCTCAGCATCACGCAAACGTGTGTATTTATACCCATTATAATGTGGCATATTTATTAAACTATCTATCAGGGGAACTCTTGGCCAATCATTAGTTTTCTGATTATCTCATTGAGAATGAAACTTGGGTACATTATCGTACACGCCATGGGCCTACTTGCACCACAAATATCTTGACAAATTATTTCGCTATCTGAGGGAGGTTTATGTATAAGAAGTTTGTGGAATTTGTTAATTCACTGTTGGATGATAAAATGAGTATTTTTTTTATTCATAAATTGAATAATTTTAATCATTTCAAACATAATTATTATCAAAATCGAAGGATATGAGTTAAGAGAATAATTCTTTAAGTGAGTTATTAAATTTTCCCGAAAATCAAACACTTGCCTTTACCAAGAAAAGAAAAGAAAAGAAAAGAAAGAAGAAAACATATTCTTGCTTGAGGATAGTCAAGGTTTTCGACGTACTTGTATAGACAGATAAGTTCACCGAAATGTGGTCTGATCAGTAGCCGCTAGTGCAATGCAGTCCACAAATGTGAAACACAATTTAAATTTGGAAAAAGTAGAGGCATATGTCACTCTACCAATCACCAAAATGTTCAAGTGCTTTCCATCGCTACTATTGGCGTGCAGTAAGTAGGCTTTTTGCTAGAAAGTTTTAGATTCTTCTAATTAAGCATTTGTTGGGCCTTTCTATCACAAAAACTAGCTCAAGGAGGTGGCCCTTGCATAATCGATTTGGGATAAATTCAACAATAGCTCCCTTGTACATTAGGCCCTATGTTGAAACAATATCAACTTTTCATCCGACAAGCAACATTTCATCCGAGTGTCTACTGGGAGGAATCGTCGTAACTAGGTTTTGATACCAGCATTAGGTGCTATTAGACCTTCTCATCCCAAAAGGTAGTTCAGGGTTGAGACTTTCCCTCACACTTGTAATCAAGAACCTTATTCCTTCCCATAATCGATGTGGAATAAACTCAATAATTTCTCCCTCACATATCAAGTCCTAAGTTTGATAAGATCATAAATGTATCAGTCAATGGATATTAGGTTGGAACAACATCAACCTTTCATTCGACGGATAATATTTCATTCAAGTGTCTATTAGGAAGAGTTGCTGTAACTGTGCTCTGACACTAGTGTCGGATATTATTGAGTCTCCCCCCTTCGCACCCCCTCCCTCCCCACCCCTTACAAAAAAAATAGCTCTAGGAGTGAGGTTTTTCCTTGCACTTATAACCAAGTACCCTGCTCCTTGTAAAACTGACGTAGAATAAGCTCAACAGCAATCTAGGAAAATTTTTTTGGTGCAAATTTTTTTTTCAATTAACATACTTGTGTAGCTTATTGTGAAATCTCAAACTTAGCTAGCATGATAAACCACAAGTGATTTTTGGTGATTCATTGTGTCATTGGTGCAGAATATATTCAGATACAAATTCTCTACAATTTTATCGTTTTACACAATCAAATGAGAATTAGCAGGAGATGTGACAGAAATTCATGCAGAATCGCACATATGTATAGAATATTAGATGCTAATCAAGCATAAGCTGCTGGAGGGAATGAATGATCTTGCCTTCTTGAATTAGACATGCCGCCTATCCAATTCCACCATTTGATTCCCCAGTGGATGTGAAAGATTCAAACCAGATCGTCCCTGAACATTGATTATTGAAGAAACAAGTTGAGGCTTAAGTGAGGTTGGTTAGGAGAACGAATTGCCTAAATTATGTCTGCAACAATTACTCTTTCATAGTCATCAAAATCTATGAAACATCAAAAGATTCTGTCCAGAATACTTATTTAATTTAATAATAACACAAAGCATTAATTAAGAAATAGTAAATCAAAAGTTGAAGAAAAGATAATAGTCACGAGTCAGTGAATCAGTCAGCAACATTCCCCGGTACAATAAAACGACGTGGCAGATTCCAAATGTTGATTCCTATTCTTTCGATACCAACCAACTGTCGAGCTCGTGCAGTGGTGGTGGAACCCTAAGTGGGTCCCACCATTTAGTTAGTACCATGTGCTGTGCTGCCCATTGTAGAAACAGTGGACACACTTTACACAAGTTTTTAGAGCAGTCAGACTCGGCCTTTGCCAAGTGCTGAGTCGGATGTCGGTGACGTGGACAAATCCCTAACGTCCATTCTTTTTATTTTCTTTTTAAATTTCTTATAGGAGCTAATATTTGTCCTATTTGTGCAAAATTTTCTGTCTTTTTGGGTTCTCTTTTAGGTGACTTCAAAACTCCAAATTTCCCTCATTTATGTTAAAAGCATGCAAACGAGAAGAGTAGATCTTGAATAAACTCAAAATGAAATATTTGAGCTCCAATTTGATAGGATTTAGTTCAGTTAAGCTCAATCGAGCTAATAATTTGATCGAGCTTAATTGAGGTTAACAAACTTTCAAATCTTACGTCATAGGTTGGAACTCGAGTTCGTCAAGGTACAAATTTGAGCGGTTTAAACTCAACTTGAGTTTGATTTTGAATCGAGCAAACTCGAAAATATCTCGATTGAGCATGGTTCATTTGCACCATCGAGCGCTTGTTTTTCAGAAACATTTTTTGCCACAACAATTTATATAATATAATGCATGCAATATAAAATGATAGATAGAACAATAAAAAGATAATTTTAAATATATTCAAGAAAAAAATCCCAAATACTTTTCCAAATAATGCTATAAGCAGACGATTAATGTTTCTCTCGGTTCAGTTATATGATCGTTTTGTGATATTGTTCTCAATATTGAGATAATTGTTTCAAAACAATAATAATTTTGGGTATAACTCTTCCACTTTTTTTTTTCTTTAACACTTTTATTATTGTACCTAAAGTAGATAGATACTACTGATATAGTTCCTAAAGTTCATCGACATTATCAAAGGTTTTGGGCTAAGCCATGCAATTTAAAACAACGACATTAGAGTAACAAGTAAACCAAAAGAAGATCAATGAAGGGGCCATTAAGAAAAAAATTAGCTTGTTCTCTGTGACAAACATAACGTTAAATCCACAAACGGCTAGTACACTGAAATTACCAATAATCTTGTGAGTCTCAAGCTTTCTATTTAGTCCTATTCTCTGAGAATACAATATTCAATCTCATCCATCATTAATGCAGGTTAATTAATCGGCTTCTAGTCCAACGATTGCAGTTTCATTGACTACTATATGCTTCATCAATCACATGATTTGGATTATTAATCTGCCGTCAAGTTCTGGACTCAAATTAACCTTTTGCAACATCTTTGCAACTCCAGGTTTAGAGGGTTTTTTTCCATGAAAGTGAGAGTTGTAATCTGGCAAAAAACGCAAGCCAAAGACGGGAGAAATGAAAAGCCACTTGATCATTTTTTAAGTAAAACAAGTTAAACAGGAAACTGAGATACAAAAGATATTAGACAGAGGATTCGAATCATGACAGCAGCCAAACTGTTTGCCGCCCCTTCAAACAAAGCTAGCTAGGCGTCAAACCGCCCCAGTATTAGTCATTTTTGCGCATGGTTGCTAGACAAAGACCTAATCTAAAGTAAAATTATCAATCTTTATGGTTGAACAGGAGGGTCACTATTGAAAAAGTTAAAGAAAAATAGAACTGGAATGATGATGCGTAAAATGATAGTCATACAAGTATTAGTTTAACACGAATTATTAGTGCACATTCACTGGATCTTTCGCAGTCCCTTCTAAAGTTGCTTTTCTTTTGTTTCTCTCCGTTCATGAACACCCATGATTCAGTTAATCAATTCAAAGCAAAATCAACTTTTTTTTTCTTCATTCCTTTATTCCCTCGATTGGTTGGTGCTAAAGCAAAGATTAGCTGAGAGTAAAAGGAATTTAATAAAAACAAAAATTTAACATCTGACTCATCATGAAGTGGCTGACAGTCACACTTTGAAAGTAATCTATGACCCAAAGATTAAAAAAAAAGAAGAAGACACTTTTCCCTCTTCTCATCTTAAGAGCATTAGTAATTTGATATTCTCCATCAAGAAAACATTTAATATAAGATACCATCATCTACTTGGAATGCTAGTAACATGGTATCCACGCAAATTTGAAGTGTAGAGAATGTGTGAATATTGCATATACACAAATCCGCAATGAGGACGAGGTGTCTTGAATTGTATATTCTCCTTGAAAAGAAGATGACGGGCTATCTTCCCATTGTAAATCCAACGTTCAAGTTAGTGCGAATATCAAATGGCAAATGGGAATGAGTGCGAATATCATTGTTTTATTTGAAAATTGGCTTGAAAGGATTTAGAAAAGAATCAAAATTGTAGAAGATGGAGATACATGGCTAAATATGCTTCAAATCCTCTGTCCCCAAAGTAGTCTCTGTTCCCTCTGTTCCTTATTTATACAGCTGCCACGTGTCTCTAATCTTTTGTTAACCCAAACTCAAATAAAACATGGGTTTGTTTGCATGAAAAGCAAGCTTTTAATTAGATATTATGCTGATATAATTTTTTTTGAGTCTTGATGGTATAATTATTCATTTATATTTTTTATTTTTAAGCATGTGCATGAAGGTCCTACTGGTAGTAGAGATGGTTTAAACATATAGGAACCAAATAGCCAACGTATGTTATGCTCAACGCAATTGTCACATGTAGTATTTTCTTGTTTATAATTAAATTTTAGTTATTCCAAAATTCACTTGTTTGCAAGAAATAGTTATTTAATCTAAAATTTATTTGATTTTGAATTAACAAAAGATTAAAGACATGTGACAGCTGTATAAATAAGGGACAGAGGAGACAAAGACTACTTTGAGTACAGAGGATTTGAACCTAAATATGCTGGCAAGAGATTTGTTGTTCCGCGAAATATGGAAGTCGAATTCGGTTTTACAGACTTACGGTTGTTTGATCCACGCAAGCAAGGAACGAGAAGTGGGCGACATCTCGTCAGAAAAGGCAAAAGTTTGGAAGAGATCTCGTGATTTCTGACCTGGTGCTGGCGTGGATGGACCCCACATGTTGTCCTCCTTATCACTAACCAAGAAGAGAAGAAAGGAAAAAAATAAAAAAGGAAGATCAATAAACAAAAACATTTTCAAGTTATACGTTCATTAATCAAACAGACTCCTTTACGGAACGACACAAAATCAAATTGCCAGGATAAGAGTATATTATAGAGATTTTGAACTTCCCTCAACCTAGTCTTTTGATGATGTGGCATTTCCTCCGGGCATTCAGCTGACATGGCAAATTTCTTCACGACAACTAATTTAGGTATTATTGTCTACTCTAATTTCGTACGTGGGAAATTTTAATTCGCCCACGTTAATTTTGACATGGACCCACTCTCACACGATCAAATTTATAATGTGTTGCTAATCACCTTGCCGATCTTATTTAACCTTATTATTGGTGGTTTACTTCATTTTGAGGACGACAATCGTCTTAACCTTGGTTTTTTCCTGTTCTTGGATAGAAGAGTCTAGAAGCAAAACAATCAAACATCAAGGGACTCTAGATCATGTGTTATCTTGTCTAGTAGTCCATTATCAAGCTCTTATATCACTTACCTAAAAGAAGGAATTTCGTGTTTGGTCGAGTAATATATATGTTGTGTTTCCATTAATTAACTTGACAAAAGAGGAGTGATTAGGGACTAACTAAAGGAAAAAGAAGATTAATTATTGTGTTCACCGTTGCCAAAATTATGTAAAACCATAAAGAAAGGGTCATACTTCATTTGGTGAAATTCCCATTACCAAGCAATGTTGTCCCTTCTTATTTTGTGACTAGTTGGGAACTAACTGAAATTACGTGCTTAGGTAATGCTTTGCTAATTCACTTGAGATTTCTTATTCATGTCCACCGGATATTAGGTTTTGCTCTCGTATGTTTTCCTTTTATTGATTGACGGCAATTTTCAATTGTGTGGTACAAGTTTCCATTATAAAGTTAAATAGTGTTAGATATTGATTCTTCTCGATCTCTTACAATTGATAAAGACATACAACAATTAGACAGGTTGATATGGGAGAGTTCGGTTAAATGATAAGATTGGAGCAATTGTAAGTAAAAGATCTCGAATTAAAAATCTCCTGCTTATAAAAAATAAAAAATAAAATCAGGTTTGTTGACTGCACAATTTATCTGTATTAATTATCTCATTGAAATATATAGATTGTGCAAGTAGTTTTATCTAGTAATGTGATATGATGGTAAAACTCTCTCACTTGAGCCAGTACTTATGTTTTGAAAATAGGTTTGAGAGAAAGTCTTAGAGTTGAGATTTGTGAGTTGTCGTAAACGAAAGATTATTATTTGATATTGTTATTGTTGAGTTTGAGTTTAATAAAATTATTGAGGATTTGTTGAGCATTTATTTTCCTCCTTTTTCCACATATTTTTATATGTGTCAAAATTGCTTTCGCTGTGCACGTGTATGCGCGTATTTTTTCGTGCATATGTATGTACTAAATGAAGCATCTATTTTGGGGGAAAAAATGTCCTCTCAGACTTGAGAAGAGAATATATAGTCATATGTGCATCTCACGCACGCGCTCAGAAAAAAAAAAATTAAAAAAAAGGACATTATGTGCCATTCAGTTATTCAAGATTGATGATCGCTGATTAATTTATTCCTATTCAACTTCATTACCCCTAAATTATCACACGCACTTATTAAAGATAAAGTGGCTAGCTAACGCATATGAAGCTTCAATGATCAAAGAATAATGCTTCTTTAGGAATAAAAGAAGGCATCATAGTTGAAATCCTCAATGACTGGTGGCTAATATTAGTCCAGGTTACGAAGTTGTATAGCTTTGGAATCAGACATTATTCAGTGATAAGGCCCTTTTCTTCCTTATGCACTCGTTGAATACTCAATGGAATCAAGGCATTTAAGCTAAGATCAATTCTTCATCTGAACTTCTTTTTTTTTTTTTTTTTGGACGAGTAGATAATGTGATAAAAACCTCTAGAATCATGTACTACACATAAACGTGGTTAAAGACTGTGCCCTATATTGGATTGCTGCTTTTTTTTTTACAGAAATTGTTTTAACGTTTGTTGTGAATACATTTATCAATTATTTTTTTTACCTCACATATATTAACTCGATACAATATATATATTTTTTAATAAAAATTCTTACAAAGAGAAATCTTGCTTTAACATTGGAAAAGATATAAATGTGAGACTAGACAAGCGATGAGTACTTAGTTTAACGACGACGACAAAGGAGGTTTAAAATTTCATTAAGAAAATTTATAGAAAGGAAAAAGTCACAATCAAGAAGTTTTAAATGATGCACTACTTAACAAGTTGATATCTCAACAAATTACACTTTTTGCTTATTTAGGTAACTAAAGTACTATCCTTATTCAACTCTTACTTCTGCTTAAACTGTACAAAACTATTACTATATATTACTCAAGAAAAAAGAAAGACAGCTTAATAGCCAAGATTTTGAATTTTCTATACCCAAGATTTTGAATTTTCTATAACCTTTAATCTTCACCACATAAAACTAAAAAAAAAAAAAAAAGGATTCTGTATGTGAATTATTTCCACCAATTCTCTCCAATAATTTCCAAGAAAATAAAATCTTGTCGACTTTCTTGTTTTGATCAGTCCAATTACAATTTTTTTTCCCTAAACACATAAAAAAAGTGTGTTCCTTTCCCTTGGCTTTTACTTAATATGAGAGCATTTGTTTTAGCTGCAATTTGGAAACCAAAAAAAGTACACAATAATGAACATAGACATAGGTGGCATGAAGTTACACAAACACAAGGAAATGGAAAAAGATAATTGCAAGCCATCATTCATATCCAATTGCACATAATAACTCCAAGTTAGCAATCAAATTTGGTCAGGAAACAGAGATCCGCATCACTTACTAGCAAATGGTAATGGATAACCCATGATTCCGGTCAAGAGTCGTATTTGGCCCTCCTCAAGTCTAAGGAAATTAATGTACAATAATAAACGACCAGCAACTCTCCTAGTTTTCATAATTGCTGATCACATTAAACTCCCCAACTTGCTCCTGACCTGCTGATACATAAATACAAACTTGCGCAATTCTGCAACCACTCTGCACAGTAAACTGCAACAGGGCTCTCAATAATTGACAGATTCATTTCTATGACGTACTCCCTTTGTCTCGCTTTCATGGCCGTGAATTTTTTTCATATAATTTAAGAAAAATTATTCGCTCTGTCTGTCTCACTTTGATTAGTTTTATTTTCATTTTTCACTCGTGTTAAATTATGATTTACTTTTTAATTGAAAAATATAATTAACTTATAACTTATCTAAAATATCCTTATTTTAACCTACATTATTTATTAATTGCCTTGAATAGTGCAGCTTTTCATAATATTGTTTTTTGTAATTAATGTAAAGGTATAATGATTAATCATACTCTTAATATTAATGTAAGGGTATTTTAAAAAAAATAATAGGCTAGATTTATAATTCCAACAAAGTTAATTAATTTTTTTTAAACTGTGTGAAACAAAAAAAAAAGACTATTAAGGTGGGACAAAAACAATAGTTAACTTTATTGAAAAAATAAATTTAACATATTATTTTTCTAAAATATCCCGCACTAATGTTGGGAATATGACTAGTCATTATCCCTTTATATTAATTACAATAATAACACTGAAGAAAAGTTTCATCATTCAAGATATGAATTAGGATAATTATTGAATAAAATAAGTTATATTCAATCATAAGAAAGTACATGAAATAAAGGTATTTTAGAGAAATTAAAAGTTAACTATATTTTTCAATTGAAATGTAAATTATAATTTGTGACGGATAAAAAAATAAAATAAGACTATCAAAGTAGGATAAAAGATATAATGTATATGCATCGTAACATGTGATTGACTATGAATTACTTTCTTACACTACACATTAATACATGTATTAACGGATCATCATCACGTATATGTCATGTCTAAAATTCAATCTCAAATTGAGATTTTTTTTCTCATGTAACTAAATTCGAAGATGTATACACTATTAATGTAAATTTAGATTAATTCATAATTAGTATAAATATTAACTCTAAAAATAGTATAAAGCATCTAAAGTTAAAAAAAATACTTTTTATGCCATCGAGTAATCACTTTTTTTGTTATCCATGGTGGAGACAATCATGAAAAAAAAAAAAGATAAACTAAAAATAGTAATCAAAACAAATAAAAAAAGATAAACTAAAAATAGTAGTAATTAAGATACTATTAAGCACTAGTAACAGTGGTACACGTGTCAACACTTAACTAGCTTTCTTGAGGAAGCTTGTTCGGCATTTACCACCAAGGAGGACTATAAAAACCTCCCCAACTCTTTCTTCGAGTCACCCCATTGTTAAAGAGCATTCTAATTCTACCGGGCTCTGGCTACATCTGCTTCTCTTTTTCTCTGTCCTTCTCAAAAGAAGCTCGCATTCCCGTCTGGAGTGCACTTCTGCTGAGCAAATTTCTTCGTCTTGAGACTTTGAATTTCCATCTTGATCATCCAAGCTTCAACAGAGGAAAACTTTTTAAGGTGAGTTTTTGGGATTCTTTTTGAGTGGAGAAATAGTACTACAAATTGACTTGGTGAGATAAGATGTCAGTGAGATTTGGATTACAGTTGTTTGTTCTGAGTTGATTCTTATGGCGTCTGAGTTGATTCTTTTGAGGTGTTTGGATTACAGTTGTTTGTTCTGTGCATGTTTATGCATGAAAAGGGCCTTAAAGTTTCCTAGGAAAAATTACCCAAGTGTTCATTATCATGTTTTCCCTTTTCGCAGGAATCTTAAACACCTAGGATTTGAAAATGTTTGATAACTTCAAAATCCCACCTGTTATATATGGTTCAATTTGAATTTCTAGGATTAGCTAGTGATTCTTGCCTCCTCCTGTGTTGGAAAATCTATACAAAGTTTTCAGAAAGTAGATATTTTTAAATCTTATATTGTCTGAGATCTTAATTTCTGTGGAAAGAACAAACCTCCAGAGAATTTCCTCTTTCTCTGAAGAAAATTTTACTGTAAATGGTTCTTCGTTGGGCTAGCGTTTTACCTTCGGTTCGATCTTCAGCTCGAAGTTTTTTCTTTGGGAAGATATTAAGATGTTCAAGAGGTGATTTAGATGAATATTCCCACTTTAATTCTTTCTATTTCTTTTTCTCAATTTTCGCGCAGAAATTTTAAATTTAGGGAGTAGTTTGGATGATTTGACTAGTATGCCCTTTTATACTCTTCGAATTTACCGTTCCTACCATGGTTTTTTCAGCAACTAGAATATTACCCTGCTATGAATCCTCAGCTCCAGCTTTGATTTTAACTTTTAAAGGAGCAGTTGAAGTTAAACCGTCGTCGTTCTGATCGGAGAGTTTTGTCGCTACTCGACGGTGAACAACCTATATACTAATTATTTAACTTATTTGACGAAATTACCCTTGGATTCTTTCATATTTTCCTCCTCAACCACTGCTTGAATATTCTTTACAGTTTCATTTTAGTTGGCATCAGCGGATCTTTCCAGTTTTAGTAGATTCGGATGTTTTTACAGCGTTTCATTGACAAAAATGCCCTTGCTCTCTAGTCAAATTTTCTCTCCTTACCACTTACCATCAAAAGTGCAAAAAGATTTGTTTGTCATCACTCCAATGGGAATATTCTCTATTTTGGCCGCCTTTAATTCACATATTCCTATTTTCACAAGTTGTTTGCTCCAATAAAAAGGCTTTTTTGTCACCTTATTTTACTACTTTTATTCGTGCTCTTGTTATTTTCAAGAAAAAGGTCCGTCTTTGTTTTCTACTGATGGAAAAAAAAATTTTAGTTTGGACCCTCAACTTTGTTGTATCATTATTGCTTTTTAGTCCAACCATGGCGGTAGATGATGTCGATGTCGCGGTGTCGGCTTGGCGCCTGATTCGTTAGCCAGGCGGTAAAGTTTGACCGTCTTACTTGGCTGCGGCTACAATCATATCTTGACATGATCAAATTGAGTTAATATAAGATGAACTTGTAATAGCTATAGATAATCAAGATAAAAGTCCTTAAGGCAAGTATTTATCTTTGCTGTTTGTTGCATTTGAGATGCTTAGTTGTTGCTTGAACTTATGTGATGATCTGAAGTAGTTAGTCATGATGTCTGCTCTATGCTTGCTCTATGTTTGTTGCTAGAGCTTATGTGCTGGTTGTGATGATGCAGTTTATAGTGAAGAAGCATCCAAGTTGGTGAAAATGACGGTCACACCAAAAATCTCCATCAACAACGGGGACCTTGTGGTTCATGGAAAGACCATACTCACGGGAGTCCCTGACAACATTGTGCTGACTCCTGGATCAGGTGTGGGACTTGTGGAGGGTGCTTTTCTTGGTGCCACAGCTGAACACAGCAAAAGCTTGCATGTTTTCCCAGTTGGGGGATTAGAGTAAGCACCCAAATCCTCTTGAATTTGTTGGTAGTGGATGAAAATTCGATGTTCAGCTTGTAGGAACACATTGTTCTGGATTGTTAATCCTTGCATGTGTCATACCAACATGTTATTTCTTTTTGGAATATTAGGTAAAAACCTAATCAAGTTGTACTGGTCAAGAAATCGGGCTAATTAACTCGTTATTACTGATGCTTTCTTTGGTGCTTGTTTCTAGTTTTGAATCCGGTTGTAGAAATCCAAAGAATACTTTAATTTGTACATGGAAAAGTAGTTAATCTTTAATCTCTAATTAGTTTGAGGTATCAAGCTGAGCCATGTGCTAATCCCTAATTGTAATTTAACACTTATTTCTGGTTCTGCTACTGTCTTAACCTTTTGAAGTAGCTATGTACCAGGAAGTTGAACGGTAGGAGAAATATGTGCATCACTGATTATATAATGTAGCATAGTAAATGTTGCGGAGGATGACCATTTTTTTTTTTTTCAAAAAGTTTTGTATGCCTATAATCTCTGATGATTGTCTTATGTTTTCGAGATATGTACATATCTTTATAATTTGCTTCTTTGGTAGGGGGCTCCGCTTCATGTGCTGCTTCCGGTTCAAGCTGTGGTGGATGACTCAGAGAATGGGATCATGTGGGAAGGACATTCCTTTGGAGACACAGTTTATGCTTGTGGAGAGCAAAGACACGACAGAAGGCGAGCGTGAGGATGCCCCCCTCATCTACACTGTGTTCCTCCCTCTCCTTGAAGGCCAGTTCCGAGCTGCCCTTCAAGGAAATGAGAAGAATGAACTAGAGATCTGCCTTGAGAGTGGTGAGTAGGCTCAGGCCATCCCAAAGTATTTGGTGTAGGATACATGTTTGCTGCTTTGCCTATCTTGTGAGGCCGTATCTTCAATTAAGCCAGAACCATCCCTTCATCATCAAATGGGGACCAAGTCCACTGTGCTCTGACATGACCAAGCTGGAGAAACCAATTAGATCTTGTCATCTAATGAATCAATAATGGAGTTAATAAAATTTGGGAACATATCTTAGAAAAGAAAGAGTTCGAAAGAACCAAAACGACCTTGTTTTTGTGGTATGGTTGTTGCAGGAGATCATGCTGTTGAAACCAACCAAGGACTTTACCTTGTCTACATTCATGCTGGGACCAATCCTTTTGAAGTCATCAACCAGGCTGTAAAGTACGTCCTCACTTCTCCTTGTCCACTTTTCTATTCATGCTGGTCCTCCAATGCCTGTGGCCCCTTCCCGTGGGGTGTGGGTCGAGAAGCATTTGGAGCTTGACTCCATGTTATCATAAAACAACCATGGTGTCTTCATAGTTGAATTTTCCACAAGTAAATTACCATTTCCTGACTGACAATAATATTCTTCTTTTCTTATTATAAATAGAGCTGTAGAGAAGCACATGCAAACTTTTCACCACCGAGAGAGGAAAAACGTAAGCAAAGTTTTTCTTGTCTCTGTCTTGTAGTTGGATTAAATTGGAATTCAAATCTTATGTTTGGTGGGTTGTTTTGTAGCTCCCCTCATTCCTCGACTGGTTTGGTTGGTGCACATGGGATGCATTTTACACTGATGTCACAGCTGAGGGTGTTGAGGAAGGCCTTACAAGGTGAAACATGAATCTAACTTTCGTTTGCTCTTCCGAACTGATGTTCAGTGGAGATGAATTGCTAATTTTTTGTGGTTATCTTTGCAGCTTGTCTGAAGGTGGCACTCCTCCTCGTTTCCTAATTGTGGATGATGGTTGGCAACAGATTGGTCAAGTGAAGGATACCAATTGCGTAGTGCAGGAAGGAGCTCAGTAAGTTTTGTTCTTTATTGCTTTGTCCAGTATAAGTTTTGGTTGCGTGGTAGTCATTTCAATTAAGCTGAGAAAGCGTTTTATATAGGCGGTATCACACTATGCTTCTTAGTAGAGATCAAACAAACTGACCGTGTAGATTAGTAAATTTTCTTTGCGGCAGCAAATGTGGTTAAATCACTTAAGATATGAACCATACTCTGGTTGCCCCTGTTATGGTATGAGTGGCCTTAATCTATTCTTGGTTCGCATCCTTGTTTCTGAATTCACATCAACAGACACATTGCACCCCACCCAACCAACTCCCCCCCCTCCCCCCACCCACAACAACAAAACCTACAAAAGAAAAAAAGCACTGAAGATATGATAATTCGTCTAGAAGAGGGGTTATGGACTTACTTTAAGCAAAAATCTTTAGGTACCTTTGTAACTTCTGACTTCTGTAAAATATGCTTAACACAGTTTTTTCTGCAGATTTGCAAACAGACTCACAGGCATAAAAGAAAATGAGAAATTCCAGAAGAATGGTGAAAGTCAGGTTGGCCTGAAGCAGCTCGTTCAAGACACCAAGCAGGGCCATGATGTCAAGTAAGTTCACCCGGTTTTCTTTTTTTCCTGTATAATGTTTTCTCAATCTCTCTTGAGAGCTAATATACCCTATGGTGCAATTGCATGGTACTTGGTTAGAAATAAGGCACTTTCTTCTGTATCTCTGGGTGTCCTTGCATGCATACATTCTTTCTTAAAGAAAGTGTTATCAGCTCTTATTTCTTGTCTTCTTATTTCATTTCTTCTTTGTTACATTTTTCCTTGCTAGTTCTTCTATGTAAATGGCAATGCATGCAATCATTTTCCTTTTTACCTAAAACAATTCTGGCAAGTACATGAAATTATCTTTTGATGGTCTTCTAGACTGTTGAAAAAATATGTCTGGCCATGTTTCCATTTATACAGTTGCTTAATTTATTGGATGCTGTTTACTCAGTCTATTTCTAATATGGTGCAGGTACGTCTATGTGTGGCATGCTCTAGCAGGTTACTGGGGTGGAGTACAACCAGCTGGTGCAGGCTTGGAGCACTATGACTCTGCTTTGGCATACCCCGTGTCATCTCCAGGTGTGATGGGTAACCAACCAGATATAGTCATGGATAGTCTTGCTGTCCATGGTTTGGGTCTGGTCCACCCAAAGAAGGTGTTCAACTTCTATAATGAGCTTCATTCATACCTGGCTTCTTGTGGAGTAGATGGTGTTAAAGTTGATGTGCAGAACATTATTGAGACCCTCGGTGCTGGCCATGGTGGTAGAGTTTCTCTGACTCGCAGCTATCACCAGGCCCTTGAAGCTTCTGTGGCACGGAACTTCCCTGACAATGGATGTATTGCCTGCATGTGTCATAATACTGATGGGATCTACAGTGCCAAGCAGACTGCTGTTGTCAGAGCTTCTGATGACTTTTACCCTCGTGACCCTGCTTCCCACACCATACACATTTCATCTGTTGCCTACAACTCTTTATTCCTTGGAGAATTTATGCAACCTGATTGGGATATGTTCCATGTGAGTATTATGCTAAGTTAAATCTCTCTCCAGTTAAAGATTGGCAGATGAGAAGCTGATAAATGAACTCTTACACATCATTACCATGTAACCAACTGAAATACTGATGACAATCTGTGATGCAGAGCTTACACCCTGCTGCCGACTACCATGCTGCAGCTCGAGCTGTTGGAGGATGTGCAATCTATGTCAGGTAAATACTTGTGTCCTCACCTGAATCATCTTTCTGGTTTCATTAATTTTTAGGACCTATGTGTTAATGCTCATGTTGTTTTTCGATATTCAGTGACAAGCCTGGCAATCACAACTTTGAGCTTTTGAAGAAGCTGGTCCTACCTGATGGTTCTGTCCTTCGGGCACAGTTGCCTGGGCGGCCTACATGTGACTGCCTCTTTGTTGATCCAGCCAGAGATGGGAAAAGGTTTGCTATTCGATCTGAACACTTTATTATATCCAGCATCATGCAGTATTATTTATTACAAGTAATATTTACTTCAAAAAAAAAATAAAAATAATGCAGCTTGCTTAAGATTTGGAATGTGAACAAATGCACTGGTGTTGTTGGTGTTTTCAACTGCCAAGGTGCTGGTTGGTGCAAAATCACAAAGAAGACACGTATCCATGATGCTTCTCCTGGCACCCTTACTGGTTCTGTTCAAGCCAGTGATGTTGACCCCATATCTCAAATTGCTGGCCCAAACTGGGATGGGGAAACAGTAGTCTATGCCCAAAGATCAGGTACTTGGCTTTTTTATCCATTGTTCGTTTTCACCACCTTATTTTCCCTTAACAATCAATTGTAAACCTGACTCTGAGAATAATCCTCGAACTGAAACGCAGGGGAGGTAATGCGGCTACCAAAAGGTGCTTCTCTTCCTGTGACACTCAAAGTTCTTGAATATGAACTCTTCCACTTCTGTCCTGTGAAGGTGAGCCTTCAAAAAGAGTGCATTTCCTTCTTAATGATGCTATGTACATTCTATATAGTTGGAGATACCAATGGTTGATAAATCATGCAGGAAATTGCTGCAAACATTTCCTTCGCACCAATTGGTCTGCTCAACATGTTCAACAGCGGTGGTGCTGTTGAGCAGTTTGAGGTCCAACCGACTTCAGACAACGAAGCAGAGATCTTTGCTGGTGAGGCTACGTCTGAGATCTCTGGTTCTCTTAGTGAAAAGAGATCACCAACGGCAAAGATCATACTTAAAGTGAGGGGATGTGGCCCGTTTGGAGCTTACTCTTCTCAGCGCCCGCTAAAATGCTCAGTGGATGGTGCTGAGACTGACTTTACCTATGAAGCGACAACAGGATTGGTGGCTATCGACATTCCAGTTCCAAAGGAGGAGATGCATAGATGGACTATTGGAATTGACGTCTAAATTAGTTGGTTCCATTAGGTAGGTAGTGGGGGGAAATCGCTGTTACGATGGGGATTCATGCTTGAGGCTGCCCCTTGTGTTTGGTGACGCATTAGTTAGACGTAGCTTTCCTATTGCTGGGGAGAATGTGGGTGGGCGGGCCGTAAGAGTGAGCCTTGTGTGTGTGGGGGGAATAATGAGAAGGGGCCTTTGTATCGCTTTCATTTGCTTTCTAATAAAGCTGCTTTGATCATAAGATCTACACAAGTTGGTGCTAATTTGAGCAGAGTTCTTAGCAATGCCTGTTCTTTTACTGCACTGCTCCAAGGAATGAGTAATTTTGTCCCCTTACGGCCAAAGTTACAGAGGTTGAGCTTTGTTGTGTATTGTGCATTTCACCAGTTGAATGTGGAAGTAAATTTATGCAATTGAGTTAAGAAAATAGTCATGACTCATGAGTAGTTATTCGCCTACTCTTAACCAATTTCTTTAGAAGTTTCTTTTGGATATAACTTTGCTACTTACAGGTGCAAACAGAGCAACTTTAGTCTAGGACTCTAAGCGCTCGTATCATATCTACGCCTTCTAATTCTTCTTTTCTGAACAGAAGTCAAACCTCTGATTCTGTTTATTTGAGTTTCCATTTTGGCTAATTTTTTTACCTATAAAGCATGAATGTTTCAATATCTTTTTTCCATGTGTCAAGCGCTCGAATCAATGCTTAGACCTTTACTCTTAGATAGTGTTTGAATAAATTACTTAGATGTAATAGCATAAAAGTATATGCATTCAACTTTATTTTCATGTTAGTTTTTATTTATTTATTTTTGAAATAATTATGCAATTAAATACGTTATTACATATTTTATGCTCCTCTTAGGTAATCTTTTAGCAAATGAATGTATTTTTATATTTCAATGCGTTAGTTTCTAACCAATGTACTAGTACTTCGATAGCATCTATCCAAGAAATGTAAACAATTTTCCTGTAACATTCAAATTTATATACAATAACTCAAATTTCTTTACACTATTTTCTTGTCTATCAAACACATACAGGAAATTTAGTTTCCTTTTTTTTTTTTTACATCACTTCACCTCACTTTTCTCGCATGCACTTCCTTGCACGACTTTCTTGTCAAACAAACGGAGCCTCATCGGTCCTTGCCAACTTGAGTTTCTACATGCAAACATTTCTGCTACAGCCAACCACCGAAGCTAGGTAAGTAGTCACTAATAAACTCTTCCAAGTGCCAGATTCAGAGATGGGTGATAGAACAAAACAGCTTCTTTATGGGCTAATATAAAGGCGTTATATATATTGCCAAGACAAGCACGCCTTGGAGGAATTGCTGTTCAAATCGCGCCAGCTTGTATGTTTCCTGCTGTTGAAGGCGCATACATGATTGACATAGCAAAATCGCGCTTTCAGAAACTATCAAACTCCCATTACCTAAAGTGGTTGAAACCGTATGCATACTCACGCGCTTAAAATTCAAAAATCAGGATTCTCAATAGGGATAATATTAGAAACCTCCCTTGAGGTTTTTCTTAATATCACTTAGCACCCTAAGATTTTAAAAATATCACTTTTCTCCCCTTGTAATTGCAAAATGACTATATTAACCCTCACTTGATACATAATTCACATATTAAATAAATAAATGGAGCTTAAAAAATTAAAGAAAAAGAAACAAAAGTCACTTTCTTCTTTTTCCCATTTCTCCAACACTCTCTTTTACTCATTTTTTATATGACTATGCATTTTTTTAGTTGTAAATTATGGTAAATTGAATTATGGTTATCTTTTTCTTTTTTGTGATTATGATAAAATGTTGTATGTTTTCTTTATTTATTTTGAGTTGATCTTTATAATGATTTAATACAACTTAAAGGCTTGGACCAACAGTTGAGAGGAGGCCGGGGAAAAAAGGGTTCATAAGAAATCGATTTTAAATTTATAGAGTTGAATTGGTGTTGACGTATTTCTTTACAAATATTTTTTATTTTCTAAATTTGTATTTTTATGGACTATAACTTTAAAATGTAATGGTACTATTAGAGTTTGTTTTTTAGTTAATAGTTTTTCTTGAAGTAAACAAAGTGGTTTAGGAGAAAAGGGCAGTTTAGGATTTTTGTTAAAAAATTTTGTTACACAAATAATGAAAGTATGGGTGGTAAGTGACATTTTAAAATTTTCTAAATGATATTAAAAGAAACCTCAAGAGAGTTTCTCGTATTATCCCTTCTGAATGTCCGCTAACTAAATGCATAAGTTCTGCTGCCTTTAGAGCATGATTGATTTAGATATGGGAATCACATCTAACCTTCTATTTCGTCTCTCAAGTTTCGATCTTATAATGTTGTTTCAAGTAATTTCTTTGTTTAAAGATTTTAAAAACTTGTTTGTGTCTTGATAAATTTATGTTTTTCTGATTAGGAAGATTAAACTTGTATTTGGTTTTACAAACAATTATTCTCTTCCTATTTGTTAGTAGCAAATAATGGAACCTTATGTTTTCTTGAATAATTTTTTGGCACAAAATGTTCATCCCTCTTTTGGGTTTGAGGATTTAGTATGGGTTGTAAGGTAGCTAGTGTCGAAGAGATTAAACAAACTTGAATTTCTATCAAAATTTAAAGGGTAAATTATATAGACCTCTTGTAATTATGCATAATGTCAGATGACCTTTCTAAAGTTTTAAAATAGTCATATAATCTCCTATAATTTTATATAAAGTAGAAAATGAATGGAATGCATAATTAGTCACAACGATTAAACCACTTACTCTCCAAAAGTGCGTGTCATGAAATCATATTGTCCACTTAACCCCCTATAATTTGTATAAATATCTACTTTGCTCCTATTACTTTTTTGTATTTACCCACGTAATCTCTTATGATTTTGTAAAGGTGGTTAAGTCATTTGATTTATCATTTAAGTAAGGACACTACTGGTATTTCAACTAACAACGTTATATAGGTTATTTTTTCGTTACATTTTTAGTTTATATGAAACCATAGCGGGGTGAAGTAGATATATTAAAATGTTAGGGAGGTCATGTAACAATAGGTGAAACTATAGGGGGTTATTAGTAATTCACCCAAATTTAAATGAAGGAAGATATGCTGAATATAAAGATCAGTAAATCAAGCTGCAAGAGATAGGTAATCAAATGCATTAAGTTAAAAATGTTGGGTGAGAATCGTGAGATGGGGATTTCGAAAGCATCAGTTTCTATCTTGCATTATTAATCTTATTCGATTGCTAAGTCAAGAAAAATGCTGCAATGTGGTTCTTAATTGGGATTGAAGAGGCAGTTACGAATTCTAACTTAACACATCAAGTGTTGCTCTTGCAAGATTCAAATTCAAGCTCTACAAGAAAAGGAAAAAACCAAAAAGCAGAATATTTTGGACTTCTTGCGGAAAGATATATGCTGTTCTTGTTCAATACTTTTGCTCTTATAGCTACAATACTTGTAGATTACAAATTCACACTATCAAGACCAATTTGGTATCAGATTTAAAAGCTTGTGGAAAATTCTGACAAATAGTAACAGAGCTGGCTCTTTCATTTATGAAGTTTATATACATAGTATACATAGGACTGCTTTACTAAAATTACATGATTTAAAAGGAGTAACATTGACAAACCAATACTAAACAAGTGGAATTAGTTAAGCCACTGGAATAATCAAGAGTGAGATTCACCCCATACTTAAGCAGTTGGATAGGAAGAATCCATAGCAATGCCACAGAGGCCTTCTTTGGCAGAAATGCCACGTTGCATCCTTATGTATCCACTCTCACCCCAGCTTGTGCCCCATGAGTTCTTTACCAGCCAATATTTGGTACCATTAGACGCCTTGCCATATCCTACAGCAGTAACACCATGGTCGAGATCAGTTCCACAGTCTCCAGTAAAAACTCCACTTGTATAGAATTGGAAAGCCATGCCACTTGCATCGATGGCAACTGAAACTGGTTGATTAGCCACCGCTTTCAATAATGCTGCCTCATTGTTGGCAGGTACCTTTTCATAACCTTCGATTTTGGCTGCATGAGCAGCTTCTTTAGTTTTGCTGCAAGTTCCATCAGCTGCTGTGTAGGGGTAAGTTGCTTCAGAGGCAATTCCTTTGTTTTTCACTATGAATGCAAAGGCATCTTCCATTTCTCCACCATTGCATCCCTGATCTTGACTTGTTCTGTCACAATCCACTATTTCTTGCTCAGAGAGTGATATCAACTTTCCTGTACTGAGTTTGGTAATTCCTTCAGTGGCTGCAATTGCTGAGAATGCCCAGCAACTTCCTGTGAATCAGTGTATGAGAAATCTTATCACTTTCAAATGATCACTAATTCTGCAATTATTTAAGAATGCTAGTACTAGTCCATTTGTATACATTGCGTAGCCGTCTTACCACATTGTCCTTGATCCTTAATTGGAGTGACTGCACCTTTTTTCCTCCAGTCCATGGTGGCAGGCACAGCAGTCACATTTTCATACTTGAAAGATGCACCTCTGATCAACTTAAGCGAGGAGGAAGCTTTAAATCCATTACGCGAGGCTTTGAATTCCTCATTGGTAAGGTCTGCAAATTGATTGACACCAAGCTTGTAAGGCAGCTTTCCAGCCTTGTTAAAAGCTTCGATGAACTCTACATTGTTCTTGAATATCTGGAATCGCCTTTCCTTCTCTGCATCATCGTTGTATACACGGCCATGGAGACTCATCCACTGCTCATGTCTCTCTACCATAGCCTCATCCTTTAGTGTGCGTAGTGCTGCAGATTGAATTGCCAACAATCCCAAAAGGAACAAAAAAGCAATCACCGTTTTCATTTTCAAAGATGAAGTCGTTGTACAAGTGTTGGTTTCTTGAATATGTGCTTTAGTGATTGGTGCTAGGTTCCTTACAGAGCTTGTTATATATAGAGAGCAGAAGATGGATGGGCTACATTATGCTCCTTCAACATTGCTTTTTCCATGCAATATTCTAATCAGAAGAGATCCAAATTCCCAGTTTGCCGGGCAAGCTCTGCAATGGTGGCTTGTACAACTTAGGTAGGTACCGTACGTAGACGGTGGCTGGTTCAACAATGTTTGATGGAAGGCCGATGTTCCTGAAAACGTTTACAATAATCAGGACATTTTCAGGTGGAGTATTCTGAGTTCTCTCCTGTCTTTAGCTAACGTCCTTTAACTAAGTTGTCTATCTCATTTCCTACATTCTTTTTGACCTTTGATTAATACGTATTTGAACTTATTATCTTATCTTTAGTAAATATTTAAAAGTCACGACCACTAAATATGTCAAAGTTTTGATTTCTTGGCTGTAAACTTTTGTGAATTTCATTTCACTCGACAACAGTGAGACTAACAATAACCATTTTTTGCATTTAAAATAGTGATTGGTGGATTCAAAAAATTTCTGAGTTTTGTGAGATGCAATGGCACGTTGAACTAGAGAAAATTAGCTGATCATTGCTCAATGTTATGTTTGTTACAAAGGCCTCCCATCTTAATTTAACTTAATTTGCAATTAGAGTTACCTTTCCCATAAGCATTTGTAGCTGCTTTTATTTTTCAGTTGTTCTTTAATTATAATTGCTCCCGTTAATAAATTCTTTTAGATGCAAATTTCAGAACTAAAATTCCATATTTTGCAAACACACTCTATTATGTGGTAGCAGAGGACATTAGAGAACACTATTAATTAGATGTGATTACTGAAAAAGTTAATAATGAGTAATTAGAATAAGCCTCACAGGGTTTTTTTTTCTTTTTTCTTTTTTTTTTGCCTGAATTGCATTATAATGTATAACAAAATTATTCAAATCCTTCTTCAATAAATCAAAGAAATTAGAGGGGCTAGCGCTATCTGCCTTATATCTACGCTCGCCTAGTTGTGCACTAAATATGTACCTCGAACTATAAGCTATAATCAACTTGCAAGATTTGCAAGTACCCTTTATTTGACTTCTTAATTTGTACCTTTATCTGATGATGATTTGATTCCTCATCAGTCAAAAAGCTACAATTTTTCTTTTTTCTTTTTCTAATTAGGATGAAATGAAAGATATCTCAAGAATTCTATCCAACCTACATTGGGTATTGCTCCTATAACAACAAAGCTCAATGCAGATGACTAATGACCCAACGTAGAAATATAAACAAGAAGATCGAAGTCCTGTATGAATTAATACTTTCTGCGGCTGATAACTGATAAGATTATAAAGTAAAGCTCATTTTTTTTTAAAAAAATTTGGAATTATAGGCTCCCTTCCCTTTTCTCTCTTCTTTATACTTTTGTTCTGATTTGATTTTTCCGCAGAAGATTGCTGATGAGCTGTCAATTGAGGTCTTTTTTACTGTCCATGATTGAATACACTTATTTTTTTTGGGTTTATAATTACCAGTCTCATCGTTCTTTCCCAACTATCCTTCTCAGTATAGATGTTAACTCTCTCGAGGGTTGTTCAAGAAGTATAACATGTTCTAAGTCCTGTGGAAAGGTACCAACTGGTTCAGAGAATGCACCAATGATATCATTTTTTGTCCTCAGCAAATGAAGTTATCCTGGATGGAAAAAGGACTCGATGGAAACCAAGAAACAATCATGAAACTGTTAAATAGTCTCTGCTTACTGCTTAACCAGGCTGCATGCATCAACGCATGTACCGAGTTAAATAATACTTGTTTCGACTTGAGGAAGGGGCGTTTAATTTGTATTTGTTACTCGTTGATTTTCAATCATTGTTTTGGCTTTAAGGGTATTCTACTATAAGAGTTAATACATCAATTTAAGTTTGATATCAAGTTGAAAATGATATTGAGGATTCTTGCAGATGGTCAAATTGAGCACATAATGCTTTATCAAGGTTTTTAAATGTATACAACTACCATTGAGGAAGATATCGGGTACAAGAACTTCCATTCTTGAAGTTTATGTACACACTGACTTCTTTACGACATTTACTTTGAGCAGAGACGAGCCAGCATCTAACGAACAGAATCAGCTCAGCCACTCGAGTTATAAAGATCATGATTCGCCCCTCCCTTAAGGAGTTGGGTAGGAAGAATCCATGGCAATTCCACAGAGGCGTTCTTTTGCAGCAATGCCCATGGTTCGAAGACTCGGCCAGTCGTCACCGTCTCAGCCTTTGCCGATACGATACCGTGACGAAACGATACCGAGATACTCAACTCGTCGAAACGTCACCGTGTAGGGTTGAAACGGCAGAGTCACATCGAATCATTCCGAGTCATCCGAGTCAACTCGAATTTTTATTATTTTTACTAAATTTTTAATTATTTTTGTTTATCATATTTTTTACAATTTTTAAAATATTAAATATTTCAAAAATTCGCGTCACGTCGAAACCGCGACCGATATGCCGAGACCGATGTGGAACGGTCCAGGCCGCGACCACAACCACAACCGCGACTTTGAACCATGGCAATGCCCCGTTGCATCCTTGTGTATCCACTCTCACCCCAGCTTGTGCCCCATGAGTTCTTTACCAGCCAGTATTTTGTGCCATTAGTAGTTCCATACCCAACGGCAGTAACACCATGGTCTAGATCAGTTCCACAGTCTCCAGTGAAGACTCCGCTGCTGTGGAATTGGAAAGCCCTCCCACCAGCATCAATGGCAACTGAAACTGGCTGATTAGCCACAGCTTTCAGCAATGCTGCTTCGCTGTTGACGGGCACCAATTCTTAACCACTGATCATGGCTGTGTGATAAGCTTCTTTAGTTCTGTTGCAATTTCCATCAGCTGCCGTGTAGGGTAAGTGGTTTCGTTGTTCAATGCACTTGTTTTTCACAATGAATTTAAAGGCACCTTCCATGAGGCCGCCGTTGCAGCCCTGATCTTCACTTGTTCTGTCGCAATCCACTAGTTCTTGCTCAGACAGTGATATCAACTTCCCGTTACTCAGTTTTGTAATCCCCTCAGTTGTTGCAACTGCCGAAAATGCCCTGCAAACTCCCTGCGAATCAGAAGCAAATATATATATATATATGTATATGAAAAACTAAGTATACCTTTCCTCACAAACCGATTGGTGTTAAAATTAAAACCCCAGATAAATAATTACTTTGTTCATACAACCAGAGGGGGCTTAAATTTTTACCGCATTGTCCCTGATCCTTAATCGGTGTGACCGCACCTTTCTTCCTCCAGTCGATGGTAGCTGGCACTGGGGTCACATTTTCATACTTGAAAGATGTACTTGTGAGCAACTTTGGTGAAAAGGGTCTCTTCAGTCCATTATGAGTAGCAACAAACTCCTCATTGGTAAGGTCTGCAAATTGATTGATGCCGAGCTTGTAAGGCTTGTTTCCAGCCTTGTTAAAACCTAGATGTGTCAAAATGGGTGACTTGGGCGGGTTTGGGTTAGGTAAAATGGGTAATGGGTATAAGTGAGTCAACTCATTTATACTCATTTAATTAGATGGGTATAAATGGGTAAATCAAAAAATGAATTGGGTAACCCAATTATCCATTTATAACCCATTTATTTTAACTTTTTGTAAACTCATTTAAATTCATTTTTGCAAACTAAGTTATCAATTTATACCACTCTTTGTACCCATCATTAGTTTTAAATATTTATTTATAATGTTCAATAAACTTAATTACCAATTTTTTTTCATTTATACTCTATGTCACAAAATTACCTATTATTTAATAATTGAATAATAAGAATATAACAATTTGAACTAAGTACTATAAAAATTAATATAAAAATTTAATCCAAAAATTTTGAACTCCTAACATTTTTTTCATATATAAATTTAAAATTTCATTTTAGAAAGATAAGAAAATAGGCTAAATTTTATCATAAATTAATGAGCAAGTTAACAAACTAAGAGAAAATAAAATAATAAGATAAAACCAACAAATAATAATAATAATAATAATAATAATAATAATGAAACAAAAGTAGTTAACATCATGACAAAATGAAAAATTTGAAAAAAAAATGGGTGGGGGAAAAGAAGAGACTTGGGGGGAAGAGAGTTCTAAATGGGTTAATTGGGTTTGATGGGTTACCCAATAATACCCATTTATTAAATGCGTATTATTGGGTAACCCATTTATACCCATATACAAAAATTTAAGATACCCATACCCATCTATTCATGGGCGGGTATGGGTAATTTAATTAAATGGGTTGATTTGCCACCTCTATTAAAACCTTCAATGAACTCTACATTGTTCTTGAATATCTGGAAACGCCTTTCCTTCTCTGCATCGTCCTTGTATACGCGTCCATGGAGCCTCATCCATTGTTCATATCTCTCCATCATTGCCTCTTCGTTTAGCGTGCGTGCTGAACTTTGAGTTGTCAGCAATCCCAAAATAAACAATAAACCAATGGCTGTTCCCATTGTGAATAATCAATCTTAATGTTGCTTCAGCTACTGGTGTTCTAGAGGCCGTCCTAGAGCTATGTATATATGCAGAGCAGAAGATGAATTCGCTGTCTCATGTAAAAAGTGTTTTCCATGCATGTAACATGAGAATCAGTCAAGATTTAGTTAATATGTCGGTTTGCCCGGGCAAATCGTGCTATGGTGACTTCGAAAATATAGCTACTAGCGGTTCGTAGATGTTGACTGGTTCCACAACAATGTTACTCCAGAGTCATGCTAATGTCTTACAAGTGCTAGTCAACACTGTTTTTTTTTTTTTTTTTTTTTTGGTAATAAAAGGGACTATATATTAAAACAAACTTAAGTTATAGGTACAAAACGAGGGAAACAAATTCCCTTAAGATCTGCATCTACTAGACTTCTCAAAGCATAAGGAATACTTTCATAGCATACAAAATTAACATCTTGTTGAGCACCCAGTTTTGCCAATCTGTCAGCACACTGGTTTGCTTCTCGATAAGCATGTCTAAGTATGACTTTCGGCAGGGCAGAGATCAGGAACCTGCAATCAGAGATAATTGAAGCATACTCATGAGTTGAGGTATCTGCCGATTTAAGCAAGTCTAGAGCAGTTTTAGCATCAACTTCTAATGCAGTTTTAGCAGTTTTAGCATCTAGTCAACACTGTTTAGAAGCAGGGTTTTGAGCTTTCTCGTCTCAAGTAAACATCTTTTAACTAGTGCTGGCTGAAACTTCTAAAATTTATGTACCATGATGGCCTGTTTATAAATCAATTTAGCACTTAAACTTAATAGATTTAGATTTTTATATATTCAAACGTGATTAATAATAAAAAATATGATATCTTAATTAATTAAATGATTCTGAAATATTGTTTAGGCAAAACTTAATCAAAATAATAAGTGATAAACTAACACCTTATCACTTAATGCAGAATACATTCAAATGTTATAAATTCAGTACTTAATAATTTAATAACTTAATAGAATTAGATTTTAAATTTCAATTTTATCAAATGCGCTCTAAGTGTAAAAACCGTCATAAAATTAGTGAGTCCCTTATGATTTCATCCAATTGCATCTTAAAGTAGAGTAAATTGCACTTGCTAGTTTTAGGTTTATTTTAACAATTTTTTTTTTTTTTTGGCTATAGGAGTACAAGATTACAATCAAAACCCATAATTGTAACATTAAGTACATCCAAGGATAATTACATATGTAGTACAACTGTCTAACATTGCAAATAAATGAATAATCCACTCAAATAGTGAAAAACAGCAACCCGCACACAATACTAGAACAAATTTTAAGATTGGAATCGAGCTCCGCATCTTGGCCCTAGTCAATTGGGATACAACCCAACTGATTTATTTTGCCTGGTGTCAACTTTCTTGTCCACTCGATTTTTAAAGTGGAGAACACAAGTAAATGATAATAGTATTTTATTAGCTATCCAATAGTAAAGCTTAATTACTCCATGACAATAATGTAAATGACTATTAATTTGTCTCCTGAATTTTTTTTTCCCAAATTCTTTTCCATCCTATAGTCATACCACCACGACCTCATCTTTGTAATTTTTTTGAAAGCAATCTTCTCTCTTTGTAATTATTAGTTGTATATGCTTGGAATAGATTTGAATTATATTGATTCTTGACATAATTTCTTAATTTAATAACCTTAACTATTAACAATTAATTTATTATACGATCTAACCTGTTTGTATATATACATTTAAACCAGTTAAAATTTTTTTGATAAGTGGGAGGTTTTGAATTTAGGAGATTCTACTTATATTCCCTCTCACCTTACCACCCAACCCATCCCCTCCCCAGTTAGTTACTAATAAAGTATGTTTTATTATATAAGCAACTAAGAAATAAATTAACTACAACAAATGTCACGAGACTACGAGGAAAGAAAGGAAAAACAAAACAAAAACATAGAGAGGCAAATTAATTAGGTGCTTATATTTTAAGGATATAAAGATCATTATGTCACATTATTAAATTTAAAAAAAAAAACAATAGTAGTAAACTTTAACTATTAGTCTTTGGGGAAAATTGATGATAAATAAAAATTTGTTGGGACTATGTGCATGCCACCTCCAACCCTAAGGGGGTTATGTGCAATTTAGGCCTCATAGTAGTACTGAACTACAATTTCAAGTACTTATCATTGTCAAATAGTTACCATCTCCGTAAGCTATTCAATAAGGTTGTCCAATTCACCAGTCACCACAGCATAGTTTGCCCGGCAAACTGAGAACTTGAACTCTTCTGCTCACACTATTACATTGAAACTTCAATTTTGGAGGAGCATCAATGACCATAAGCACCTTCTGCACTCTCTATATAGTCCTAGCTCTGCAATGGACCAAAGCACCAACAGGCCAAGCAACATTTTCAAATTTCAAGCCACACAACCAATAAAACAAAATGAAAGCAGTCATCGGTTTCTTTTTCCTTTTGGGATTGCTAGCAATCCAAGGTGCAGCACGTAACCTGAATGATGAGGCCATGGTAGAGAGACATGAGCAGTGGATGAGCCTCCACGGACGCGTATACGAGGACAGTGCAGAGAAAGAAAGGCGTTTCAAGATATTCAAGGACAATGTGGAGTTCATTGAATCTTTTAACAGGGCTGGAAACAGGCCTTACAATCTTGGAATCAATCGATTCGCAGACCTTACCAACGAGGAGTTTGTTGCCTCTCATAATGGATTGAAGATGTCCTCCTCCCCAAGGCTGTTCGGGAGTATATCATTCAAGTATGAAAATGTGACTGCTGTGCCTGCTACCGTGGACTGGAGGACCAAAGGTGCAGTCACTCCAATTAAGGATCAAGGACAATGTGGTAATTAAATTTAAGCCACTCTATAATCTTTACATTACTATCACATTCTCAATTAATAAATGATAGCAGCAAATCTGAAAAGGGCATGGTTTTCTCATATATATATATATATATTTGTAATTTGCTTCTGATTTGCAGGAAGTTGCTGGGCATTTTCAGCAATTGCAGCGACTGAAGGGATTACAAAACTGAGTACCGGTAAGTTGATTTCACTCTCTGAGCAAGAAATAGTGGACTGCGACAGAACAAGTCAAGATCAGGGCTGCAGTGGTGGCTACATGGAAGATGCCTTCGAATTCATCGTGAAAAACAAAGGCATTGCCACTGAAACCACTTACCCATACACGGCAGCTGATGGAACTTGCAGCAAAACTAAAGAAGCTTCCCACGCAGCCAAGATCGCTGGTTATGAAAAGGTGCCTGTCAACAGCGAAGCAGCATTGTTGAAAGCTGTGGCAAACCAACCAGTTTCTGTTTCCATCGATGCGAGTGGGATGGCATTCCAATTCTACTCCAGTGGAGTTTTCACCGGAGATTGTGGAACGGATCTAGACCATGGTGTTACTGCAGTTGGATACGGGAAAACTTCTAATGGTACAAAGTATTGGTTGGTCAAGAACTCATGGGGAACAAGCTGGGGTGAGAGTGGATATATAAAGATGAAACGGGGCATTGCTGCTAAAGAAGGCCTTTGTGGAATTGCTATGGATTCTTCCTACCCAACTGCATAAATTGAGGGGGCGAATATCCATCTGGATCGTTGCTATGGCTTAGCTGATTCATCTTGTTAAATGTTGCCGTGTCTCTCAGCTAAATTATGTAAATATGATAAAGCAGTCTTATCTGTGCATAAAACTTGATTGATGAAATATCTAAATCTTCCCTATCTTCCCTGATTCTGTGTATATGTCAAACATCTATATCTGAGATGATGAAATCAAAAGAAACTTAAAAAAAAAGAAAAAGAAATTCATGGTAACACTGCAAGAAAAGCAGTTTGTCTTTGTGACCCCCTTGTGATATGCAAATAAGAGTGGCAGTCTATATAATTGCTAGACTAATTGTGACACGTAAATACCACAGTATTAATTGTGTCTTCAATTGGTTGTGCGATTGAGGCTACCAAATTATGTACTTAGAGGATAAAATACCAAAATGTTCAATTTACAAATCACTACATAAATTCTGCTCTGGATTCACTTTTTTTTTTTTGGGTGCCTTCTGGTTCTGGGGCTAGATTGTTGTAAATTAAGGGCGGGTTGTAGTAGCTCTCAAATAAAGATTCGAAAAGAGGAGGCGCAGGGCCCTTAGAAAACGTGATTTTGGTATAGCAGTTTTGGGCCTTTATGGACAGGACCGTATGATGGCGTGATCCTTTATGGAGCTATTATCAGGCAAGGGATGTAGACCAATTCTGTATTTTCGCCTTCAAGTTAGCAGCACAAGAATTGATTTATATGACTAAAACATGTAATCAAACTTGTGGTGCACAAAACTTATCACATAATGAGTAAAAGTGCAATCTACCAAAAACATTTCAAAACCCTAAGGCTACGATATATATATATATATATATATATATATATATATATATATATATATATATATATATATATATTTTAATATGAAAATGTCTGAGTGGGTTTGATTTCGGTTGCTACCATGAGTTAGGACATGTTCTCGGAATCTTATATCGGTAATGGGATTTGAATATACTATCTTTTGTGAGAAAGTAATTCATTCTTACCAATCGAACCAACTTATGTTAACTAATACTATGATAATTGCTGGTGAGGTATTGAGCTCCTCCACTTAACTCATTGGCACTACAAGGTGTGTTTTTATAATCTACAATTTTCGTTTAGGGAAAGTGACCATTATTTGAAAGCAGACCACAAAGATAAGTAAAATATTCACTTTGAAACAATCATCAACTCGAGAGAATTGGGTAATCTAAGAATGGTCTGCGACTCATCAAATTCAAGATAATCCCCAGCATCTCCGAGCAAACATGCGATTGAACTGCTCAAATTTCTTGCTCTAAGGTCACAGTGAGGTCTCTTGCCTTTCTCAATCTTGTCACTTCTTCTTGGTCATCCGACGTACATTTTTCCAACAGTTATGGCAAAATTCTTCGTACTTGAGCTAAACTAAAACTGAACAGAAATGTTCTTAATTACGTATGCTAACCAATTAAAAATTCAAGAATGGGCAGTTAAACAACGAATTTCCTCCTCAGGTCTTCAAAATCAATTATGAATCACTAAGTTTTTGTTTCAAAGATCCCGCTATACATAATTATCATTACTATTATAAAAAGTACTATGAGTCTTGGTACCTTTGAGTATAAGCATTTTTGTCAACTTAGTTTTTGTCATTTCAATTATATTCTTATTAATTGATGATTAGCGTTTCATATTATGTTCTTATGATTTATGATGATTAAAATTCATTATAGAAAATAATGGTTGATGGCAAGATAGAATATTAGTTGATGATTAAATTCACCGTATTATATCATACCAAATTGATTTATAAAGGAAAAAATTGAATTGAGAAACATTGAGCAAATAGATGAAATAATAAGTTGTACACATCCAATTTAGAAGAATGAGAAGAATTTCGGACATGTTGCACCTAGTGTCATAATTGTATCAATATTAATAGTTAAAAAAAAAAGAAACTAAAAAACAGACAAAAACTAAAAAATCATATGTGACATAAAGAATGATAAATATTACCCCAAAAAACATTGGAAAATTCAATTTAGATGTCATAAAAGAGAACATTAACATCACCTGAATGGAATAGAAATACATAGATATAGATACAGATATTTTGATACCAAAAGTATCATCAGTCTTAGATTAAAGTGTTGCAAAATCTGGCCTTAGTTTTTAGTGATGCCCAAAATACTCTACCCTCCAATAATTAAAGTCATTGCATTTCAATAATAGACAATAATGGCAGTGGTTACAAAAATGAAGCATCAAATCTAAATTATGGTGACAAATAAGATAATAATGCACTTTTATCTAAACCTATCCATTTTCGTTTTACTCCCAATTTATCTGTTAATAAAAAAAATTCTCGATTATATATCCACAATTCCATTTCCAAGATCATCAAAAATATTAAAATATATACTAGGGAAAAGGTGATCTTAAGACAAAAAAGTTATTATTGTGCTCAATTTGCTTCAGAGAAATTAAGTAGGGAAAGTCAACTGGCTAGTAACTTGAAAGTATCTATAAGAGTGAAAGAAAAAGAAAAAGTGAAAAAGGGTAGATAAATGTCGCAAATCATCTAATCTATTGGTATAATACATGATCAGATGATTTACTGGACTAAATTGGATACAAATAATAAATGTAAAATAATAAATAATTTAGTAGACCCATGTGATATTATTGCTAAAGTATGATGGTTGTTAATAACATCTAAAAAAAATTATATTTTAAGATAATATAATCACGTGCAAATCACGTGAAATATTACTAATGATACTAAAGTTTGGCAAAGCACTTTTTACAAGATAAACTTTGACATAATATATCGGTCTTCCTTAGAGTAAGTTTATTCCTTAGAGTAAGTTTATTCAACATCAGCAAAAGTTGCAATTCTCGGGATAAGTTTGTCTAAAATCATTATAGCTAAGTCAGTACTTAAAACATGAATTGTTTCAAAATTAAGCTGGTAAGAAAAAATAGATATCTGTTCTAAATTAAGGGGGTCCTGCAATTGAGATTCACGGCTACAATGTCAATAGAATCTGGGGACTTGCACCTGGCCTGCAGATACATATCAGAAAGAACCTATTTCACCGTCCTAAAAGGATTATCTTAAAACGCGGAGAGCAGCCATCATCCTTGGAGCTGTGGACTTTAATCTCTTTTCTAGACTTTGCTGTGAATTTTCAGGAAAAGTGGGGCAAAACATTACATGAGATACGCCGACACAGTTCACTAAGGTATCTAAATTCACACGGAATGTGTCCTGCAGATTAGACTGTTTCTAATGTCCCTATTGGTTTGATATATAAGAGACACAGAGACAAGATTGGTTGAGAGGCCAATATTCCAACGAGAGATTACGCGTCAACATTTGTTGTTTTAAGAAACTTCTTTTACAGGCTGTCATTCACTAGTTGCCACTGCTTTAAGAGGTCCATTTTGCTCTAAAATGATGCATCCTCAACGAATTATCTTTACTTTATTATCCATATTGTTGTGAGAACTGCAAGGGATAAAGTCACCTTCCTCTTTTGCCTTGAAATATTAATAAAAGGGATAATCTTTGTAATGTTGTTAGTGCAAGTTTTTCTAGAGTAACGTTTTAATTGGTACTTCACTTTTCTTGCAATTTAAAAATCTGTCTTCACACATGGGATATGCATGTACTCATAATAGTGTAAAAAGTGTTTACATTATTATTATAGTATAGAAAAGATTAATTCAATTAAGAAAAAATCAACCCTATTCTCACAATTTAGTTTTGCGACTCTCAAAAAAGATTGAGCCACAATATTGTCGACGTAGCATGTACTCCTTCCGTCCCACTTTAATAGTCATGTTTTCCTTTTTCGTTTGTCCCAAATTATAGTCCAATTTCCAATTGAAGAATATAGTTGTATTTTAATTTTCCTAAAATACCCTTATTCAATGTAAGTTGTTGTTACTATAAACCTACCCCATTTAATGAGAGTTCATTTTTTTTTACCATCAAATCAAGTTTCCATAAAGTTATACTCTAATTAATGTGAGGGTATTTTAGGAAAATAGCTACCTAAATTGATTGTTCTAACAAAGTTAACTGTTTTTTCTTAAACTGTGTGAAAAAACAACCAACTATCAAAGTGGGACGGAGGGAGTATTTATTAACTTCTACTTAAATATCACAATATCAAATTGGTGGGTCATTAATCACGTACAATTTGATATCTCAAAGTACTTAGTCATTACTCATTGTCTAGAAAAAGTAATAAGTGCTGTAATAGATTCTAAGACAAATTAAAACTAACTTCATAGGCTTGACAAGAATAATTTAAACAAAACTAAGAATGAGATGTTGAGATAAAAATTGTATAATTTGGTCAACATCTCTAATTATATCAAATAATCCTGGGGTATATTCCATTTTGACCTCTCAAACTATGCACGTATCCTGCTTTAATCTCTAAACTTCAAAATGAGATACTTCAATCTCTCAACTATCAAATCTATCGCAATTAAGGAAAATCATTGACAAAATCCCAAAATCTTCAGTCTTCTTGGGGTATGTAAACATGCGCCATTGAATGAGGGCAAGTATAGGAATTCATAAAAATATATTAAAAAAATAAAAAGGAAATTATTTAGCACAAAGGAGGGATTTCCCTCCTTTTATTCACCACATACGGGTCATATTCTTGATCCGATCCAGTTCATAAAAGGGTATCGATGTGTCCTAGACAAATAGAGACCAATTGGCTGCATCTCCAAATGAGGGGAAAGAACTAAGAAGAAAAAAAAGGCTAGAAATCTGAAGATAAAAAAGAAGAAAAAGGAGAGATGATTAGGAACAAATGTAATTGTGAAAAACAACCATTGATGAACATCATGGATAGACTTAAACCAGGGGCAGAACTACGGTGGGGGCACAGGCCCTCACTGCCTCCCTTAAATTTCTATAGTATCCATAGAATTTTGATATAATCTCAAGTGTGCCTCATGAAATTTTGTGTATCCATTGGTTTATATGCATCTAAAGTTCGCTTTGATTTTGTGTGTTGTTAGAGCTACCATAGAAAGGACTTTTTCAGTTATGAATATAGTAAAGAATCAGTTACGAAATTGAATGGGAGACACTTGGATTACTGATTGTTTAGTTGCTTACATTGAAAAAAATATATTTCGTGAAATTCAAAATGAGAAGGTTGTAAACCGTTATCAAAATATGAAAACTCGTCGTGAGCAATTGTAAATGGTTTAGTTTGCTTTTTGAAATAAAATTATTATTACATTAATAATAGTTTGTCTTTTTATATTTTTCATGAAATATATGCATCATTTGTACTTGTTAGTGAATATTATTATTTTTGCTTAAAAAACTAGAAAAAAATTAGGTAAAAAATTTTAGAGTTGCTTTTGCCCCCACTGAGAATTTTTTCTGGCTCTGCCAGTGACTTAAACCCAGGAAGAAGGTCTCGTCAATGGTAATTTCCATTAGGTATTTCTATTTGTACTTTCCCATGTTTCCAGTTTGTATGCAACGCACCTAGCTAAACTTGTCTTTATTCTCTTAATGGTGTTGTTAATGTAGGAATCGGGAGGATGTAGATACTAGAATTGGATTGATCATTGATCTTGAAATATGTCAAAAGTTCAAGGGTCTAATCCCTGGAATGTTAAGAACAAAAAACAAAATAGAAGTTGAGAATGGGAGGTTGCAAGAAAACTCAAGGCTGTGGCAAAGGAAAATAAGGAGGTTGAAGGTATAGTTGTTTCTTCACTGGGTTGTCGCTGTTCCATGGTCACCAGTATCCGCCATATTGGCCTTCTCTAGTTCACTTCATCAGCTTTACTGCACTCAGCTTTCTTTGCTACCATGTCAAAGTCATTTGTGTCATCAGCATTTATTGTGGCTTCATTGATGATATTTGGAATGCCTACTCCCACATCAGTTTCATTTTCAATGTCTACTTTCAAGGATTCCGAGTTAGCTACATCAAAAAGCCCCTCTTGAGCATCTCACTTTTGTGGATTCATGTTTACTCCCTCGTCATCACTCTCACTCTCTTTTATTATAATAACATCACTATCGCAACTAGCTGCACCTTTATCTTTCCCAGCCTCTTTTGAAGGAGTTGTCTGACTTTCATGCATGGCGTTATTCTACATATTCTTAGCATGGAACCTCACCCTGTTAGCTACTTAGCTCTACCTCCAAGGCTCCAACTGCGAGATACAGCTCAGCACCTATAAGGTATTAACAAGTAATTCACAGTCCCCATCACATAAGCCAAAAAATAGTCCTTGATCGAGTGGTAATCCCGGCAGTCTACCGTACCACCCAAAACCTACATCTTTTGGGTATCCAAGTTTTTCTCCACATTTATCAAGCATTTGAAGTGACCATTTTTCAGGATTACACTCATCAATGGGGTCAACCCTTCCTGCTACGTATTCTGTGTTTGGCAATCTTGTAAACTCCCCCTGATGGTTCATCTCCAAAGTAAATGGTTCATGCCAAATACCATGTTGCCCGCTCTCTGATTTTAAGCAAATAAGTTTTTTAATCAGAAAATATTTTAAAAAATTCAATAATTTCTAAAAAGGTATCACAATGTCATCAACACAAGGAGCATTAGGGAGATAGATTATGCCATAAATCACTATATCTTGAAAACAAGGACTATAGATTCTTCGAGTAAATTATGCAATAGATCTTTTCCATGACCGTACAAAGCATATTAAAGGAGACAAATTTCAATACCATATAAAACCCTAACTTTTCACTAATCCCTATGGCGATGGAGACATATTTCATTACAAATTAATAGTTTTTTCTAATTCATGTATGGATTATGCTATTAAATTAACCTACATGAAAAGGCAAAAAATTTATTTTGATTACCAATTTCAGTCTTCATTTTCGATTTCTTTAGCTTTGCTGGAGATGGCTTTTCTCTTGAATGCCATCTCTTTCTTGCCATTGTTGCAATCTTCACCGTCTGAAGATCTCAATCGATTTTTGCTAGTATTAGCCAAAAATTTCTGAGTTTTTCTTGTCCTTCTCTCCATTGTCTTTCTCCGTGATTTACAAATCGAACCCCTAAACCAAAGAGCCCAAAATGTTTTTCCATTTGTTTTCTATTTATTTTGCAATGAAATTAGATTTATGCCCTCATCATTTTGGTAGAATTTGAAACCTAGTCTCGTTTAATGGCGTATGTTTGCACACCTCAAGAAGACTGATGATTTTGTGGATTCTATCAACGATTTTACTTAATTGGGATGGATTTAATAATTTAGGGACTTAAGTGTTCCATTTTAAAATTTAGGGACTGAAGTGATATAAAGTGCATAGTTTGAGGGTCAAAACATAATTTACCAATCATCCTCCCCCGGAAACAAAGAAAAGTGTTTTAGAAATGGGGCAATAGAGAAAAGTTAACAGCTTATTGATGATTAAACATGAAAAGCAAGAAAATTTATTTTGATGATCTGCTAATTGGTGTATTAGGTTTTCGGCAGATTCTTTTCTTTGTTTTTTACTATTGGAAAACAGTAATTTGCTGATTTTATGTGTTTGAAAGATGCTATACTCACTCTTGCATGCCAATTGCCAAAGAATGTACAAAAGGAAAGAACAAGAAATTCCAAGTATAGCTAGTCTGGAAACTCTTCTTGTTATAGAAATCAAATTCAGATAGAGCAAGTACAATGGATTGTACTAGCCTTTGATGGATATTAGGTAAACCTTCAACATGCAAAATCTTTCATGTATTGGGTTGTACCTCAGTAGTCCTTTTAGTTTTTGATTGAAATTGCCTTTTAATTTTGCTTGCCGATTAAGTCTTGAAAGCTAATGGTGGAACAGGGAAAAAAGACCAATTCTTAGAAACGTGGTCGGCCTGGTGACAGAACATATTGCTTCGAATTTTCCTTGTTGGACTGACAAAAAACCAACCACACACATGCCCATTTTGTTTGGATAAAGAAAGTTGAAAATCATGCTGTCACAAACGTTTGCCTACATGTATAGTTAAATTCCAGAAGATGAAATTCACCAGTCTTGGATGAGATGATGCTCGTTCAAAATGAGTAATTATCCAAACAGCGTTAACCTTGATATGGAATTTTAGTGGCGGAGCAAGTAATTTATGAAAGGGGTGGGGAAAGGGGCACCTTGTCCATATTGAACACCAATACTTTTCCAGTCTTAAAAAGAAATAAGTTAAAACTTTATAAAACATAAAATTAGGAAAATGGAGAAAATATGTTACATGATATCAAAAATTTTCGGGGGTCAAGAAGAGGACTTTTTTTTAAAAAAAAAAATTAGAATTTAATAGTCGTTAAATAAAAATTTAGCTTAATTACATTTATCACCCTTGAGGTTTAGCCAAATTACCATATGATTCCCATCGTTTGGTCAAACTACAAAAGTCCTCCGTCAGTAACCTTCTGTAAACCCAACTAACATATATTACTAAAATGACAAAATTGACCCAGTACAAAAAGTTGGAAAATAAAACACAAACGTGGAACAAAATGGGATAAGAACAAATCTCCGCGCTGATATTCATCTTCCAAATGGACCAAATCTTTCTTTCCTCTTCTTCAATCAATTCTCTTTTCTTTCGTATTATCTTTCCTTTTCTATTGAACGTATTGTTTTATCAATTGAATCTACAACTTAGATTTGGTTCTTGACATGACAAAATAGTTTTTCTTTCATGTTCTTTTTGGAGTGTGGCATGAATTTGCTGCTAATGGTGCAGATTTTTTTTGAATCTTCTTTTCTTATTTGTTATTAATTTTGGTCTTGGTTACCGTGTTATAAGATTAAGATGCTGTGACCAAAATATTATTGCTGTTGACATCTCAAAAAGTGTTTTCTTTTGATTTTAGTGTTTGAAGTTAGATTTAAGACTCCTAAAAAAAAAGTTTGATCTAAGAGATATTAATGAATATGAATGAGGTGGCCTTGACAATTTTTCTTTGGATTTTGGTAGTTTGAATAAAAGAAAGATCACTACCTACATGACTAGGTATCTTGAAACATCCATGACAGATTGGCATGTAGAGTTGGAGATTCTGCTTTAGCAAGGCTACAGTTGGTGTTTCCGGGGAATAAGGAAGAAATAAGGGTGGCGGAAAAAAAAGAAGAAGAAGAAAAAGGTAATAGTGCTTCGAGGGTATTTTAGGACCTTCACGTAAAGTTACTACAGTCTTTGTTGAATTTCAGGTGGTCAACGTCAGAGGACTAACGGGAGGGGTGTAGTAGTTAACAATTTATGATTTTTTGGGGGCGCCCTATAGTTTGGCCAAATCAAGGGGTCCATTTGATAATTTGGTCAAACTTCTAGGGAAGTAAATGTAATTAATCCTAAAAATTTAAAAACTTATGGATTGGCGGCAACCCTTCCCCCGGTTGACTCCGCCTTGAACCTCTGCGCTTATGATATTCTACATTATAGAGCCTTTAAGTTATTCAAATCTGTTCCCCTTACATTAGGAAACTAGTATAGAGTAAGTGTAATTGTAAGTCTATCTTAGATCTCTTTAGGTCCTCTTCCCCCTATTATAGAGTAAGTGTAGGTCTATCGTGTCCGAAAAAAAGGTCCTCCCTCCCCCTAGTATAAAGTAAGTATAGGTCTATCGTGTCCCGAAAAAAAAACATTAGGAAACCAGGAGGTGATAGTTGGTACATAATTATTGGGATTCGAAAAAAAAATCTTAGACTTGATTAGGTTAAGACAATATAGAGAAGATTGGGGGATTATCCAACATTAAAGAAGTAGTAGTTCTTTTTTTTTTTTGGATAATTTCAGACATAAATACGTTCTAATATCAAAAATTACACTACCCACCCCTTGATTGACATATTTGGTAACAAATTAAGTCCATGTCGTAAAAAGTAAATTTAAAAATAATGAATTAGTCTTGTCAAACAATTATTTTCCAAGTTTACTCCCATTGATCCTACAAGAAAATGAGTTAAAATTTTTGGGCAAGAAAAATGGCAACAAAAAAAGGAAGAAAAATTGGATAAAATTGTAAGACTGTACCACCAAAACTTGAGCCTTGGTAATTATATAGTGGTAGAACCACAAGGTCAAGATATGGTGGATTTAAATTCATCTACAATATTTAATAGAAGTTTATCTACCATGCTTCAAAATAAAAAAAAATTTCCAAAACCACTTATACAATTGCATATGCAAGTGGTACAAAGCACTATAAACAAAATAAACTAAAACAAGTCTTAAATATCTTAAATATCAAGTTGATTGAATACCCATAATGAGCAATCCAAGGCAAAAAAAAAAATCTTAATAGGCTTTGAAGATGGTTAGGATTGTAAATGTTGCAATTGTAGCACCTTACTTTCAGTTACAGATTTGAGTTTGCCAAGCAATCCATTGAACACAAAACATCATCTCAGACTAGTTGTCCGAATGGTAAGGATTGCTAAGCTTAGGTGACTAGGTGACTATATGGTATCAGTTCCATCATGAGATTTGATGTACAAAAGATTCAGACCACTACCACTGAATGCAGGCTTAGTATTTGCTTAGTAAAATACTATTTAAATTACTAATTAGATATGTAGTGATCAGCCATTAAAACCACATGCTGAAGGAGCTACTAACATTGACAGAGTTAGTAGTTGCATTAGCTTCTATGGTAACAGTTCTGGATGTCTGAGAAGCTCCATTGTTGCTTTCTACAGGGGCATTTTCTCTAGAAGGCATGCGTGAATGAATGGGGGTACCACCAGTCTTTTTCTCAATAGTGTTTATTGTCCTTATGGCTTTAGCTTTTGTAGGCCTTCCTTTCTAACAAAAATAAATCATAAAGTGCTCTTATCATACCAGAGACATGTATATGCATATAAAGATGTATGTGGCTATCAAATGAAATTGAAATGAACAAAGTTATACCTTCTTTGTTCCACTCGGGCTAGCTAGGAATTGAATTTGTACATTAACAGTAGCAGATGGAGTTCCGGTACCCAATTGAGCTCGAGCAAATACAGAATTTGTGTTTCCCTTGATTGTATCCAACATTTAGGTATCTCCATAAATTAACAGCAGTATACAACTTACAAGGACATGAATTTTTTTTTTTTAATCAAACGATAACATTATATAGATATTAACACTTGAAAATACAAGAGTTAATTACAAAAAGGGGTAACTACCCCCATATCTTTTCTAGCAAGAACAGTTAACCATGTTGGAAATGAAGCTTGCCAATCAATGGTTTTAACCACCTTGGTTGCAAATTGAGCCACTTCATGACTGTAGCCATTCGCACTTCTAGGAACAAAAGAGAAAATACAACTGTCAAAACTAGTCTTTAGGGCCTCAATGTCTTCTAGGATTGTTTGTAACTTACAATCCTGAACATTGCCCGCATTGATCGAGCTCACAACGTTTCTGCAGTCCGACTGGACTTCTATCTTTGTCCATCCTGCAGCTTGAGCCATTTCCAGCGCACTTCGGATTGCTAATGATTCCTCTGTGGCAGCTTCCCCTTTTTTCCTTCTACTAATCCCTCGGACTTTCACTAGATCTCCTCGCCAGTTCCGTGCAACAATTCCCAATCCGATCCTGACCATTTTTGCTGAGATTGCTGCATCCGTATTAATTCTCACTACTCCCTCCTTTGGTGGCTCCCAATTATGCTGACTCAGTCTTTCCTGCTCTGTTGATGCGAATCCTCGGGGTTGAGGAACAGTTGCCTCTTCAAATTCGATCCACTCTTGCTGGGCTTTGTCAATTATCACTTTTGCATCCTCACTCTCCAGCTGGAATACTCTCTTGTTTCTCGCCTTCCAGAGCTGTCAAAGGATATTTACTGTGAGCTTGATGCGGTCCATTCCTTGGGCCCCCTTTGCCGATTCCATCATAACATCCCACCACCTCCACATGTTGCATTGTAGCTCAACTATCCCTTCCCAACTCACCGGAGCTAGCCTCCAAGCTATTTGAGCTGTTGGACAAAAAAAGAATACATGTTCAATGGTTTCCGTAGCCTCACCACAACATTGGCACAGATTGCTTCCTTTCCCAACTCTTTGGTAGAGAGCTTCACTAGTAGCCAGCCCATTTTGCAAACACCTCCATAAAAAATGCTTGAGCTTCATTTTGATATTTAAGCCCCACAATCTTTTCCACACCGTGTGCTTCCTAATTGCCCAGCTAGTCTCAGAGTCAGGTGCTATCCTGTGGTTCACAGTCTCCCTTCCCCCTTTGGCAATAACGTAGCCTGTTCTGATTGTATAAACACCAGACTTGCTATGCAACCAATACAATCTGTCTTTCCTTTCATATAGACTTAGAGGGATGTTAGTTATGAGTTCCACATCATCTATGTTAAACCAGCGATGCAAAGTATCAGTCTTCCACCTCCCCTCCTCTATTAGTTCATGGACACACTCAAGTTGACACCCTGCTGGTTTTGCCGTAGTTAATTTCCCATTGCACGATCCAGCTACCCATCTGTCTTCCCAGATTTTAATTGACCTTCCATCTCCTACCCTCTTGTATAGGCCCTGCTGAAGCAGCTCACCTCCCTTGTGTAAACTTTTCCAGCACCAAGATGCTGTGCTCGGGGGCTTTTGAACAAGCCAGTCAGTCTTTTTCATGTATTTAGCTTTCAGGACCTTGCTTACTAACAAATTCGGATTTGTAACAACTCTCCAAATTTGTTTTGCAAGCAAGGCAACATTGAAGGCTTCTAAATCTCTAAAGCCCAATCCCCCTTTCCCTTTAACTTCAGTAAGCTTACTCCACCTCACCCAATGCACTTTGTTCTCTAGACCATCCCCGCCCCACCAGAACCTGCAATAGTTGCACTAATACCCTTGCACAAGCCTTTAGGGAGCTTAAAACAAGACATTATATAGGTAGGCATGGCCATGATGACAGATTTGATTAGGATCTCCTTACCCCCTTGACTAAGCACTTTATGTTTCCATCCTTGGAGTTTGCTAATGATGGTACTTTTCAGGGACCCAAAAACCTGATTCTTAGCTCTCCCAATAGTCATAGGTAATCCTAAATATTTCCCACTAGAGGCTGCCCTCATATTGCCCAAAACCTCCCTAATCTCTCCTCGAATCCTGTTGGAGGTATTTTTAGTAAGGAACATGGCTGATTTACCAAAGTTTACTACCTGTCCTGTGGCTTGTCCATAAGTCTGAATGATCTCCTTTACCTTCTTAGCCTCCTCCTTGCTTGCTTTGCAACACAAAAGAGAATCGTCTGCAAAAAAGAGATGAGAGATCATAGGGCTGTCTTTGCAGACTTTGATGCCCGTTAGTTGCTTAGAATCCACACCTTTCTTGATTAAATTGGACAGCCCTTCCATACATATAATGAACAAGTAGGGGGATAGGGGATCCCCTTGACGGAGACCTCTAGATGGTTTGATATAACCCACATTTTGTCCATTCAAATTAAAAGAATAAGAAACAGTGGAGATACACGTCATGATCCAGCGAACAAAAGTAGGACAAAAGCCCATATGTAACATAATTCTGCCTAGAAACTTCCACTCCACTCTATCATAGGTTTTTGACATATCAAGCTTTAAAGCCATAAAGCCTACTCTACCACCTCTCTTACTTTTTAGGAAATGCAAGACTTCATGAGCGATGATAGCATTGTCAAGAATTTGACGCCCAGGGACAAAAGCAGATTGAGACGGATTAATACAGTGCACTAGGACTTTTTGCAATCTATTAGCCAAAATCTTGGAAATAGTTTTATAAAGGACAGTGCAAAGGCTTATAGGCCTGTAATTAGTAAGCACAACAGGATTGTCAACCTTAGGGATAATGGAGATAATGGTCTCATTGATAGCCGTTAAGATATTACCAGAATGGAAAAAACTTGTGACAGCATTGACAATATCATTTTTGATAATATGCCAGTATGTTTGGAAAAATAAAGGGGGCATACCATCAACTCCAGGGGCTTTATTTGGGAACATGGAAAATATGGCTTGTTTTATCTCCAATTCTGTCACTGGCTTGATCAACTGTGTGTTCGCGAGATTAGAAATAGTGCACGGTATGCCTTGCAACACTTCTTCAAATTCAGATGGATTACTTGAGTTGAACAGCTCCGCATAGTGCTCGCTTAACTCAGCTTTGATTTCCTCTGCACTCGTACACCACTCCCCATTAGCCTTCTGGAGTATACTGATATTGTTCCGTTTCCTAGCAGCCATGACACTTAGGTGAAAGTAGGCTGTATTCTTGTCCCCCTCTTTGAGCCATCTGCTCCTTGATTTCTGGCTCCAAAACAACTCTTCATCCTTGTAAGCTTTGCTTAGTTGTAGCTTTAAGGTTGTGATAACTCCTTTGTTGCATGGCTCATTCTCCTCACGGACGGACCTTAGTTTCTCCTTCAGCTCCTGAATTTTTGCCTTTGTGTTGCCTTTAAGTGACTTGTTCCATTCAATCAGAGCAATTCTACATTCCTTAATCCTTTTCACCACTCTGAACATTCTAGACCCATTTTGTTCCAGTCCCCAAGCTCTTTTAATAACAGCTATTGATGCCTCATCCCTTGCCCATCTTTGGTCAAAGAAAAACCTTCTTTTGGCCCTCCTTTGCTTCGATTTTGTGTCCATTAGGAGCAGGCAGTGATCAGAAGCCTCTATTTCAATGTGTTCCACAGCAGCATTCTCATACTTTTGTACCCACCCAACACTTCCTAAACATCGATCTAGTCTCTCTCTTATTTCTCCCTCCCCTTCCCATGTGTTACTCCATGTCCAAGGCACCCCCTTACACCCTATGTCCACTAACTCATTATCAGAAATAAAGCTATTGAACTCCCTAAAACTACCTTCTGATCCCTCTCTTTCCCCCCATTTCTCCCCGTTTGAGCAAATGTCGTTAAAGTCTCCCATTGCTACCCATTTCTCACCCCATGCCCTCTTTTTTCCCCTATTGTCTCCCATTGCTGCACTCTCACCCTCTAATCTGTACTTGCGTATATACCAACCAACCACCAATAATCACTCGTTTCCTTGTCTTCCACTCTTGCTGCAATATACCAATCAGTGCTGTGTATATCCAATAATTGTACCCCCTCCTTCCAAAACAAAGCTAGTCCCCCTGCTCTACCCTTAGGATTCACTACAAAACTATGTTCAAACTTAATTCTATTTTGCACCTGTTTCATATACCTTTCTTTGTTTTTTGTCTCACATAGGAACACCACACTAGGAGAGTGGAGGTGAATTACCTCCTTCAGTTGGGAAATTGTCAAGGGGCCTCCTGCACCTCGGCAATTCCACACCGCAACCTTCATTGTATAGGTGGAGGCATTGCGGGGCTAGCCTCCAATTCCCCTCCTTGCTGATCGACTTCCTGGTCCCTTCTTAATAGCTTGTGTTGTGGACTATGTGTTATGTCCTCTTCCATAAAGTCCAGGTCCTGCCATTCTTTCGTTGTTGTCCTTTTCTCACCAAGGTTACTCACTGTCCCTCTATCCGTAATGTCTTTCAGCGGCACTCTTGTAACACGTGAACTCCTCCTCCACTGCTTTTTCCTTCCTTGATTACATCTGCTTTCCTGAGTCCAGCAGTTGGCTTCCTTTGTTTCAGACTCATTGCTAGTTAATACCCCCTTCTCGTATTTATTTTTATCCTCTCGGTCAATGCTTGCATCTAAAACCATATCTTCTGGGCGCTGATTTTCTTTCCCGTTCCAGTCATTTCCCAGGTCCACTACCACTTTAGGCCTCTCGGTATTGTTTCTTCCTTTGAATTTGTCCCCCTCCTTTCGTGTACACTCCTCCTTGTCCTCTTTCTCTCAGCTTCCTTTCATCTCTACACTCTCCCTCAGAATCTCATCCCATTTTTCCTCCATTGCTAGCTTTTGTTGGTCACTCTTTTTATATACCTTGTCACTTTCCCTGCTGCTTGTACCAGTCTCGACCCCAGGACCTGTCTCAGTTATCATCCCGGCTTTATTACTTGGTCCCTTGCTTACCAATGCTACATCTCTGGACTTCTTAATCACCTCTGTACCAGTCATTAAGCACACTTTCAGAGGGGAAACCATAATATTCCCTGCCCTCATCCACGCTCCATATTGTCCTTCCCTGCACGTCTGACCCTCCCTTTTGTCCCCAGTACAAGACTTATCCCCATGCCCAATGATCCCACAATTGTAGCAAAAATCTGGGCATCTCTCATACCTAAATTCCACCCATGTATTCACTCCCTCAAGCTTAACCAAAGTTCCTCTTGGGAGAGGTTGTAGGAGATCCACTTCCATCATAATCTTCATATGTCTCCTAGATTTCCTCCCCCTGGCGGAACAAGAACCTCCCTAACAGATTTAAAAACCTTTCCTACCTTAAAGCCCACTGACTTACACAACCAATGAACTGGGAGATTCCAGATTTGTACCCATAGGTGAGCAAATCGGAAATTGTGATCCTTCTTTTCGCACCCAGCCTTCCATTCTTTCATCACAAGAATCTGGTTATCCATAATCCATGGTCCTCCCATCAGAATTTTTTCACGGTCCTCTCCCTTCTCCAACTGGAACTGGAAAATGTTAGGACCCAGTTCAGTCACAGTCAGATTCCTGGGGTATCCCCAGGCATGATTAGTAAAGTTCTTTATGCCCGTGAAATTTGCAACCTTTTCACCAATCAGTCTTCCTACCAAACTCTGCCTACAGTCTTGAACCCCCTCGCAAATGTCCTCAGGGCAGAGATCTACCCCTTCCAGTTTCATTGCCGATAGTTCAAACTTGCTAAAAGCTCTTGTTAGCTCTTCCTCCATCCTTCAGTCTTGCAGTTGCAGTGGCTCTACCTTGCACAAGGACATGAATATAAGACATACCTAATTTGGACAATTAGATTGCTACCTTGACTTGAGAAAACAACAGGTACCTTTCTAGAAACATGATCCTGCATTCAGATATAAAGTGTAACAGTTGATAATGAATGCCATAATAAATTTTGAATCCAACAACTATTGTAGTACCCAAAGTACAACCCCAGATAACCCTGTATTAGCCAATCCTCTACCTGGTTTCCCTTTTCTTTGACGAACCTGATAACATGAAATTAGTTAGAATGTCATATTAACCAAAGCAAATAACGAACAAAGGTCATATAGACAATGTGCATAACCACTACTAGAAGCATTGCTTTCTTTCTTTGCTTTCACTGGAGCTCTTTCACAAGTTCTCCTATTATGCCCATAAGATTGGCACAATGAGCACCTAAAAGCTTTAGACCTTCCTGTTTGAGTTGAAGGAGCATCCTCATCAGATTCTCTCCTCCTATTCTTTTTTGGTCTACCTGGTGCTCTTCTTAATGGGGCTAGTAATAGTGTAGCAGGGGTCACCTTAGCATATCAGGCCAATTTCTCTCATCAGAAGCTGGATTTATCATTCCAAAATATATCCTCTGGTACACTTCAATTGTAAATATTGGATCACAATATTTCTCAAGATTCTCTCTTTTGTATATAATTCCTAAAGCAGCATGCTTGTATGGAATTCCTGAAATTTGAAATGCTCCACATTCACAAGTTCTCTCCTGCAGATTGGCTATGTAGGACTTGCCAAATTCCTTTACTTCAAATAGTGTCTCACTAGCCATAGAAAACTCACATTTTCTAGATTGATTGGCAATTTCTCTCAGTTTCTCCACAATTGGCACAACACCTGTGTAGGTACAGCTCTTATGAAATCTTTTCTATAGTTTCTTTATGAATTTTCTCCTTAAACCTTCAAGCAATGTAAGAATAGGCAACCCCCTCAGATCACCAACCCATGCATTAAAAGATTTAGTGAAGTTATTCATCACATGATCACATTTTATAATAGGAGAAAATGAGTGTGTTGCCCAAGTTGTTAGCGGTATCTTTGTCAAGTATTTCCAAGTTTCAATGTTTATCTCTTTTCTCCATTGCCTCTTCATGACCAATTGTATCAAAGCTCTTAGCTGCCTGCCAGAAGTAATTACTAAGCAGCAACCCTGGAAAGGACAGTTTAAAGTTGCTCTGAATATGCCTACAGCAGTATCTTGCATTAGTGTATGGCATCAGTTCTTCATATGCTAAGTTTAGACCCTACATTTAACATAATTTAATTAGAACAAACAGAAGATTGGTAGTTAAGTTATATGACAATAGAAATGGGACATTTGTAAGTAGAACAAAATGTACCTTTTGTCTATCACTCATAAATGTTAGAGGCAGTTGGTTATCAAATGGACCAAAGTATTCTTCAAAGAAATGAAAGAACCATGACCAAGTCTCTTTATTTTCACATTCAGCCACAGCAATTGCAAGAGGGAATATGCTGTTATTCCCATCCAAAGCCACAGCAGTAAGCAACATTCCTCCATATGGTCTTTTGAGGTGGCAACCATCAAAACCAACAAATGGCTTGCAATATCTTAGACATCCATCTTTTTGTGCTTTGAAACTAATAAAAATTCTCAAAAATCTTCATTCCACCAAGAGATTTGGCCTATCAAATGTATTTTGTAGATGCATTGAGGGTTATTTTTCCTTAAAATCTCAGTATACTTAGGCAATTTTGCATATGACTCATAGTGTGTACCTTATATCTCTTCTAGTGCCCTTGTCTTTGCCTTCCAAATCTGCATCTTGCTAGGATGCACATCATATTTTGATACAATCTCAGCATAGACACTTTTTGTATTCATTTGAGAATGGATCCAAAGAAGTGGAACCAGTTTCTTTGCAATCCAATCAGATGTAGCCTCCGTATTCCTATTGTTCATAACACAAGTGTGCTGAGGTGTGTAAGACTTAATTTGAAAAGTAGTTGTTTCACCAACAGGAGAAACATGGATTTTGCATGGACAGCCTTCAACAGCACACTTAGCAGTACACCTTTTCTTTTCATTTTTCAGTTTTACTATGGGAAAACCTTTCTGGATTACATAATCCTTCAAAGCAGCCCTAAAAGCATCAATATTGGTGAATAACATATCCTTCTCAAATTCAATATCCTCTCTCAGATTATAGGTGAACATTTTTGCTCTTAAAGCTGCCCTATTTGGATCAATTTCATCCTTATATTTAGAATTCGAAATGACATCACCTTCATATTTGTCCTCATAATCTGAGAAAGCAATATTACTCATATCAGATGATTCATGTGCGTCACTGCCATTGCTTAAGTTGTTCTCTTTGTCATTGTTTGCTTCATATAATCAAGAATCATCATCACTTGAAATGAACACTTCATCATCCTTTTCAATATTTTGTAAATTAGGTTCAGCATTTTCAGCAATATCCTCAATTCCTAGATTCTCTTGCCCAGCACAAAAGTTGTTATTGTTGTTTACCTCAGGCATATTAAATGGAATTACATCCATGTGGTCCACAAACAAATTGATTACCAGCTTATTTTCATACACCTTAAATATTTCCAAGACTGCCTTATCAGTGTTGACGTCCATTGTTGCAGTAGTTCTTGGAATTCCACATCTCATATGTAGCAAATAATTAAGATTTTCAGGTAATTCATGAAGTGTTTTCTCACAAATATCATTCAACAGTTCTATATAAAAATACCTATCAGGATCTATATTGGGAATCCTGATTCTTCTTCCATTGTAGTGAACTACAAAGTCATGTGCAACCACATGTGACATTCTGTTTTACCCAAATTAATCATTAATATCATAGTTGTTACTTACTAACATCAAAATCTAAATAATGAAGTTAAATCTTCTTTGTCATATAATAATACCTAAGAGCAGCTTTCAAAATACAAAAAACTCCATAATCCATCATAGATTTTTTCTTTTCATTTGCTCACATCAGATAGCTTTATTATTCCAGAACAATCTCAACTTGTCTTTCATTCTTCTATTACCATCCTTTATTACTCAACAAGCTCTACATAACAAGTACAAGCCATTTATCTACTAAATGAGATGAACAAATACTTTTAACTAAAACTCTATTGAGTCACCAAACATCTATATTTTAGACAAAAAACAAGAAACATCATATTGATCATCAAGTAAAACTCATTGCAATACAATTCTCCCTCTATAAATCATTAAGCTATATGAACATCAGTTGCTCAAAAATCCATCAAATACACCACATGCATGCATTATTAGTCACAGATTTAGCATAAAAAACATCAACGTAGATATGATCTAACCTTAAAACCATCATCCCTTTCTACTACCTAACTTTTGAAGCAATCTCACAGCCATATCTTCATCTTATAATATTAATAACAGATTATATGCCACTATAACAAGCATATAGATCATTAACATCCACTATTAGTGTCTATTACTTGAAAATAGGTACAATAAATCCAACAAAATTGTGATAACCTTAACAACTTTCTATTAAGCTCATATGTTGCAGATATGCCACTATTCTAGCTTATCCTTCATGAGATGAAGGATTTTTACCAGTTTTGCTACTAGATATTGTCCTTTCTCTATAGCTATTTCTTCTACACTTTAGAAGTAGTAAGACTGTTCAGAAGGCGCCAGAAGCATTATATATCCCAAGTGTAATGGCGCCAAATTGCATATCAAGAATATTACTTGGAAGACTTATATTTTTCCCACATTTCTAATATTTTAGAGACTGATGAGGGTATTTCTGTCACTTTATTGCTATTGAAGTTGACAATTGGTCACATCAGAATGAAAGGGGAGGGCAGTGTAATTTTTAATATTAGAGGGTACTTATGTGCAATTGTCAGAAACCTCAGGGAAGGTTTCTGAAATTATCCCTTTTTTTTGTGGGTAATCAAGAAGTAGTAGCTTGGTGCAACTCTCCATTGAAATTTCAAAATTAAAGCAGATCATGTTAAGCCTTCAAGGCTAGTGATTGCCAATAGGAGGTTAAATTACAATTTTCACGAGCTCATTATTAGGAGTATGAATTTTTAGCCTTAACTTCAGTACCGGATCAGGATCCACCGAGATTTGAAGTTTGGTGCCTGGAATGCCTTGAACAATTAAACTGAACTAAATGTGACATGAGCAATTAATTGAATGAGGAGGCATCTGATCACGCCTGAGGTTTCTGAAATTATCCCTTTTTTTTGGTAATCAAGAAGTAGTAGCTTGGTGCAACTCTCCATTGAAATTTCAAAAATTGAAGCAGATCATGTTAAGCCTTCAAGGCTAGTGGTTGCCACTAGGAGGTTAAATTACAATTTTCACAAGCTCATTATTAGGAGTATGAATTTTTAGCCTTAACTTCAGTACCGGATCAGGATCCACAGAGATTTGAAGTTTGGTGCCTGGAATGCCTTGAACAATTAAACTGAACTAAACGTGACATGAGCAATTAAATGAATGAGGAGGCATCTGATCACGCCATAAAACTTCTAAAAATTACGTACATGACTTCTGTTTCCTTTTTCAGGGATGATATAGATGTTAATTGGATGCAAAAGGATTGAATATACCACACTTTAATTACGTGTCTCATTGGCTTCTGAGATCTAAAATTTGACCATTGTAAAACAAATGAAAATAATAGTACTGACCATTCTTGAAAATGAACATGTGGAAATTTTGAAACACGCCAGGATCATAAGATGATGCATCATGAAGGTGTTCGTTCAACCATTTGTAGTATTTTAAAAATAGGTATATTTGTCTAGCAGCATTTCTTCGGCTAATATGGTTCATGGATGAGACCATTTCCAACTACCTTGACTTTATGTTGTTGTAATATTAACATGCAAAAGGTATCTTTCTTGCAGATTGAAGTATACTTAGCTTTTCCTTGTGGAGATCATAGCAGGATACATATATGCACGGGTAAAGAGAGCTAATATGGTGGTAAAAAAGATTAGAGTGAAAGCATGAAGAGTAAAAATTTCCATGTCTTAACTCATGCCTGAATAGATGTAAGATCATTTACCTGAATTTGGTATCATTGCAAAAAAATAGTAGTGATGATAATAGTTAATCGTTCAAGTTCCATTACGATGTCTTGGTTTCATCTTTGTGCTCTAGGGACAAAAAGTATAGACAGTTACATATTGGATTTGGACCACAGAAGTTAGAGTTTCACTTCAAATCGGTTCATGTAATTCTTATTATATTTGATTTTGGCATAGTCATGAATTTGATACCAATTTTGTTGTATAAGTTAACAAATTCAAGTTTATATCTAAATTATACGAATTTATACAAAAAATATTATGATTAATCTTTTATACACTGACAATAACTAAATATAAATATAAATTTTAAATTTTGCTCATGTGTCATATATTTTACTGTGATAGTGTATACATTATGGGATAATGAGTGTAAGATTTACTCAAAATATTATGGTTGTGAAGCATAATAAGATAATGACATAACCATGGCTATTTGGAATACAATTCAAAAAGTTTTTGGCAAAAACAACTTAAATAGCACTGTTAATAATGCCTCGATCATTGTTGATAACACTATCTCTTTTATATTTTCTACAAAAGCACATGAAAAAAATGGAGTGTAACTAAAAAAAAAAAAAACGGTGGAGTGCCAATACCATTAACTGAAAAATTTTTTTAAAAAAAGAAACCAGGACAGATATCTTGATTCTCTTGAATGCCTAACTTTCATATGCTAAAATGTCTTTCCTTTTTCTTTATATATATATATATATATATATATATATATATATATATATATATATATATATATTGAGGGGGCGGTTTGCCAATGTCAGCAATTGCAGGAATAAGTGCAAGAGACCCTTGCGTCCGAATCACTCTCATCATTCCATACCATAAAGAGTCGTAAAACACAAAATCTACACCCATTCCTTCCATACCCAATTCTCTATAAATATGCAACTTCGTCATGGAACTGATATCACACATTTACTAAAGCCTACACCTCTTTGCTTATCATCCCATCAATCTCCCCACACTTTTGAGATAATCATCCCTCTTTCACACGACAAGTTAATTAGGACAAAATAGGAAATAATGGCTCTACATACAAAATTCTTTGCACATTTGATTGTTACATTCCTATTTTTAGTTTCATGTCCCTCAGCCTTTCATGGGGACCTACATGATCATAGCGATATCCAGCAAACTGGATATGACTCTGAAGCATACCCTTCATTTCTTAGTACTGTTGATGGCAGCCAATTTGATAACTCCATGATGTTTGAAGCCGGGGCTTCTGATGGCTTGACCAAACTTTCCAGACTCGAAAGCTCGGGTAGAATCATTAATGTGGATAGGTTTGGAGCTAAGGGTAATGGAGCTGAGGACGATTCAAATGTAAGTACCTCGACTGCTAAGAAGAATTAGGATCATTATTTTGTTACTATAGATTTTACTAGCGTGCGAGAACCAAAATAAATAAATAAATAAAACAACGTTTAATTTATACTATATGACATGCAATAAATTGAATGGACTTCTTAGAGGCAAATTTCCACTTCAATTTTATGATTTGTATTGAGCAATTTTAATTTGCCTATGAACTTCCTTTCTCAGGCATTTCAGTCTGCTTGGAGAGAAGCTTGTTTGTCTACAGTAGCTGTTACTCTTGTGGTATCCCAAGGAAAAGATTATCTTCTTAAACCTGTTAAATTTTCAGGTCCCTGCAAGTCTGAAATTACAGTGCAGGTCAGTTCGATCGAGAAAAATTTGTGAGTCCAAGTAATGTTTTTCAAAGCTTTTGCATGTATAGTATTTAACCAAAAGTAGCTATTACTTCCATGAAATATGCAGATTAATGGTGTCCTTCTAGCTTCTGATGATAGATCAGACTATGGTAGAGATGGGAGGCAGTGGATTCGTTTTGACAGCGTCCAAGGCTTGATTGTTGAAGGGGGTGGAGTTATCAATGGGAGAGGAAATATATGGTGGCAAAATTCATGCAAAATCAACAAAGCTCTGGTAAACTATTATTGAACAACAGAAGTTTTTCAAGATGCTTCTCTTAACTAGTGTTGCCTTTTTTGACTTGATTATATTATACTATTTGTCTTGACCTTTTTTTTTTTTTTGGTTACCATTATTTATCTTGACGTCTTCTTCAATTTTTGTTTTCTTACAGCCATGCAAGGACGCACCAACGGTATGTGTTTTTTTTTTTTTTTTTTTTTTGAATACTAAAGTAGTATCATTTATTGTTTTCCCCCAAAAAAATCAGCTTATTTTTTCTTGGTTCCTTGCTTACTAACTTTAGTTTTATTTCCCATCAAACCATTTTATTTGATTTTCTAGCTAGGCGCTTGACGTCTGCTTTATCATTCTCAAACAAACAACATTGTATACCATGGCAAAGAACATCATGTTAATACTTTGCATACGATTAGAAATAATATGTCTTGGCTTCCAATTCGAGATTTGGATCAAATACCATAAATACGGAAAGCTCAATGGCCCTTCAAAAATGGCTGTTTGAACCAATGTTTTTAAACGCGAACCGAAGAGTGAATCGAAAAACCTTCCGATTTACGGTTCGACCGATTCAACCGGTTCGATCCCCGTTCAAAGGTTTCATAATTTTTTATTCATTTTAGTATTAAGAATTTTGAATAAAACAAAAATATTTATTTTAGAAAATAAATACTTAATAAAAATCGGTTAAACCTCCTAATTTTTACCGATTTTGACCGGTTTAATTAACTTTTTGGGTTTTTAATTAAACCGGACCGGAAGCACGGCGGGTTCGTGGTTCAACCGATCTAGCCGGTCCGGTCTGATTTTCAAAACATTGGTTTGAACTTTACATGTGGTACAAATCTTAGGTCCATTGCCCTTGAATGACCACTTGTCATACTTCCTTTCTAACATGAAGATTCCAATACTCCACGATGTAAACCCAACTCTTATTAGTCTTCCTACTCTTGCTGAGAAGTCTGTTCACACCTTGACATGATCTGCCTGCCTTTTCATTTGGGAAACCTATCAAATAATTGTAGACTTAAACTTACGTTGAAACAAGACTACCTTTGGCTATCTGTAATTTAGCAGAACTTGACTCTAGAGGCCTTTGACTGCCTTGTTTTTGTAACTGACTCGTAACTTCTCTTATGCGTATGTTTCTTTCATACCCCAAAAAAAAAAAAAAAAAAAAAAACAAGAGTAGTAAACTACCTTTTTCTACTTTTATAGATGTTTACAATTTTTTTTTTTGGGATGACATCAACTTGATTTCTATTTTCACATGAATTTTTAACACGATTTCAGGCTGTGATATTTTACAACTGCAAGAACTTGGTAGTCCAGAATCTCAGATTCCAAGACGCACAACAAATTCATATGGCTTTTGAGAAATGCATAAATGTCCAAGCTTCCAATTTAATTGTGACTGCACCAGAGGAAAGCCCCAATACTGATGGAATTCATGTAACAAACACTCAAAATATCCAAATCTCTGGCTGCACAATAGGAACAGGTATAGTACTAATGCTTTCCAACGTCTAATTACAACAAAGAAAACCTAATCATATCACTCTCTTCCACCTTACTAACGTTTGAATCTACCTTTAACTTTGTCCATAAAAGGTGATGATTGCATTTCGATTGTAAGTGGATCCCAAAACGTGCAAGCTACAGACATAACATGTGGACCAGGACATGGAATTAGGTACAGTAGTAAAAATCAGTTTCTAATCAAAGGTGCAACATGTGTTGTATCCATCAAGATTATTTGACTACTTTATTTCTTTGTCCCTTATTTTTTTGGCTTTTTTTTGGTTGGCATGCGAAATCAGTATTGGAAGCTTGGGATCAGAAAATTCTGAAGCTCATGTCTCTGATGTGACTGTACATGGAGCAAGGCTTTCCGGCACCACTAACGGAGTTAGGATCAAGACATGGCAGGTAAAAAACTGGAGTTTTCCAAATTTCTTCCCAACTGTTGCTTCATCAATATATGCAGGCAAAAATAGCTCTTCAGCTCTCAATCCTGTGTTATTGCAGGGGGCAGCTGGGAGTGTAAGCAACATCAAGTTCCAAAATATCCAAGTGCATGATGTTCAGAACCCGATAATCATAGACCAAAACTATTGTGACCAATCCACGCCTTGTACACAACAGGTAGAAGATTTAATTCTTGAATTATCCACCAAGATGTGAATAATTAATCATGGACAATTTTTCTTCTTCTTCTTCTTTTTTTTTTTTGGCTAAACTTAACCAATCCCTATCTTTTCAAGAGGAACATAAATTTTAGATGTTCTCTTTTTTAATCTCTACTTTTAGCAAATCTTAGACGAGACAGCTTTTATTCTTACAAAAATTAACGTCAATAATTGCAATTAAATCTTTTCTTTAATCACAGCATACAGCCATCCAAATTAGCAACGTACTCTATCAGAACATCTATGGAACAAGTGCTTCAGCCGCAGCCATAAACTTGAATTGCAGCAAAAGCTTCCCATGTCGAGGGATTGTGCTACAAAATGTTAATTTAGTAGGTGAAGGAGGTGGAGCAGCAAAAGCTTCATGCAACAATGTCAATTTGAGCAACGTTGGGCTCGTTTCTCCACGATGTGCATAAGAAGATAAAGAATGCTGTACATATACAAGATATAGTAAAATTATTGTATTGTTGCAATCACAAGAAAAAAATAAATAAGATCCCAATTTATGTACTCATCCTTTATCAAACAACTACAAGCTCAGGATAATTCGTTAGTATCTATTGGTTATTGAAGGGCTGAATAAGTGGTGCACATCTCTAATACCCAAATATTCAGTTCATTCATTCTTGTTCAGAAAAAGGATAAGGTTTGTCCGGATCAATAGTTTAGGTTTTATGTACTGTGGTCAATTCTTTTCTTATTCGTAAGAGAGTCTATGGTATAAATGAGAAGATGTTGATGTGTTATTAGTCCTTATAACTTCTTTGATCTTTTTCTTTGGAATGACTATGATAAATTGTATATGAATCTAGCTTCTTTTTTTTTTTTTTGGGCACTCTCTGTTTGGTTTATTTAGCATTCTCCATTCCAACTTATTCGCTTTCTCTACATCTTTCCATTACCCAAACGCAAAGCGCATGCAGGGTCAGTACTAGTTGCAGAACTCAGTTTGTCAATTCCAACTCTTCTTGAAGTATTAGTTTCAAAACTCAGTTTGTCCTTTCGCCTTGTATTGAAGCAGCTAGGAGCTGACATGAACAAACTCAATAATTTATTGTGAGCATCTGCTTAAAGTTCCTGAAATGTGTATAACCAAGAGTATAAGATTTTGTCATTGTGACAACAAAGTTAGGATAGAAGAATATATATCAAGAAAATTCAGTGTAAATTGCAATTTTCACTGTATATTGCAATTTAATATGCTTTTGATAGTTCTCACTTCTTGCCTTCTCAACACCAATATGCACATCGTATGCACGTATATAGGGATCGAAATTCTCCATCTTTGGTCGTTATCTATGTTCTTATGTTTAACATGTTTACTTCTCAAAGTCATTCGTTTACTTCTGCTACTAAAAATTAGAAAAAAAATTGTTAATGGCTTCTACCGACGCAAGCAAAAAATGATCAATAACTTGGTTCAAGGGGCAAATGTTGAAGATAAAATTATCATTTCTTCAAAGTTAATCAAACTTGCACGAAAAGGAAATGACTGTAGGGATGAAGTAATGCTTTGAAGAAGTGCAATGGGGAGGGCAACTGATGGTAGACCACGAGAGGACAGTCAAGGATCAGTCAGTCATATACATGTATCGTATCCAATGCCAAGACCGTTCTGCAGTTAGAGAAGAGATATAGAGAATATGGAGCACATTGCAATTTGATGTATTTGGATGGTGAAAATTATGATAGCTATGGACATTTGGATTATAATTGGAATACAAGATTTCGTCCACAAAACATGAATCGTTGAAACACAAGATTCCATCTAGAAAACAAGAATTACTGGAATACAAGATCCTATCTAGAGCACAACAATTATTGGAACACGGGATTCTACTTAGAATGCAAGAATTATTGATTCTATCCAGAAAACAAGTATTACTGGAGCACAAGACTTTAGCCTAGAGTCAAGAGTGCTTATGGGAATACAAGTTTCTACCTTGAACAACCAAATGATAACAACTATTACTTGATTGCATGCAAATAAAGTGATCCACAATACTTTCTCTCCCAAAAATTATGACTTCTAAGTGAAGCGGGAATTATAAGCAAACAATGAGCAAACTGAACTCTGAAACCAATGAATTTAATTAGTTAGATGACAGGATCCTATAGCTAAAAATTTATCATGGTCGAATTCGGACTTCCATTTCATGCGGTTCAATGCTTTAGCAATGACTACCCTCTCTTTTTCTCTAGCCTTGCACGGCTGATGCACTACACTTGAGACACTTGAGATCCTCGGTGACATGAATCCAATACCAATCCAGTGTCACCTATAATATTGCGCCACTTGGCCTATTATTATTTGCACTTTAATTTTTTAATAATTCAACTTAGTTTGATTTAACACAAATTGTGTTAACTCTAAAACTTTAAACCAAAGTAACCAACCGGTCTAATTCCATTACCGGTGCTTTCATACAGCAACCACTCAAGATCGGTTGCTTTGGGAAAAAGAAAAAGATAACCCTAAACAATTGCCTTGGCTCCCAGACGAAGTTCCCCTCTGCTTTTTCCCTTAGCTTTTTCCAACCCCTCTTTCACCTTCCCTTCTAACCGAAGTCCTCTTGCTCTCTTTTTCTCTCCTTTTTCTTGTTCCCCCCTTTTCTTCCCTTCTACAAACTCAGCCATGAAGTACATGGTATCCCTGCCAGTGGAGAGCTCGAAAGAGAAGGGCTTGTTAAGGACGTCCTTGGTGCCTTTGACGGTGAGGCAATCGGCAGTGAAGATGATGCCACGTGGAATGGCGGAGCCAGTGGTGGAAATAAAGGACGACGACTCTGAAGATGTGGACCTCATCAGAGTGGATTGGAGATGTTGAAGGTAATCAATGATGAAAGCACCGGTAATGGAATTAGACCGGTTGGTTACTTTGGTTCAAAGTTTTAGAGTTAACACAAAATTTGTGTTAAATCAAACCAAGTTGAATTATTAAAAAATTAAAATGCAAATAATAATAGGTCAAGTGGCGCAATATTATAGGTGGCACTGGATTGGCATTGGATTCATGTCACCGAGGATCCCAAGTGGATGCCACTAAGCCAGGAGAGCCACTTGATTTTTTCCACAACGGATCTTCTGTCCCATATCCTGTGTCACTCTCTGTCCCACTTTTTATTATATTGTTATTTCTCATTCATAAATATCATGTTTTAATTCTTTTTTATTTCCTTAAGATCCAATAACTATTAATTGAGTAATCCACAAAATTTAACAAACTCAAAAAATCAAAATGCATAAAAAATGAGATTTTTTATGAATTTTCTGCTGTATTTTTTAATTTTCTATTATATATTGCTTTTTTGAATCTGTTGTATTTATTTTTTACTTAATTAATAGTTATTATATAAAACTTTTAGATATGGGAAATTGTCAACTTAGTCCTCATATTTTAGAAATTTTTTTTAGTTCCTCATATTTAAAATTAGCCAAAATAGTCCCTCATATATAAAAATTTTGCCCGTTTGATTCTAGAGCTCATTTTTACTCGATTTTCTAGTCAAAAAATGCATGTTTACCTCATGTGCCCATAATTTTAAAGGCAAAATAAAAATAAAAATAAAGTTTGTTTTCCTTCACAAAAAAAAGACCATCCCCTTCCCCTATTTTCAGCCACTAAAACCCTATTTCTAATTCTACATAACCAAACCCCAATTCTCAATAACAAAACTTCATCAAGTGGACCTTCACAAAAGCAATGAAGAAAAGGGCATAGTGATCATATCGGAAAAGGGTAAAAATGATCGAAAAGCACTAATAAATTACAACACACGATAGTTTCACAAAGAGGGCAGAGAAACAAGGATAGTAGAGCTTTAATCCATCTAACTATGGTGAGTTTTTCTGCCACTTTGATAAATAAAGGGATGATTATGTAAAATCTCATCTAAATAGTGTAATATTGTGATTTGTTGTATATATTATGTAATATTATAAGGCTATGTGTGTTAAAAGTTTTGTTGTTAGGAATTGAGGTTTGGTGGTTGAGAATTAGAAATAGGATTAGGTGGACGAAAATTGAGAGGGGAAATCATGCATGTGCATGTGTGTGTGTGTGTATGTGTGTTTTTTTTCTTTTTAAGGGAAACAAATTTTGTTCCTATTTTACCTTTGAAATTATGAACACGTGGGGTATGCATGTATTTTTTTTGGCTGAAAAACTGAGCAAAAATGAGTTTTAGGGCTAAACGTGCAAAAATTGTTATATCTAAGGAATTGTTTTGGCTGCTTTTAAATGAGAAGAACAAAGAAAATTTATTGGAAGAAGTGAGAGACCAATATAGCAATTTTTTCTTTAGATATTTATACACCTAACACGTGGTAATAAAACAAATTTTAGCTTTATTAAATAAAATTTTATTCTTGAGTCACTCAAACTTTTTTCTCTGAAACTTTACTCGAAAATATCGTTTGTCTTCTTCATTTGGTTGCTTTCGCTTTAAACACATGAATAGTTTTGCAATGTGAAATTAGTAAGAAGAGGATTGACAAGAAACCAGTGACAGATTTAAGGTGGGGGCACTGGGGCACGGTCCTTCATTGTCCCTTAAATTCCTATAATACCTATAAAATTTTGATATAATTTCAAGTGTGCCTCAGATTTTTTTTTACGAAGGAAGTGAAAGAATTACGTGGTCCTCTAAGTTGGTTCATGAACTAATATTCTAAAAGGATATGTGAGCCACAAAGTTCCATTTGAAATAAGCTCAAAAAAGGCTTTTCATTTCAACTTATTGGTGATTTTTTTTTTTTGCTTAAAAAAACTAGAAAAAGAGTAAGTAAAAAATTTTAGTGTTTCTTTTACTCCTACTGAAAATCTTTTCTGGCTCCGCCACTGCAAGAAACTAATCTCTTTTACGATGACACTACACATGAATATTTTTGTAATGCGAAATTATCAAGGCTGACAATGGATTGATGTCCGACAGTTTTGCTGCAAGAGAGTTTCTTCAAGTTTACCAGAGATTGTTTGCTGATTTTTTGCGTCATGATCTGGAGATTTACCGAGTTTTTGTCCCTCTTCTAGTGTTAGTTGATTAATAAAAGGGTTATTATCACTTTACCCCCTTAACGTTTGGTGCTACTATCAATTTCCCCCTTAACATTTTCTTTTAGTCACTTTACCCCCAGAACTAACGGTCAAACTGAACGGAGTTTGTTAATTAAAGTGAAAAGACATGTTTAACCCTTAAAATTATTATCACTTTACCCCCGTAAAATATAGTGTCATTATCAATTTTTCCCCTAGAGTTATTTTTTAGGCAATTTATCCTACCATTAAACCAATTTAGTAAGTTAAAAAACTTTAAAAGAAAATACCCTCCTTTTTGCATAATAAAAATAATAAAAAATTTAGAGTGACTCTTCTCCTTTTTAGTATCAAGAAAAAAAGTCAAAGTATTAATTTCTTTATTTTTGACAATCTTATTAATATTTAAAAAAATAGAAAGATGGAGAGGGGGAAGGGGAGAGGGGGAGGGAGAGAGAGAGAGAGCTCAATTCTTTTTTTAAAAATTACAAATAAGAAAGAATTAAATACTTTTATTATTTTAATATTATTTCACTTTTTTGTTTATCACCAAATTCCAATGCTAATCTCGACAACTTTAAAGTAATACCATAATTTTAGACTTTTCTTTATTTTTTTGTAAAATCTAATTTTTTGTCTCCTTCTTTCCTATCTCTTTTTCTTTTCCTAGTATTAATAAATGTGAAGAAAAAAAAATTTTGAGAAAACCCTTTTATTTTTATGTTTTTGATCTCTTAAAGTGAAAAAAAAAGAAGAATAACCATTCTAACTTTTTTATTTTTAATGATATATAAAAGTGGGTAAATATATTTAAAATTTTTTGACCATACTAGTTAGATTAACGATGAGATAAAATACCTAGAAAATAATATTAGGAACTAAAGTGATTGTATCACTATAATCTAAACGAATAAAGTGATAATAACAATGTAGTAATGCTATAAAATAAAAGGGTATTTTTGTCCAAAATTTCTTAACATGTTGAGTTGAATTACCAATGGGGGTAAAGTGACTAAAATATAACGTTAGGGGGTAAATTGATAGTAGTGATATAGTTTAAGGGGATAAAGTGATAATAACCCTTAATAAAATGATACATGTGTCCTTGTACCTTGAAAGTATACATGCCGGCATGATCTCTCCTCATAAAGAGAGAAGGAGGTTTTCAGAGTCGAACCAAGGGTTTAATAGTTGCCAATGTTCCGATTAGCAAAGTTGGGTAGGGCGATAATATTGATCATAGTTATTAAACCCGACCTGGTCCGGTGGTCCGACCGATCAATCCGGTGAACCGGCCATTAAACCGGGCCGATTTTCTAATTAAATCGTTTCTGCAAGTGAAACGTTAACTTTTCAACGGACCGACGGTTCAATCGAATTAAACCGAGAGCCCGATCGATTTTGTGGGCAAACCGGTTTTGAGGAAAAATGGCTTTTCCAAGCCTCTGCTTGGAATCGAACCCAAGAACAAAGGTCTTGTTTATGTGTCACTCACCACCAGGCCACTTTGTTACTTGTTAATTAATGGCCATTCTTATGCTATATGAATGTTTTGTTAATTTTATCTTTTTTTTTTAATTCTCCAAAACAAATTTATTTGGAATCTTTTAATAAAACTTATGACCCCTATATTCTATAAATTATAAAATAGATTTCAAAAATAACATATTACATAATTTATTTTAAAGACAAATATTATTTTTAATATTTTTTTGCACTTAAAATTTGTAAATAACCTAGATAATTACAGTAAACATGTACACTTGAAGTTTGGTAGATTACTAATTAAATTTATGTTTTGCTGATTCTTATATGAATTAAATATTCTATAGCAAATTAAATTAAATGAATATTTGTTATGACATTATTTATTACAATTTATATCATATATCCTATATCAAAATTTATAAGATATAATATTTAAATATATTTAGTGACCCAATGGTTAAACCACTCACTCACCGGTTGAACCAGTGACCCGTTGACCCATCTCTTTCGCCGGTCTCCTCTCCGAGCCGAGTTTAATAACCATGATATTGATACACTTTTGTAGTTAATTGCAAACTTTTTTAATTGCCCATTCTTTTGTGCCTTTTTTTTCTTATTGAAAAGAAAAATATCAGTTATGAATATTCATAAGTTTGTTTATAAAGCAAATTATCAAAAATAATATTTCACTTGCATCATATACACAGTTTTTAACCTACCTTTTTATATTTTCAATCACCTTTTTATCTCACATACATCACATAAAGAAGTGTTACAGTAATTATTTTAAATAATATTTTAAATAATACTCTATCCAAACAGCATTGCATCTTTTATTGAATGTTTTCTAAAAAAGAGGATTGCCTGTGAGACTCCAGCTTTCTCCTTGGTAACTCAGACCTTAGAGCTACAAGCCTACAACAAGTTGTGTTGACTTTAAGTTGGAAACTACAAATAATAATAATAATTAAGTGTTTTATCAATTAAATTATACTTCATTTGCCAGCATCTACCAATGCTTTACTTTGTACAGGGATTAAGAACAAATTTTACGAAAGTTATAGATCCCTAATAAATAGCTTCTTGAAATCTGATCATACCTAAAATCGTTACCTTAATAGCAAGGAAGGGAATGTGGAAGGTGGGTTTAATGTCACAAGTTTTATTTTTTTTCTTATAAAGAAACTCGAAATAAAAAATCATCCCACTCTCCTCCAACCCTAAAAAGTCAAGGGACATATCACTATAAATACACTTACATCCACAAAATCATACACACTTTTGAAACGACTGAGGGTTATTTTCATTTTCGTCGAGGGAGAATTACAAACTTGACGAGCATATATTTCCGGCACGCTCCGGATGTGCCTCGCCATACCCAACCCTAACCCTACCCATCAGAAACTATCAATTCCCGCTCAATCCCGGACAAATCTCCGGGTTCGCGCCAAGATCGTACACAAGTACGTGCCCGCGGTCCACGTAAGCAATTACTAGTGTACTCGCAAGTAAACCCTTGAAATATTTTCTGTTTAATTTGCAAAATTTCTCCCAAAGCTTTAGCCCAAAACAAGCAAAAACAATTGGGTGAAGAGGCAAATCTCGTTCGTCAGGCTTGGAATTCTCCCACGATGGGGTGAAAATAAAACATGGAACGCGACCGACTTACCGGAGAGGCGAAATTGATCGGAGAATTTTCCGGCGAAGTGCTCTGAGACAGCTAATCAGGCACCGGCCTCGTTGTTGGTAGAGTTGGTAAATTGTCTTTTTTTGTTGATAAACCCTAAGGATTTTTTAGGGTTTTCCGATCACTTTCAAAGTCTCCCAAATTCAATTTTGTGGTAATCTGCATGATTAGTTTCCTGAATATTTATGTCTCAATTTTAGAGAACTTAATTCCTTGCCCTAATCTCTTGCTTCCATTTCCTCATTAATTGGAGGCTCTAGTCTAATCATTTCTCTTGTTTGGGGATTAAATTGAGAGAGTATAATTCGAGGCCCTATTCCAACCAATAAACACTGTCCATTTGGGGATTGAGTTTTAGATAATTTTTGGTGTAATGGCCGAGTATGTAGTTTATGTTAAGCCTTCCTGATTAACAGGAAACCGTGAAATTCGTTAAAGTACTTACCATGTATTCCCACAGATCATCAAGTTCGATTCTAAATTTTGAGTGCCAATTTAGTGTTTGGTAGAATGTTAATAGAGTTTAGACCTAATTTTCCTTTGTTGGCCAGTATAATGTATTCAGCGAGAGGTATGTTTCTTCACCTATTCTTCTTTTTCATGATAGAGGATTTAGTTAGTCTCTCATTCGTGCAGTCATTAATTATTAATCATGAATGCATATACTACGGGGACAGAGCCACATTATCTTGATGGTGTGCTGTTGTTAGACAAGCAAAAGTGCAACAATAAAGGATATTAAATTTTGTTCATGAGCAAAATCTAGGTTTTCCCAATCCAGGATAATATCCCTAGGACTCATTCTTGCCCTACCCTTTGATTATTTGTGCTGCATCATTCTCCTCAGCAAATTTTGTTTTGTCAAACCAGGATGAAGTGGAGCTCTAATCAATCATTTCCATCTTTTCTTCCTTTGCCACTTGGAATGGTAAGCACACAGAATTGAGTTTTTGGAATGATACCCAAAATTAAAGCTAAGGATTTGGCAATTTATTGGAGGCAACGGAAGTGAGAAGAGATTTTTGCAACAGCATTGGAGCTTGCATCTGACCACAATTAGTGGCATCACTTACTTCAGGAGCTCAGAGATATGTGTTTTATTGTAGATAAGAAAGAATAGAGACAGGATACAGAGTTTACCTTTAATTTTAGTTCCTTCAAAACAGATTGCAAGACCCTCAAGTTACATGATAGTGTCTTCTTCTTGTTTTTAAGATTCTTTTTGTTTTAAGATGTAGGCAGAGAACTAAAATGAAGAATATCATCATCAGATGGGCAAAATGTCATAGATTGGTAGTAAGTCTTAGTTTGGCACTTTGCCTGCCAGAGATCAACCTCAGAGATCAATTTTTACCCTATCTACAAATACTTTCTCGGCATGAGTACCTTCCATTATGAAGAGTTCTGGTTGACAATTCCTATTCTGTAGCTAATGACAATTCCTATCATCTATTGGTATTGGTTTTCTAATACTTGTTTTTATTTGTTAGCACAAAGCTGTTTTGTCTTCCCTGAACAAAGTTCTGTGCTATTCTGACTCTTGAACTTTTTAATTTGTTTTGAAAGCGTGCTTGCAGTTTTTGGAGTTTAATTATGAGAAAATTGGTTTTGCATTTGTTGATGATTGAGGGTGATGTTGCAATTTGGCTTGAAAAAAATATTTAGTACAGAATTGTCTTGGGAAGCCTGACTTGTTTAGTATACAACAGTGCATGTTAACCAAATCCAGTTGAAACTATTGCAGTTATTGAAAAACAGGGAGTACCTTCCGTTATGATATGGTTGACAATTCCTATTCTGTAGCTAATGACAATTCCTAATCATCTATTGGTATTGGTTTTCTAGTACTTGTTTTTATTTATTAGCACAGAGGTGTTCTGTCTTCCCTGAAGTTCTATGCTATTCTGACTCTTGAACTTTTTAATTTGTTTTGAAAGTGTGCTAACAGTTTCTGGAGTTTAATTATGAGAAAATTGGTTTTGCATATGATGAAGATTGAGGGTGATGTTGCAATTTGGCTTCAAAAAAGTATTGAGGACGGATCCAGCAACTGACACCTTTCCTAGTAAATCAGTTTTCTTCTAGTAATGTTCTTCTTGGATTAGTTGTTCAAGAGTAGTGCGATTTAATTTCGGTTCATTTTGTGCCTTCTTAAAAGGGGATTCTAATGCTCACCACCTTCATTTCCCCCTTTTGTCTTTCCTTCTTTCCTCCTTTTACTAGTGTAAAAGGTTTAGAAAAGAATGAAGTATGATTTTGGGTTAGCTGCAAAAATGTCATATTCACCTTCAGTAAACAGGGTATGCAAATCTCAGATCTGAAGCAAAAGGTATTAGCTTCGTCTAAATAAGATTATGGAGAACTTGGATGCCCTATCAACTCGCCTTTGGTGATTTTTCTAGGGAGTTTCCACAAGCGATCTTCCCCTTGACAGCAGGAGTTTGATACATGCCAGGGCAGAAGCTCAATGTAGCACATTTGCTGGGCTATTGTGGTCTTTTTCTTTCTTTTTTTTGTTTGTGTGTGTGGGGGGGGGGGGCGGGGGATTTTCTCCTGCCAATTCCTTTCCCCCTGCATACCTAATTGAGTCGCCCTTAGGGGGAGGTTAGTACTCTTGTGTATTGTAATTGAAATAAAACAGCCTGAGCTGGTTTTACGTTGCTTTATTTGAGGACGGTGGTTATGCTAGGAAAGTTTTTAGCCTCTTATGGATAAAAATGATGAAATATAAAATATTTCTTACCTGCTGTTGCTGGTAACTCTGGTAGGGCATTCTCCCTGTGAAAAGACCAAGGTGGGGCACTGGTATATTGCCTTTGTTGACTACAAGTATTTTTCCAGGATATGATGCAGGAAAGGTTAAAGCTTTATTAAAGACTCATAATTGTGGCTGGCTGGCTGGCTGCTTCCCTCTGGAATGTTTTATATCTCTACCGAAAGTTGAATTAGCAACGGATATTCTTGAAAAAGCTGTGAGACAGTATGAATTATAGAAAACTTTGCTTATGAATGAAGTAATTGTATTTGGTTAGCTGCAAATTAGATTTTCAAATTAAAAAGCTTTGCTTATAGAAAACTATTCCCCGGGGGGCGGGGGAGCTTAGTGCTGTAATTTTAGTTCTTTCGGAGCTTAGTTTGCTCGTTATGTGTCACTGCATTCCCCTCCAGGAGTAAGAAGTTCGCAGTTAGTAGAAGCATTATATGTTACAGAAATTCGCTGTTTAGTTGAAGGGAGGAAATGGGGATTCTTTGTCGTTGTCGGAACAATGGATTATACTGGTGAAAATGCAGGCTTGCACAGTTTAGCACCATTCCGTGAGATAAAAGAGAGAATTCAAATCTTGCTTTATATTCAAGCGATCCTCAGCCATTACTCTACTAGACTTGCTTCATTTTCTGCACTGCACAAAGATGCAGACTTGTGTGTTGCAGAGAGGATGTTCATAACTCAGTATTACTTGCATTGTAACCATTAAGAAAACGGTGGTAATTGGATTAGAACATAGAATTTTCTATATTTCTTGTCGCCAAACTGGTTTAGTCCGTGCAAGTTGTACACTCAAAGGTGTTAAACCATTCTCATATTTGCCCCAAGCCACACGTGCAAACTCTTAATGTCACGTCACAATCAGTTCCTTTATCACTTATGATTACTTTATGTATGACCTGAAGATCCAGAACTAATACAATTCCTGCAAGGGAGGGGAGAAGAAATCTTCTCATCTGCAAATATAGAAGCTCAAATTTATAGACCTAATTGTTAGAGAATCTACGGATATGACTTCTTTGTTATATAGGCTACAGCTATAAAAATTTCGCCACGTTACAAAAGGGTTAGAAATGATTCCACAAAAACCTCTACTAGTGATATTTCATATGTTACTTTTGTTGATCAAATGCTTGATGCTTTCTACAATGTATTATCTCTGCAAGTAAACTCTTTGTGGGCTGTGCGCCTCCATCTGCCGTCACTTCTTTGCTTCCTCCGTAGTTGAGGACTTTGCCTCCTCTGCTTTTGGCTTGGCTTCTGCTGGCTGGGGAACAGCAGGAACACCAGC